>NC_079502.1:90494413-90860002 GCF_030052815.1 Hevea brasiliensis
TTTTTACCGGTGATTACCTTTTTCATTATTTAATTATTTTTATTATATATATTGAGAAAAATATGTTTGATAACATTAATAATAAAGTGATCATTCAACACTTTAAGAAAATGAAAACTAGTCAAGAATAATTGTAAATTTAAAATTTTTGCGAGAATTTATGAAATTATTTTTATTTAATTTTTACTTTATTCTTGTTACATATAGAAATTTGCATGCATTATTATTTATTTTCTCTCATTAAATAGTTTATCGTTCTATATAATATATTTTTTCTTTGAATTGATAAAACAAAAATTTTTTTTTACCCTAATGACTTAACTTTTTTGCTCTACTTTGGGTGGTGGTGGTGGTGGTGACCATGGTTCTTCTCTTGATATCGGGGATTGCGACCAGTAAGGCAAAGAAATGATGGGTTTGCTTCTGGTAATTGGATATTGTTATTTTAATACCTCTCACCATAGTGTGTTGAAATATGCTTCAGGTGAATGGATTGCTCTCCCGACTTAAGTAACATGAAACCTAATTTAAACCAATAATAAAAGTGTTAAAATATAGATAATGTACAAACTATGGTAATAATTAACCAACTTAAAGAAGGAATTCTAAAGTATTCAAAAGAAAAGTATATTTGGCTGCCGAAGAATGCAACTTAAGCTGCCAAACTTATGGAGACAAAAGTATAAAAAGGAGAGAGAATAAGATATTTTCCACTGCCCACCTTCTTTACTCTCTAGAACTTTTCCCTCTTCTCTTCTTTCTCTCTCTCTCTTCTCTCCTTATATCTTCTCTTGCCTTCTTCTCCCCAAATCCTTATAAATAGAGAAATCAAATGGATTATAGCCTTAATAACATTATAGAGGGATAGATAGGGAGAATCCAAGACTAAGGAAAAAGAGTGCCAAAAAGGAAAGCCTAGGAATACATCAAGTAAATGTCTTTTACACTTATATTTCCTTTGATAGTGATTAGAATGGTTATATATAACTAGGTTAGGTTTCTTAAACTTGATTTGTGATATTAGGGTTTGAAGAGAGTAAATAATAGACAATATATAAAAATAATTAGTAGAATGAATATTATTGAATAATAAGAATAAAAGCCTAATTGAGTTAAAATGATGATAAGATTATCTTAAAAATGAGTTAGGATGACTAAATAAATAAATCAATAGACAAAAGTAAAATAGAAGTTCTGGAAAACTTAGGTTTTGTAGCAGAAGAGTCAACCTTGAGCAGCCTAACTACATAAACAGTAAGGTACAGTGCGTGCAACTTCAAGTGCTGAAGGTTTCACATTTGGCTGCCAAAGGTTTTCTGCTTTACAAAATATTGCTAAATCTAATCCTAATGAAAATGTTAATTAAAAACACATCCTATGCTTTCCTAGTAAACTGAGGAATAAGGTCACCAAGGTTGGCGTTAAAGGGTAAACACCTAACTAGAAGTAAATGGCAAGTTAAAGAGACTACTGTCAAGGTGAGTAGATATTACAAAATTCTCTCTTAAATCTTATTTTATGTTCCATGTGCATTCATGCATCATTTAACTAATTTATTTAAATATATTGCATATAAGGTTGCATGTACAATTGTATATGTATTTAACCCACAAAGATGTTGCATTATGTTATTGTGTTGTCTAGTGGCTATGGATGACCAATGGTTCCTAATGGGAACGATATGACAAGGTAATGATGGCATGCATGCATGTGAGTTGATAAATGTTAACCTCTTTTATTCGATCAAGTTTGAATAACTTTTTCAGAGATATTTCTTTGGATATGTTTCTGTTTTGGTGTTAGAACAATATAGAATAAATGACATTCTCACACCGAAAAAAGGGTTTCAAATTGGTAGTTTGAAAACAAAGTTTGGCTCAAAAACAATTAAAACACTTGGTTCTGGCAATTGGCTTAAAGCTTCTATTAATCAATTAGCATCCAAAAATTTGGGCAACTTATTGGGTTAAACGATCATAACTTTATCAAAACTAAACAAATTGATAGCTTTTCAATTTCAAAAAGGATTTAGTTCATATATGACAAATCAGATTTTGCGTTAAGGCGATAGAGTATTCTATGGCCTTAGGCGAGAGGCGAGAGGCGAGGCGAGGGCATTTTTGAAGCAAGGCGCCATAACCTTAATTGTTTAAATTATATATATATATATATATATATATATATATATATATATATATATATATATATATATACTTTTAAATAGTTGATAAGTAAAAAAACATATTAAAAAGAAAAAAAATATGATTTACACTATATTTATATCTAAAATAAGAGAAATTGAAAACAGTGCATACCTGTATTTCCAGCTTAAGTATAAGATACAAATGAAAGTATGAGACTGTAAAATTAAAATATATAGCATAAGTAAAAGCACACATAATAATAAGAGATGTTAAAAAAAGAAATAGTTCATACCTGAATTTTCAGCAGATGTATATGATAAAAGTGACGCTATAAAATTATACATAATAAATAAAAAATTAGAAATAAGTCATAAGTCACATAATAGAAAATATAAATTATAGAAGTTCAGACTTTAATACATAAAAATAAGTTGTAAGTCATAATAAACAAAATGCAATAAGTACATAAAAAACTTATAACTAAAACTACTCATCATCAAGATTTCCAAAATCACCTTCATTTTCAACAACGGCCATCACAAATTCTTCCTCCTCTTCATCATCATCAACTTGCGAAGAGGATGCACCTCTCATTGCACGAAGCCTTCGAAATGATGGAGTTTCAACTGGTAATGTTGATCTTGCAGCCGATCTTGATTCATAACGAGATTCAGAAACTCTAGCTGCTCTACCAACATCACCCCAGGTCAATACGTCATTCATGAAAACAAGAGAATCATCATCATCATCATCCCCATCACCTTTTTCTAATTCACCAAGCAACCATTCATTAGTCTCATCAATATTTGCCAAATCAATAGGTGTTGTGATATCCCCAAAAGTGTGTCGGCGTAGCAACGCTCTATTGTACTTCACATATACCAAATTGTCCAAGCGTTCTTGAAATAGCCGATTTCTTTTCTTACTATGAAGCTGTCATTTGTTTTACAGTAACAAATAAGTTAAACTTCAAACTCAAAAGGCTCAAGATAAAATTACAAATTAAGAAATTTATATATATATATTACTTACATGCTCAAATACACTCCAATTTCTTTCACAACCACTTGCACTACATGTGAGACTCAGAACCTTTACAGCAAACTTTTGTAGGTTTGGAGTTGAAGAACCATATGTTTTCCACCAAGCAACTATTAAAATATAGAACCAATGATTGTTAAATTCATGATATAAATTAATAAATGAGCAAAATGAAAAATTAATAAGAATTAAATTAATAACCTGGAGATTTGGTTGTTCTTCCTTTAATAGCTGAAGGAAAACCAAAGGTCCCTGCAGCTGCCTTGTATTTCTCAATTTCATCAAGAATCATATCAACTTTTGCTGAATTTTTTTCCATTTTATGAATGCATGAAAGCAATCCTGTATTGACCTCTTCATCAGATTCAATTCTCATCTTATTTGGATAAAAAAATTCAGGATTCAAAAAGTATCCAACAGCATGCAAAGGACGATGCAATTGAAGTGACCATCACGCATCAATAATCTCAAAAATGCTCTTGTATTTCTCTTCATTGCCATTAAGTGAGTTGGCAATGGCTTCTTTAGCCCTATCCATGGCTTCATAAATATATCCCATAGCTGATTTTTTTTCATTATCAACAAGTCGAAGCACACGAACAAGAGGACCGGAAAACTTAAGAGCATAAACAATATGATTCCAGAAGGCAGGACTCAAAACCGTCCTTTCACACTTTTTGCCTTTCACCTCTTTAGCCCATTTACTAGTTGTCCAACTTTCCGAAGTAAACATTTTTCTAATGTTGGCTTTCTGAAGATGAATCCTTCCCAGTGTAATAAAAGCAGTAGCAAATCTAGTTTGCCCTGGCCTTAGCAATTCTACTCCATTAGTAAGCTTCCGCAACATATTTAGAACTCCTGAAGAGCCATATGTAAAACCAATAAGCTCAACAGCTTTGCGGAATGTTTTTTTGAAAACACGGATCTTAAAGATATCCTCCAACATCAAATCTATACAATGAGCTGCACATGGAGTCCAGTATAGATGAGAAAATTTTGCTTCTAATATTCTCCCTGTCATAAACAAGTAGAAAAATTCATTCCATTAATAATAAAAATAAAATGATATTTTTTTTAGTAATATAAAAAATTAAATAAAAATTTTACCTGCTGCAACATTATTTGATGCATTATCTGTAACAACTTGAACTACTTTTTCATGACCAATTTCCATCAATTCTTTCTCAATCAAACTAGCCAACAATGCCGTTGTCTTTGATTCATCACTTGCATCAACTGATTTAATAAATACACTTCCCTTTGGACTATTAGCCAAGAAATTAATCAAGGTTCTCCCTTTTCTATCCGTCCATCCATCACACATCAATGTACATCCATAACTTTCCCATTCTTCTTTATGAGACTCGAGAAGATCATTTATGATTTGCACTTCTTTGTTAAGTAACCGAACTCTAACCTCATGAAAACTTGGAGGTTTCATTTCTTTCCCATAATTTCCAATTGCTCAAATCATTTTCCCAAAGCTATCATAATTCACAGCATTAAAAGCTATTCCCACATCATACATCCATCGTGCTATGGCAACACAAGCACGCTCCCTTAACTCTTTTTTAGCTTGACTATTTTCATCAATGGTAGTTTGCCTCATATTTTTTCCCAAAATAGCAGGTCTAGGGGAAAAATAACAGTCAATAGGCCCTCTACTACTTTGTGGTGGTAAAACTTTTGGTTTTTTAAAAGCATTAGTACATGTAACTTCCAGTACTTGCCTTCTTCTTTCACTGCCAATTTCTTGCATCAACTCTTCCTCTTCCTCATTTTCATCTAATCCCAGTACTTCAACATTATCAAATTCAGGTGGTGTTTCCATATTCATAATTGATTTTTGCTCTCTTTTTTTAGCAATGAATTCCTGCATTTGATTCCTTACATCTTCTGGACATTTTGGACACCGAATTACATTTTTGTAACCTCCAGCAAGATGTTGCTTGATTCTATTAATTCCTCCTTTATAAACTTTCATACAGTACATGCATTGAAGATCATTGGTATTGTTTTCACTAACTTGAATTACATGTGCCCATCCTGGGTCCGTTCTTCTACTACTAGCAGAAGATCCAGATGTATTATTCTTATCACCCATTTATAATCTAACAAAAAAATTAACAAGAATAAAAAATAAATTAATTAACAACAAATTAACAATATCCAATATAAATTAAATAAGTAATTAACAAGAATAATAAGTAAAAAGTAAAATAGTAAACTAATTAACAACAAATTAACAATGCCCATATCAATTAAACAATTAATTAATGAGAACAAAAAGTAAAATCATAAATTAACAATGCCTATATAAATTAAACAATTAATTAATAAGAACAAAAAGTAAAATCATCAAATTAATAATAAATTAATAATACCATATAAAATAAACAACTAATGTCTAATTAACAAGATAAAAGTAAAACTAATTAATCCAACAACTAATTAACAATAATAAGAAGTAAAAAGTAAACTAATTAACAATAAAGTAATAATGTCCACATAAATTACACAATTACTTACTAAGAACAAAAAGAAAAATAATCAAATTAACAATAAATTAATAATACCCATATAAAATAAACATCTAATATCTAATTAACAAGAAAAAAGTAAAATTAATCAAATTAAAACTAATTAACAATAATAACAAGTAAAAGGTAAACTAATTAATAATAAATTAACAATACCCATATAAATTAAACAATTAATTAACAATAATAAGAAGATAAAAAAATTAAATTAACAATAAATTAATAATACCTATATAAAATAAATAAATAATTAATAAATAATGTCTAATTAACAAGGTAAAAAGTAAAACTAATCAAATTAACAAGAATAACAAATAAAAATTAAACTAAATACCAACAAATCAACAATACCCATATTAATTAATCAACTAATTAAACAAGAATACAAATTAAAATAATCAATTTACCAATACCCATAAAATTTAAATAATTAATTAACAAAAATAAAATAATTAAATTAACAAATAAATAAATAATTAATAATAACTAATTAATTAAAAGGAGGAGAAGGAAAAAAAAAAAAAGGGACTGCTGAAAGGAGAAGGAGAGGAGAGAAAAAAAAATAATAAAAAAAAAAAACAGAGCAGCAGGAAAGGGACAGGAAAGGGACGTGAGATCAACAGAGGAGAGCAGAGGAGAGCAGCAGTAGAAGAAAAGTGGAGAGGGAGAGAAAAAAAAAAAAGAAAAAGAAAAAAGGGACGTGAGAGAGATCGAAGCAGCGGCAAGCAGCGCAGCAGGAAAGAAAAAAAAAAGGATCTGAGAGAGAGATCGAACAGAGGTGGAGACTGGAGAGGGAGAAAAAAAAAAAAGAAAGGGACGTGAAAGAGAGAGAGATCGAAGCGGGAGAAGAAGAAGAAGAAGAAGAAGAAGAAGGAGAGAGAGAGAGAGAGAGAGAGAGAGAGCATACCTGTTGTCGTCGTGAAGTCGAGGTTGAGCCGTTGAGGAGAAAAGCGTTCGTGAGGTTGAGGAGAAAAGTGTCTCTGCTCTGCATCAGGTAAGCAGATAGGTTTATTGACTTTTTAATTTAAAAAAAAAAAAAAAAAAACACACTTACCGTTGCTGTGAAGAGGCGTCGCCTCTCGCCTCTCCGGCCGGAGGCGTCGCCTCCTCCAAGTCGAGCCAGGCGTTCCAGTCGGGGCGATAGATGGGCGCCTCCCTCGCCTTTGATAACACTGGTTGTACTACTTTCCTCCAAGTCAATTTAGGTCTACCCCTTTTTTTCTTTCTATCCTCTAACCTAATGTGCTCTACTTGTCTAACTGGAGCCTCCATATGTCTACGCTTCACGTGACCAAACCACCTCAATCAGTCTTCTCTCAACTTATCTTCAATTGGCACCACTCCTACATTTTCTCTAATACTCTCATTACGGACTTTATCTAGTCTAGTGTGGCCACTCATCCACCTTAACATTCTCATCTCTGCAACTCTTATCTTAGATGCATGCGACTCTTTCAGTGCCCAACACTCACTATCATATAACATAGCCAGTCGTATGGCTGTACGGTAAAATTTTCCTTTCAATTTATTGGGAATCTTACGATCACATAAAACTTCCGTGGCACGTTTCCACTTCAACCATCCGGCTTTAATCCTATGACTAACATCCTCCTCACATCCCCCATCTACTTGAAGGACTGAGCCTAGATATTTAAAGTGATTACTTTGGGGCAGTATCACTCCATTCAAACTAACTCCTTTCCTAACTCCAGTTTGGCATGAACTTTATAGATAAATAAAAATCCATCGATTTGAAGGTAGGTTTACCATTTGGTGGAGAAGAATGAACATACAATAGATTCTAGTTTTTCTGATCCAAAGTTGTGGTTTTTTTTTTTCAACTTGTTGAATGAGCCAAAAATAGATCTCAACCTTTTTCCTTTTTTCCTGGTGGGTCCCAGAATCTACATAACTTTAGCTTTTTTTTTTCCTTTTCTCTTTTGGCCCCTAAAAGAGTTCAAAATTAACTAAAATTTTCTTTCCCTGTATTACATTTAATAGAATTGTCGGGTCATAAAAGTGTGCAGGCTTTAAATGTGTCAGCCGACATGCATGCTAATCATGTCAAAAGTATGTTATTCCTGTTTTGTTGAGAAACAACATGGTTCTTTTTATCTAATAACATGAATCTGCTTAAGCATTACCTGAGCCACCCTCTTATTTCAAGTTTTTTCATGTTCGAGTTGTGTTGGGAGTATTGTACAAAAATGCAACCCATAGTCAATTTGTAAAGAAACCAAATAAAAGAAAATGAGTCCATTTTTAACTGGAGATTTCAATAAAATTTCTAAGATGGCTGATGTAATTTTAAGAATTTTCGATTTGTCTTGAAAATGGTAAACATGCCAGGAAGGGAATATCACTTGCATTTTTTAGTCTCTTTATGGGCTAAAAAACATTCACCAAGCATCCACTTTTATAATGAACAAGTTTTTTGAATAATGAAAGTCTTGTAGTTTGTATTTTTGCTTTAAAATAGTAAGGGAAAATCATACGTGGACCATATTAAAGATGCTGGAATAAGAAGGAACTCTGGCTCGTAATGACTTATGCCTTGGATTCTCTAAGGGAAGCTTGCAGCTTTTCTGTGAAGTATTTCATAACATAAGGTATCATATATGGCAGATGCAGTTAGTTATTACTCCATTTGATAAGACGCATTATCTTAAGGCTGTATGGAGTTTCTTACACAATAAATTAGGTTCAGTTAAGTTCCTACAATGTCATTTTTTGGGGTTTTGGTTCTTTCATTGGTTTGGTTCAGGAGTATTATGAATCGTGCACACCCCTATAACATATCCTACATTTTTTAGGGTCAATATCGTTGAGCATTCGTGTACGCTGTGGTTGGTCTCTCTCTCTCTCTCGTACTCGACCTCTCTCTTTCCCTCCCTCTCACTCAGGGTGGTTGGGTTTGATGAATGGTTAATCATAATTTAATACCAATAATGGTCTGAATTATTACTGTAGTGGTCTGGTAACTCAACTCAATTCAACTCAACTAAGCTTTTATCCCAAAAATTTGGGGTTGGCTATATGGATTCTCTTTCTCCACTCTAAACGATTTTGGGTTAAATCCTCGGAAATGTGTAATGCTTTTAGGTCATGTTGTACTATTCTCCTCCAAGTCAGTTTATATCTACCCCTTTTTTTCTTTCTATCCTCTAACCTAATGTGCTGTACTTGTATAAGCGAAGCTTTTGTATGTCTCTGCTTCACATGACCAAATCACTTCAATCCTCTCACTTTATCTTCAATTGGCACCACTCCTACCTTTTTTCTAATACTCTCGTTACGGACTTTAACTAGTCTAGTATGGCCACTCTTCCACCTTAACATTCTCATCTCCGCAACTCTTATCTTAGACATATATGACTCCTTCAGTGCCCAACACTCGCTACTATATAACATGGCCTATCGTATAGCTGTATGATAAAATTTTCTTTTCAACTTATTGGGAATCTTGTGATCACATAAAACTCCCGTGGCACGTCTCCACTTCAACCATTCGGCTTTAATCCCATGACTAACATCCTCCTCACATCCCCCATCTACTTGAAGGATTGAACCGAGATATTTAAAGTGATTATTTTGGGGTAGTACCACTCCATCTAAACTAACTTCTTTTCTATTACCAGTTCGGCCTTCACAGAACTTGCAATGCATGTATTCTGTCTTCGTTTTACTTAACTTAAAACTTTTTAACTCTAGAGTACTTCTTCAAAACTCTAACTTTCTATTGACTCTTTCTCGCGTCTCATCTATTAGAATTATATCATCTGCAAACATCATGCGCTAAGGGATATTCTCTTGTATATGTTTCATCAATTTATCTAAAACTAATGTAAAAAGGTAAGGGCTTACAACTGAATCTTGGAGTAATCCAACTTAAATAGAAAAATCTCTTGTGTCCTCTCCCACTGTGCGCACAATAGTAGTTGCTCCTTCATACATATTTTTCAACACTTGTATGTACCTAATAGATACCCTCTTTTATTCTAACACTCTCTATAAAACGTCTCTTTGAACACTATCATAAGCCTTCTCCAAATTGATAAAAACCATGTGTAGATCTTTCTTCACATCTCTATATTTCTGCATCAAGCTTCTAATGAGAAAGATCGCTTCCATAATTGAACGACTGGGCATGAAACCAAATTGATTGGGAGAGATAGAAGTGTCATGACATAGTCGATATTCCACAACTCTCTCCCACAACTTCATGGTATGGCTTATGAGTTTAATTCCCCTATAGTTTGAGCAATTTTGTATGTCTTTCTTATTTTTAAAAATATGTACTAAAATATTTCTCCTCCATTCATCAGGCATTTTCTTTGAGTTTAGAATTTTATTAAACAATTTAGTTAACCATGCCACTCCCATATCTCCTAAACACTTCCACACTTCAATTGGTATTCCATCAGGTCCGTAGGCTTTACTCACTTTCATTCTCTTAAGTGCTTCCTTTACTTCTAAAGATCTAATCCTTCTAGTATAATTCACATTCTTTTTTATTGCTCTGTAGTCTATATTCACGCTATTACCACTTTGACTATTATTAAAGAAATCATCAAAATAATTTCTCCATATTTCTTTAATGTCCTCATTTTTCATCAACACTTTTCCTTCTTTATCATTAATGCACCTAACTTGATTGAGATCTTGACATTTCTTTTCTCTCCTCCTTGCTAATCTATAAAATATCTTTCTCCCATTTTGTAGTTCCAAGTTTCTCATATAACTTTTCAAAGGCCTGCGCTCTTACTTGTAGTGGTCTGGTAAAATAACTAATATTAATATGGGGTGATTCTGTAATTAATTCAACCTCATCAAACTCATCAAATTCTGCACTTTTCTGTTGATCACTAATTTATTAAATACTTGTACGATATTGGATTTAAAAAAAAAATTTGGAATAATTGAATATTTTTGAAATGCAAAAAAGAAGGGATAATATTCAAACCCATACCAATTTAATCTGATTTGACTATAATGGGTTGTCCGCATGAGTCCTTCAGTGCTTGCGAATCCTGTGGAATCAAGCTCATGGGATTTAATAAATGTTCAATGCCAGCTTTAAGATATTACAATATCCTTTTATCTAGACATGGGCTGTGATCAGGGATGTAAGGCAGGCATTGATCACACATACAGCTTGGGAATGTGCTTTAGTTGAAAAAGAATATTTATTCAGACCATTTTAGGTCATGATATGTAAAAAATGTTGTGGAATTTTGTCCTGTCCATCTAATCTTTGTCGTTTGATGGGTGGATTCAGATTTCTGGTTATTTGACAGAGATCACTTTGAACATGACACTAACATTGGTGGCTTTGAAGTTGAACACATGGGAATATATATAAACAACTTAGCCTGCATGATGTTCTTGTTGCTTACCGGCTTGGGTGTGCTAATTCATGGGTTGATGGAAGGAATGCTTCTTGGTCCACATGATTTTTTTTTTCAATTTTCTTTTTTGCATATATTCCTCTGAGCAAACTCCTATATATCCTTTTGTTTAATGTTGTATTTGCATTTTGAATTACTGAATTTCTGTCATTTTGCCTGTTGTATTGATGACTAAATTTGCCTTGTAGTTCTGGTAAGTGTCAAATAATTCACTGGAGATGAGGTCACAAGGACGAATGTCGGCCCGTAACTACCACAATGCAATTGAAACAGGAAACTGAATTTTGTGAGAGATCTTCAGAAAAGCAATCCGAAATACATGTTGCAGAAAGGGAATTATTTGCTAAATTATTTGCTAATGTTTCTAGCAATAAAGAACCTGGTTATAGTGGCTCAGGCAACCCAGAGAGACCTTCTGAAGATTTTGCTCCTGATATGCCTGACACTAGGGCTAGTTCTAAGGAAATGCAAGAAACCAAATTGCCTACCCCAAAGTCTACTAAGTCAGTAACTTGTGTAAATGGTGTTTCTCGCCCAATAAATTAAATAAGACAAAATCCTGTTATACTAACGAAGTGGTTGATTGTAAATCTCAACTCCCAAATGGTAATGTCATGATTGATGATGTTCAGCCTGCAAAATTGTGCCATAAGAAGTCCATCAGACGAGCTGCATCATCAGAAATGTTAGTTGCACATTCTTCCAACTGTAAGAGCTCAACATCTTTAAGCAGTTCACGCATGGATTCTGTAACTGATGATGGGGAAGATGATTTGCGGGTACTCAAGGGTAAAGATGCCAGATCGTTTTCATTTAATGCTTATGGTGATCATTCACGAGATGCTTCTAATGGCTTGAGAAATTCTGTATGGAGAAAAGTTCAGCAGTTTAGAGTGAAGCAATCCCACAGTTATGAGATTCTGGTTCTTATCTACACATATGAATATGACGTGCGTGCGTTTATTTATTATGATGTGCTTATCCTGAGTGCATCATCATATATTCTGTTAAGATTATTTACAATAATTTTGTTCATTTTTTGACAGAGAATCTTTTCATACGCACTGTTGGTGAAACTTTACTCTTGTGATGAAGAACTAAGCCCATTTGGGCTCAGAAATTGTGGGA
The DNA here is from genome assembly GCF_030052815.1 of Hevea brasiliensis. Taxonomy (NCBI): domain Eukaryota; kingdom Viridiplantae; phylum Streptophyta; class Magnoliopsida; order Malpighiales; family Euphorbiaceae; genus Hevea; species Hevea brasiliensis. The sequence goes on from NC_079502.1 coordinate 90,506,675, forward strand.
ATTGGTAAGAAATGTTAATGTAAGAGCTCAAATTTTAGTGTGTTACACTGTTGCATGCCTTTTCATTTTATAATGTTAGCTGAAGCCATGTAGCAAGTCAGAATGTAGTTTGACACTTTGATATTTCAATTAGATATCTTAGAACCTTCAAGGTTATCATAGTGATATCTTCATTTTTTTTCCTTTCTGAAATTGGATGCAGTCATTTTCTCATTCATTTTGTAAGAGGAGCTTCGACCCATCCTTTTACTGGTTTCCTTTTTCTGCATTAATATTGACATATGTAGTTTTTTTAGTAAAATATAACTTTCTTCAAAATTTCTGCAGTTGTTATGCTAACACAGTGCTCCAATGCTTGACATTTACTCGGCCTCTAACTTCCTACTTTGTTCGCCGACTCCACTCCAATGCATGTAAATTTGTTGCCTTGACACAATTAATTACTACTTTATTACTGGGATTGTGGATTGAAGGATTTTATGGTGTTTTCCTTCTTTACCAGGTCAAAAGAAGGAGTGGTGTTTCATTTGTGAATTTGAATTTTTAATAATGAAGGCAAGGGAAGGGGATTCTCCTTTGTCACCAATTAGGATTTTATCCAAAATACAAAAATTTGGAAGTCATCTTGGTAATGGGAGAGAAGAAGATGCCCATGAATTCCTGAGGTGAACTGGTCATTTAACTCATTATTATATTGCTGGTTCATATATTCTCAATTATTGGAACATTAAAATTTTTATTTTATCAAATGTGTGTGACAGCATTCATTGCTGGTGTGTCAGGTATGCTGTTGATACAATGCAGTCTATATGCCTCAAGGAAGCTGGAGCTCTGGGCACATTGGCAGAAGAAACAACTCTAGTAGGACTTACTTTCGTGGGTTATCTTCGATCTAAGGTTGTTTGTCTTTGATGATACTCCAGTGCTTACCTTCTTAATTAATTGATATCCACTTCATTGAAGAACAACCCAACACGATTATTATTCTTCCATTTGTAATATTGTGGCTGGGATTTTCAGATAACTTGTATGAGGTGCCTTGGAAAATCTGTGAGATTTGAACGGATAATGGATTTAACTGTTGAGATAGACGGGGACATTGAGACTCTTGAAGAAGCCCTTACCCAATTTACAGCTGATGAAGTGTTGGATGGAGAGAACAGGTACAACTGCAGCAGGTTGGTTCATTAGCTAGGGTGTTTGTTGCTTAAGAATTATATAAGTGTTTGAAGTCCAATTTCATTCCTTCTGTTAGCCATTAGGCTCTGTTTGTTTTGCCTGCTCTTTGTTTTTTATTAATATTTTTTAAAATTTTATGAAAAGAAAAAAAAAAAAATTGCGATCGCCTTTTCTTTTCCCATATGAAGTGAAATTCGATATCTGCCAAATATACTTTCTTACTCTTGCTTTTGAGCAAAGTCAAAATTTGTAGGAAGTACCAATAAAAAAAATTGCAAACCATATGAAACCTTAGTCAGTTTGAGGTTTTAGTTACACAAATTAATTTCTCCATCTTAAAATTATTATTATTAATTTTTTTTTTTTTTAATTAGGTGTGAATCTTATGTGACAGCTAAAAAGAAGTTGACAGTATTAGAGGCACCCAATATCCTTGCAATTGTATTAAAACGATTCCAGGTAATTCTTTGATGTCAATTCTGTGCTTGGGTGATTTAATACAATTTATGATAAAACTCTTTGTATGATCCTAAAATATTGACTATTCTATATTCTCTATTTGCAGTCTGGTAATTTTGGGAAGCCTCAGTTCGGTTTCCTGAGGTCCTTAATATGGCTCCATACATGTGTGGAAAAAGTGATAAATCTCCTCACTACAGTCTTTACGCAGTGGTGGTTCACAGGGATAGGATGAATGATTCTTCTTCTATTGGTCATTATGTCTGTTACATAAAGACTGCTCATGGTGACTGGTTTGGGATTAATGACAGCATAGTATGTGGCTAATTTATCTATCTTGTATGTGTAAAATTGCTATTTGACTTCGAATATCTGGCGTTTCCTTCAAATTAACGGATCTGATTGGTGGAGCATGATTATTTTGTAGGTGATGCCTGTCGAATTGAAAAGGGTCTTATTAGAAGAGGCATACATGCTACTTTATGCAAGGTACATGCTTGTCTGAGTTCCATGCAAATCCTATTTTTGTGTTTGGTTACATTTTAGTTCTGTTAATTTGAGGCACTCTCCTCGAAGGCTAGCAGTATTGAAGAGCTATGTAGAGATTCATGGAGCGAAGTCTGAGAAAAGGGACTTAGAGGAAGCTGTTCCTTCTCGCCTCAGTACTTCAAAGGGTAGGAATAACTCCCATGGTCCAAGCACTGATCATTCAGATGTACAACAGAAGAATGGCAAATGCCCGTGCTGGACGATGCCAGATGAACTTCTTGATATTGTTGTTATAAGTGCAATATATAAATTAATCATCCATTCTTTTGTACTCTTTCATGTGTTCCGTATACCTTCATTTGCTAAAAATATCTTGTTTTTGTTGTATTATTGAAAATTAATTGCAGCAATGGACATAACTTGGTGGCAGCTGTATATATGTTAAATTCGAGAGACTAAGGTTTGATTCTCTTCTTCCCTTACATATGTAATAAAAGAAATTAATAAAAAATTATAAATTTCATGAATGGTTTTATTAAAATAAATGCAGCGATTTTGTTGAAATTTGGTGACTGTTTCCAGTAGTCCATTATCTATTTCATCACCTAGAACGGAAGAGTGGAAAAAATGCAATGTTATAGTGAGGCAATGAGGTCCATTACTTTATATACTTTTTTTAAAGAATTTTCTCTCTTTAGGAATTAGAGAGAAATTTTCATTGTTTTTGCTTTGTTTTCTTCTTCAGTTCAATTGATTGGTTCTGCATTCCTATAGGCCTCCTTTGCCCTTCCTAGGCAGGGGTGGTCCTCCCTTGACTCAGGAAAGTGGGTTTGCCCTCCCTATTTTCCGAATTGAGTTGTACATATTTTTGCTTGGTTTGCACAAATTGAGCTTACATTGAGAGGGTTATTTGAGATCTATATAGGGTTGTGCTACCCCCTTTTTTTTTGGTTGATCTACAAATTTGGTGTCTCTTAGTGATGGCTTTTGGCAACTTGCACTATGCGTCTTGAAGTAGATTCGGGTGCTTCCTTATTGGCTTGGGGGAGGGCTTAGAATGTTTGAAGTGGGGTATCTCAAGGGTCTATGATCGACTCAGTCTACTCATTACTTCCTCAAAGCTATAAGCTTTGCCCTATCACCCTCCGTTGGCTGTCTACGGGGTTTGCTGTTCGACTCTATTGGCCTACGGTGCTTTAAACTGCATGTGGTGTGATCCCTTGTTTTAGGCTTGATCCTGGTGTGAGACCTAGTTTTGAGGACCTCTAATGGGATTGCGCCTGTTTTCTCAATCATCGGAAGAAGGAGGTCATCCTTATTGTGCTTTCCTTTGGTGTGGCCACAATGGTTGCCTTCTTCATTTCCTCCTTTGGGTCTCTATTATGTAATGGAATACTTGACTAGATTTGAGTTTAGTTAGTTGGGCTGTAGACCTTTCTTTTAGGGCACTAGGTTCAAGCCTTTAAATAAGGCTTTTAATTGTATTTGGCAATGAAGCCATGTACTTTATTGCTTCTTAATGAATTATAATAAATTTTGACCCAAAAAAAAAAAGCAAGATCCATCCATTCTCTTCAAAAATAAAAATCTGTGGGAGAAGAAGGTAAGAATTAGAAACTCGTAGGTTTCAAATTTTCCCTAAAAACCAAACGCCTACGGTAATAATTATAATGACCCAAACTTGGACCGTTAATGGCGGTAGAGCACTAGGAGATATATGGCCACTAGAACTTGTAACAAGCCTAACCTTGTCTTTTCCTTCTTTCTCTTGTAACATTTTTATGATCATATGAGGACCCATTAACTTGCTAATCATAAAATATCATTTCTTTTATACTTTTCCAATTTACTATTAGATTTCACTTCCATTTCTATGGAGCTCATTTTATTGGGTCAGGGCAATCCTTTCATCAATATCTTTCATATTCTTTAATTAAAGATGGAACCAGAGTACATGAGACTTTTGTTCACATGTACCTTCATAACCACTTTGAAAATATATGTAGTCTCATAAAATAGACAAAATATCCTTAATACAATATTATTACAAAAGTTTATAATAGCAAATATGGTGTCAAAATAGCAAAAATTATTTATGTCTCAAAATAGCTCTATAAAATATTACAAGAAAAATTCAAATAGATTATGTCAAATCTTGGAGCTTACTTTTCTAAAATTTGTTGATTACTTCCCTTTTGTTCCTCAAAGGGATAAACAGAAGAAGGAAAGTGAGTATATAAACCCAGCGAGTAGATAATTACATGAGGAATATCTCATTCAAAATACTATTCAAGCACATGGATGCATTAATCATATGAATGTTTCCATAACATATCAACAGCATAGAGGATAGATAGCCTTGCCCATCAATCTCATGTTCCATTTGAAAAACTTAATATCCAGATTCTGAACAAGCATCTAAAATCATATGACCAAAACTGTGGTTATAGCTAGACATTTAAAAGGAATCCTGGAAAATCATGATCCAAATAGTGCTAAAGAGCACAATAGTGGTAATTTGGTCTTGACATAGTAGGCAACAGTTGAAGAATAGAGCCAATTAAACACAAGGGGCAAAGTGGAATTGCCAAATTTGTTAAAGGATTTAAAAGTTCCAGTTCGGTTCAATCTATTTGTCTCTAGACAGGTAACCAACAACCACTGTAAACCAAGAGGAAGGCACATTCACTGAACAAAGATTGGGCCTAGGATGACCCAAAATCAAAAATTACTTTTAAGCAGCCATTATTGAGAACCACTACCACCCACCATCCTAACAAGAATATTACCGCTTTTGTGTAAATTTATAACACCCACCACACAAATTGTTAAGATTCTCACGCTGCAACATTCTCTATTTGTCATTAACTTATCCTTCTCCATTGATACTTAAAACAAAGTATTCCTCCCTACGTTTCATCACACCCATCTATTTTTCGTTTTTCCTATTGACCCAAATCAGAAATAAAAGGCTAAAGCCAAACCAATCCCATTGGAAATTAACATTAGGAAAAAAATTAATAAAAAAAAATACAACCACTCAACAACTAGCTACAAGAGCACACATTCCTCTTAATAAGATCTACAAATCCCATTCCCATTACCATGTCCACTTTATTATTTATCAATTCTGGTTACCGGGCATGAAACAAAACAACAAAACTTGTAATTAAAAATGAATAACAAATATAACTAAAAGAATAATCAATTTAAAGTGTTAGGAGAGAATTTGCAAAGAACGCACTAGTAATGAACAGATTTACATTGGGAGCAGCGAGAGGCTGTGGGGCAGAAGCACACAGCACATGATGAGACCTGGGCAAAGAATTGTATGGACAAATAGCATCAAACTCAGCCATGGCAGACTCCTTGGAGACCATATCAACGAGCCGCCTGATCTCCTCCTTCCTGGCCACCGCATTGCGCCACTTATGGTGTATCCAAACGCAAAGAACCGAAAGAAAGAGAACGGAAAGGGTTTGGAACCCTATAACTCCAAGGATTAACATGAATCAACTATCCAGTACCGAGAATGAGAACAGAGCACAGAAACCCTAGAATTGTGAATTTGTTATACATGAATCCAAATGGCAGCAGCAGAAGAGGAGGTGGCGGCCCGTGTAGGTCGCAGGTGGGGGGTAAAAGGGGAATTTTAGACTACTTAAGGATTGCGGGTGATTGGAGCATCTAGAGGAAGAAGAAAGTATCAAGTACGGTGAAAAAGAAAGAGAGGACGGAGAAGCTTTGGTTGGTTGGGGCCACGGGGAGGGGGAGGGCGAGGGGGAGGGGTAGGGGGAGGGAAGTTTCCAGTTTTGGCTTGGCTTGGTTGTGGGGGTAAAACGACAATGGTATTTGCCGTGTTAAGTTTAGATTTTGAGGTGGGGCCCCTAGGAGCTAAGTAGGGATGATGATTACGTCATTCCTCACAAATCCGGTTATGGATTATGGTAGTTTCACCGGGCAACGTTAAAGTCCCTACGGACCAATGTTCCATATTTTAACATACTGTTTAATGTTTTTAATTTTAATTGAAATATTTTTTATTTATATTATTTAATAATATAATATTTATATTAATATTTAAAAAATAAAAAAAAATTTATCATGATAAGAAATAATAATATCATTTTTATATATAATAATTAATTTAATAATTAATTTTATTATATATTTATATTTTAAATTATAAAATAAATAATTAATTATTAATCACTAATATTTATCGATAAATAATTATTAAAATAGATGATAGTGACTTAGAATAATTAATATTATCAAATATATTTTAAAATAGGTAAAAAATATTGAGTTTAAATTTTTTATTTATTTATTTTAAAATTATTTACTTTTATAATAAAAAAAATATTTTTACCTATATATTTTAAAATTATTCATTTCAGAAATATATCTCTTATTGTACTAATTAATTATGCCTCATCAAATCAAAAAAATAATCATACCATTCCCTTCCTACATTATGTATGTATGGGGTACTGCTACTACATAGCCTCCTTAAATATTAGAATTTATAATTACTTCTCACATAATAAATGATATATAGCCTATGGTTGATAATGTTAATTAATTAAAATATGATGAAATTAATTAAATTAACTATGATTATCACAAATATCCATATTTATTGTGTATTGATATAAATTAATTATAGTTAAAAAAATTATGTGAAAACATTGGTTGAAAATATATTATATGAGTATGTTAAATCAAAAAATGGAAATAAATTATGGAAAAAAAAAGTTAGTATGGATTGAGATTTTATATTTTAGGTCATAATTTCTTAAACAAATTTAGCATTTTAGGACTTGAAAATCCTAATTTTTTAATTTCAGTTGTTAAAAAAAATAAATATATGAATATAATATTTTTATAAAGTTAAAATAATAAAAATATTATTGAAATTAATTAATTATTTATTAGTAAATATAAATAATTCACTATTATTATGAATTTTCAATTTTGCTCATTTGAGGGCCCCAGGAAGCAGCGGGGTCAGGCAAGCGGCTTAGAGCCTCCCCGGGATGCAACCGACTCCGACCTCAAATCGGTCACCGTGACCCGGTCAGTCAACGGAAAATGTTCCATGACATAACCGTTTATGACACGTGGAAGGCACCAACTGCAACCGATGACCAAAAGCTCCAGTTGGAAATAGGAATCCGAGTCAAGAGGAGCATTTGGCCCCAGTGAATGGACGGTCCCCTTTTTCTTGGATTTGCGCCTTTTTCTCGACCACACTTTGCACTTCATTATCGAGCTAAAGTCCTGCGGATATACTTAGCCTGATTTAATACTGTGGTCAAAAAATGTGATTAATATGGAAAATGAATTTAATAATAATTATATTAAATATTTATATTTAAATTTATATATTTATTATATATATTTTAATTAATTTATATAAATATTTAATTTAATTAGTAATTATTAAGCTCAACCTTATATTAAATACACTATATTATTAACGAATTAAATATGAATTTTTACTCTCCCAATCCCTTCACTCAAAAAAAAAAATAAAAAATAATCAATTAATGCAAATTTTTTTATAATACTCTTATTCAATACTTGTACCCATAAAAATGTGAATTTTTTATATAAAAATAAATAAATTTTACGTAATTTAAGTAATATTAAAAGCAAATTATGCTCTAAACAATTTTAATAACGTATCATTTTATATTAATTTAATATATTTATAATTACTATTTTAAAAGTACATACTTTTTAATGAAATTAAATTTTAATTAACAAAAAAAATAATTTTCTCCCTTAAACTAATTTTATTGGACTACTAACTACTTCTATGAATATATAATTATGAGATTATAAGTTATTTTCGTTCTAATGTCACATCCAACATATTGTGATACAAGTTATGCAATGCAGATATCTCTTTTTCATCATAACCATAGAAAAAAAAAAATTGAAAGAAACGATAAAAAAATATTATAATATTGATAAATGATAGAATTTAATTTTTTTTTTTTAAGTTGCATGATAGGAATTGTGAGAAAACCAACTAAATTAAATTTATTAATACTAAATATATTTAAGTTTATTATTATTATTATTATTATTATTATTATTATTATTATTATTTTGAAAGAGGGTAAAAATTAGGTTTGAAAGTTTGGAAAGAAAGATGATGAAATTATTGACCAGTAAGGTCATGAATCAATTATGTAGGCTTCAAATGTTTTCATTTGGGATTCTGGAGTCTACACCTAATGCTAGAGATTTTTTTTTTTTTTTTTTTTTACCCTAGAAAAGCCATGCAAGACTAAAGAAGTTGCCCAAACTTATTTTAGGATTGTTTAATTTATATTTCCTATTTCTGTAAGAAGGAACAATACAAAGATAGTGTCGATGGTACCCTGATTTGTTCTTTATATATCTTAAAATTACCTTTGATAGAATATAATATAATTAATTATGTAATATAATTAAAATTATAGTGTAAAGTAATATAATTATCATTATATTTCTTTATTTGATTATAAAATGAAAATATAAATAATATAATGTAATGATAATTTTTATTTTAATATTTAATTTATTTATAATATTAATAATAATTGGTAATGGTTGAAGTGATTGGTAGTCAAGTGACAGTGGTGGCTAAATAGTAGTAGTTGCAACTACAACAATAATTAGATAGTGATAGTAATTGCGGTGACAAGGTAAAGTAATAGTGATAGTAACGGTCAAGTAGTAATAGAGATAATAATAATTAAATGGTAACAACAGTAGTTAAGTGATGGTTATAGCAATGATAGTAATAAGATCGTGGTAGCGGTGGTAACAAAATAGAAGTAGTGGTGATAGTAGCAATTGTAGATGAGTAACGATGGTAGTGATGCATTGACAACAAATTAAAAAATAAAAATAAGTAATTATAATTATATATATTTTTATATATAATACATTATTACATCCATATACATATATATATATATATATATATATATATATATGCTATGAAATCTAAGGAGACATTGGCTAAGAATACCAAATTATCAAATTATCCCGACTTAGTTAAGTAGTTGGAAGTATATCATTCATTGGACATACTCATATTTGTGTCTTCAAATTTTCTATTGAAAAAATATTAAAAAAAAATACTAATGAAGAACACATAAATGATAAATTCAATATAAATGTATTGGATTCATGGATTGAATTTATTATTAAAATTTATAATCATTTTGAATGGCGTAAAACATTCTAAATATTCAATTTATATTGTAATTAATACCTTTCCATTGTTACACTCACGAGTAATTGAGCACATATTAGGAAAGATTCATTCAAAGGGCTAATAAAATAAATATATTATAGGAAACACAGAGAAGATAGCATTCATAGTGATTTTATTATAATGGAATATGCAAAAGCTGAGGGTAGAGCAGAAAGAGTAAACAATAAGACTACGCAAGTGTTACAGTATACAATCGATTATTTTATTTAAAATTATGATAAAGTCCCTTTAAAATTATAATGTATTAATTTTTTATTAATTGAAGGTATATTTTTCCAGCAGGACAAGAGGAATTAACTCAACTCTAGTTAACTTAACCGGGGAGCAAAAGCAAGAAAAGCAAAACTTCCAATTTCCACATTTTCGTGTAAGCACAAGAGCCTGATTTCCACCACCTTTCCCTTCAACTCACACCATCCGCTATATATATTCCCTTCTCCAAACCAGCATCCATTCCTTTTTCTCTCTCCTGTAGCATATGTCTCACAGACCTAATGTCCCTCATTTTTCTTCTGTAGCCTTCGGTCTCCATTCCCATCTCCTGGTTTCCAGTGAGATGAACCCCAACTGGTCCTCTTTTTCCCATTGAAGTACCCAACTTTCTTTCTCTATTGTTTCTTTCTTTTCCCAGGAAAGACAATCAAAGCCCTTAATTGTGCCATTCTTTAGTGATTTGATTCTTGGATAAAGTTTCGAAAAATGGGTCTCAAAGGTTTTGCTGAAGGAGGCATAGCTTCAATTATTGCTGGGTGCTCCACTCACCCTCTGGACCTCATTAAGGTCCGCATGCAACTCCAAGGGGAAACCCACGCGACAAATCCTGCCGCCGTCCAAACGCTACGGCCGGCTCTCGCTTTCCACACCACCACTCCTGGAACCACCCTTCATGTGCCTCAACAACCATTACCCGCTCCAGCACCCCGTGTGGGTCCCATCGTTGTCGGTGTCCGAATCGTCCAGCAAGAAGGTGTGGCCGCTCTTTTCTCTGGTGTCTCCGCCACCATCCTCCGCCAGACACTATACTCCACCACCCGGATGGGACTTTACGACATCTTGAAACAGAAATGGACGGATCCACATACCAAAACTATGCCTTTATCGAGCAAGATAGCTGCCGGACTTATAGCCGGTGGCATAGGTGCAGCCGTTGGAAACCCCGCAGACGTTGCTATGGTCCGCATGCAGGCGGACGGGCGTCTTCCACCAGCCCAACGCCGGAACTACAAGAGCGTCGTAGACGCAATCACTCGCATGGCAAAGCAAGAAGGCATTACAAGCCTGTGGCGTGGCTCATCGCTGACGGTGAACCGTGCCATGCTGGTGACAGCTTCTCAGCTAGCATCGTACGACCAATTCAAGGAAATGATTTTGGAAAAAAGGTTGATGAGCGATGGGCTTGGCACCCACGTGACAGCGAGTTTCGCGGCAGGGTTCGTGGCGGCGGTGGCATCAAACCCGGTGGACGTGATAAAGACAAGAGTGATGAACATGAAGGTGGAGGCAGGGGAGGCGGCACCGTATGCAGGGGCGTTGGATTGCGCAGTGAAGACGGTGAAGGCAGAGGGGCCGATGGCGCTGTACAAGGGATTTATACCAACGATTTCAAGGCAAGGGCCGTTTACGATTGTGCTATTTGTGACCTTGGAACAGGTCAGAAAGCTGCTCAAGAATTTCTGATGATGATGACGAAAAAAAAAATTATGTATGAGGTTCTATTAATTATGATCTCTTAATGCTGAATTTCAGAATTGATCTTCTTAAATTTTAATTTAAATTAAAAAAATTAAGAAATTTAGTTCATTATGAGCTAAATTAAATTTAAATTGAATTTTTTAAATTATTTTTTTATAAATAAAATATATTAAATTGAACATCTTGGAAGTGAAATTGAACATTTTCTGATTTCTTGGTTGTTTGGATTTGTTTAAAGAAAAAAGCAGCAATTAAATGAGGTAGAATTAATGGAAAGTGTGGGGAAGAAGGGAAAGGGGAGGATGGTTTTGTCAAGAGTTTAAGAATTTAAGAGACAAGCAATCAATAAACATTGGAATTTTATTAGAGTAAGTGATAGGTGAATTGAATTGTTTTTGCTCACCCTTTACGTCATCTGGACTCATATTCAATGTCAGGGCGTATGTAGCACAGTATTTAAAAAAAAAATTTTTTTATATAAAAAATTATCTTATCATGTTAAATATTTTCAAATTTTAACTATTAAATCTTATCTCATATAATAATAATAATAATAATAATTATTATTATTATTATAATAATAATAATAGACTAAAATTCTTTTTACTGCATCTTGAGATTCTTTACCTTATAATTTTGGGTATTATTTAAAACTTTACTTTTTATATTATATATATTTGATAATCAATTATTTTTTAATTAAATTTTCATAAATTAAAAAATTGGTGAATAATTTTAAAATCTCTAAATTTTGCCATTATTCATAATATATTTAATTTTTTTATTTTGTAAACGCTATATTAATATACATTTAAATAATTTTTCACTAAAAAATTATTTATAAAATATAAACATTTATATTTAAAAAAAAAATTCTTATATATAAAATCTAAAAATTTTAACACACTTAAACACCACATGGCATCTATTTTTTTTCTATTTTACTAATTCTTTTGTCTTTTATTAAAAATAAAGTAATATAAGGTGCCATTAAAAATAATATATTTTTTATTTATTAAATTATGTTATTAAAATAATATAATAGATAAAACTGTCACGACCCAACCTATGGGCCGGATCGATACTAGGACCTGGGCCAGTCTAAAGCCGCCGAGGCCCGTAGTAAGCATAACTATTCACTAACCCAACTCTAATGCCCATTTGGGCCCAATTTCAAGAAATCAACCGGACAGAGTCCGGCCATAAAATAGACCTTCCAACTCCCTTATCCAGTCCATGAGACATGCATGTGATAAAAATTTTATAGGTCCAAAATAACAATTTATATTATAGACCCAAATCAATTAAATATTTCTAACACATGCGAAAATTCTAGAAGTTTATAGAATTACACAAACATGAATAGACAACCTGCGAGGGAGAAAAGCAGGTTAACCTCAAAAATATCCTCCTGTGGCCTGGAAAAATATTGAACAGGAGTGAGCGTTCGACTCAGAGAGTAAAATATCAATTTTAATCATAATCTCTATAACTATCTAAAACTAATGCACCATGTAGAGTGAAATGTAACATCAGTAATAATTTCACATCATAACATCAAAAAGGTAATTTGGAGCACTCACACACCCAGTAATATCAATCATAATATATGAGAGCTGATCCCCTATACAGCTCTCTTAAATCTAACATGTGCCAGCGAAGAATTCAAGCCGGACTTTCGCTTAATAAACCAAATCGGGGTCCCAGCGAAGAACTTAAGCCGTGTCTACCCCGAAGGACCGGGTCCCAGCGAAAATCTTAAGCCGTGTTTACCCATCCTATCCATAGTCAACACTACATCACACGCACGCTAACGCACGCACACTGCTCTAAATTACCACAACAACATCAATAGCACTTTAACAGTTATGAATGCAACATAAAACATGCCTAGAGTTTAACTACATAGATACATACATATAAGTGATGCATGGGCATACTTGAACATATAATAATAGTGAAATTACAATTAAAATTAATATTTTACTCACAGACTTAACGGTAATTACTGTAGCTGCTGGGCGAAGGAAGAAGGCTGTCCCGGCTCACCTGACAATTTTATTACAATCATTTAATAAATTTGACTCAATACAAACTAAGAAAAGACCAAATACGTCCTAAGTCATGCCGAAAATCCGGCACAGTCTCCCCTATACCTAGGACCTACCCAACTTGCAAAAGGGCTCAAAATACAATTCTATATTCACAATCCATATATCCATAACTCAGTCACATCACACAGCCCCTCCTGGACCCATCCAAACAGTCATCCATCACAATATGTAAAATTTTAATTTAGTCCTTATAATTGACTCTTTTTACAAAAACTAGCCAAATGAACTCTAAAAATTCTAAAATTTTGTCCTGCAGTCCTTAGCAATATTACTAGGCTAATGCAAAAAGAATCATAATTTTCTGAGCTACCACGAATATTTTACAGATTTTTAATCTCATTTAAGCACTAGAAAATTACGAAAAAGTAAGGTTTGGGTTTACCTATGCAGATTCTGACTTAGGGGACGCGCTCGAGATGTCTGACAATGGTGGGATAGCCAAAACCTCGATCCAATTCGGAGACTTTTCCAGTAATCGGTCTGTCTAGCCAGAAATTCACAGACCCGGACAACTGTCGAATTTCCGCGAATTGAATATACCTACATGAAGCCCACAACACGGGGGTTAGTACATAAATTTTACAAAATTTTCTAAGCTCATTTAATGCTCAGAAAAAACACTACGAAGTTCTGTGGGACCCACCGAAAAACGATGTCGGAAAAATTTGAAATTTATATCACCGCGAAGCTCTCGACGAGTGGATCGCTCTGGTACTCTCGGTTTTCTCTTGGAGTTCACGGTTTGCGAGAAATCTAGCCCAAAAGTCAAAATGGGCTAAAACATCTCGAGCAAAAATTGGACAAATCGCTCGATGGATTTCGGTATTCTTGGTGTCTATGGAAAGCTATCGACGAGTAGATGGATTTAGACACAAGACCCAGTCCGATTGGTGGCGGATCGGCGATTTCCGGAAATCGGCGGCACGCGCTTGCGCGTTGCTTCGGACGCCTTTTACGGCGTTCAGTGCGGCGAGGGGAGGTGGCTGGGAGGCACGCCGGCGGGCTGGGGTGGCAGGGGAGGTGGCGGCGTGGCAAGGGGAAGAGGGAGGAGAGAGAAAACGGGAGAGAAAGAAAAGGAGGAAAAGCGCGCGGGAGAAAAAGAGAAGAAGAATAAGAAGAAGCCGGTCCGATTCTACCGGTCCGATTCGATCGGTCCGATCCGGTCCGGTTCGATTCGAAATATAAAATTTTGAATTTTTACTCTGCCTTGGGACCTAAAACGAGGTCCAAAAATTCCGAAAAAATTCCAGAAAACTCAGAAAAATTCGTAGACTTCAAATATATTTTTAGTTTTACCACGTGGTCTTTAAATTAATTTTTAAAAATCATCAAAGTTTATATTTTCAGAAAATAAACCCGATTTCGAAAATCAGAAAAATTTCAAATAATTTCCTAAAATTTAAATAAAATTAAAACATCCATATTTGCCCAAAAATAATAAATTTAAAAATTAGGCGTGTTACAGGGCAAAACGACTAATATCCATATTAAGATAAGGTAAAAAGAAAGTGATCATATCTTTGTTTATTATTTTTTATTTATTTTTGTTTTTAGAAATTTTTGAATTTTTTATTTATTTTTTACATTTTAATTAGACTAATTAATATACTTTTTTTAAATTTAAAGTTAATATTTTTATATCATTATTAATTATGAAGTTAGAAATATAACTATTTTAATTATATTCGTTGTGAATTACTATATTTTATTTTGTAATTTTAATATTTAAAATTTTAATTATTACATAAAAAAGAAATAGTGACATATGAATTTTATTTTTTAATGATTTCAATGACTATAATTGCATTTATTTTTCAAAATCAATTCAATTGCTTTGAAGATATCTCATTGACTAAAGTAGCTTTTCATTTTTCTTTTTTTCAAAATTTTGAATTTTTTTAAGAAAATTATACATATTTATAAGAGCCTCTCCCTATAAGTAATTTTTTTATTTTTCCTTTTTATGCAAAATTTTGAATGTTTATATTTTTTTTTACTATGTTTTACATTTTGAATATTTTTATTTCTTATTTTTATTAAAGCAATTAAAATAGGGTCATGGAATTAATATTTAATATTAGATTAGATAATTTTAGAATTATGAGTAAAAAATATTCAATGGATTTTTAAGTAATTAATAAATAAATTATTAGTTAAAAAACACTAATAATAAATGAATTATCTCAATAAATTATGAAATAATTGTATTCTATAATATTTCATTTTTTAGTATAAAAAAGTATATAATTTATACTTAATAAAATACCTATATTTTCTACTTAATGAATACATTTATGTCTTATTCCTAATTTTATTTTATATTCAGTTTTAATATACATATTTATTAAAATTTAAAATAAATATAATTAAAATTTAATTATTACAAACCACTCATTTACAATTACTTTCTTATTAATAAACATATTAAAAAAAATATTTATATAATTTTTATAATATATCCACGCATAATGCAAAAATGAAACTACTTTATTATAGGATCAATAAAAATTTAATATTATATAACTATATTATATAATATATTATATATCACTCATATGGTAAATCTACAAAAAATAATATATTATTATTTTTAATTAAAATAATATTATATGATTCTTTTTTTTTGAAAATTTATGATTTATTCAAAAAAATATATGCTTAAAAATTATTATAATAGATATTATCAAATTTTCAAGTTATAAAAATTATCTATAGATAAATATATGTCAAATTCTTTAATACATTAATAAATTAATTTAAAATTTGAAAAATCTCAATAAAATTTTATCAAAATTCAACATGGATGCTAGAAGAGTACCGTAGGGTAAGATATTTCTAATTGGCGGACATTTTTGGTGGGATAAATAATTTAAAATAAAAAGTCAAAAACATAATAGATAAAAAAAAGAAAAAATAGGATCCACTTTTAAGGCACAGAGAGTGAGAGAGGTTTCGAGTTCGAGTTTGAATTCGAGTTTTCCCATTTAATTATTGTAATCTCACCAATTATTACTTTGCCTATTATATTTCTATTAAATTAAAAAAAAAAATTAACAACCCTTAAGATTGGAAAATCCTAGCTACCTCTCTAAATTCTCTCTCTCTTCTCTATCATTTTTCCCATTGTGAGCTCTATTTCAATAGAGTGGGGGAAGGGTAATTAAGTATATTTTTATGCTTGGAAAGAGATTAAAGAAAAATAAATTTAAATGAGTATGAAATAAAATAATCATAACTCTTATATTTCTCTTCTTACACCCAAATTTAATGTGTAAAAAAAATTTAAGAGTTAAGGGAGTAAATGATGGTAAGACTTACCCTTGTCTATCATTCCAAATAAGAGTCCATAAGCTGCTTATCTTTAGTTACATTTCCTTTACCCTCAACAAAAAAGAGCCTTGAGATGATCATTGGTAAGTATTTTCACTAATGGTTGTTTCTCTCCTTTTCCTTTTTGTATTTTTTTTTTTTATATTTTTTTCAATAATCTCCTTTTGAAATACATATGTATTTGTCTTTAGTTTATCTATAATTGTCCTCAATTTATGTGAGTTTTATTTCGTTATTTGGATATGAATATAATAATAAAAAATACAGATTTTCTCTCTTTAAAAATATATTAAAATTGAATGATTTTCAAATCAGTTCATAAAAAGAATATAGAGCCCAACAATGATAAATTACATCTGAATAGAGTATGTTTTATATTGATTGGCCAACTCAAATATTATGTTAACACAATCAAATCCTTTAAATTAAGATAATTTATATTATATTTTGTATAAGTGATTTATTTTAAAATTTTTTTATAAAAAATTGCAGTATTATTAAATTTTGTACTCCAATTTTGTTTTCTGTCTCAATTCAATAAAAGCTCTATATTTATTTTCTCAAAAAAATTAAAAAATTAAAAAATTTAAAAAAATAAATATTCAATCTTTAAAATGACTAATTTAATAAATAAATATTTAAATTTCAAACGGTTTAAGATAAAAAGAACGCATAAAAAACGTATATATTAAATGAAAATATATCTTTGTTGAAAAAAATCTTTAAAAATTTACTTAAATAAAACAATCTAAAAAAGATAAAGTAAAACGATATTTGAATTTAAATTTGAAAATATTTGAATTTAATTTTGAAATGTATATTTATCCAAATGAACATGAAATTTTATTAAAAAATATGAGTTATCAATCAACGAGTTTTAATAGGGGATAAGAGATAGCCTTAGCCTCTAAACTTTTAAAATCATTATATATATATAAGTAACATTTGGGAAGAAAATTGTTCATTTTATTTTAATTGTTGATCCCTCAAAAAATTTTTCTCATTCCATCCCTAGCTCTGGCTCAGTAATATTATATTCGTATTTAATATGTTAAGTTTTGAGTTTGTATTTCAATCAAAGTTAATTTAATGTATATATATCAAAATCGAATTAACAGAATTAATATATTTTAAAAATTGAATTGAATCGAAATGAATGAAAAATCGAATCAAATCATTATATTTTTATTCGATTTAGTTTGATTCGAATCGATCTGCTTCTAAGTTTTGATGATATTTTAATTTAAACTTGATTTTTAAGTTATCGAATCTGATTTTGACCTTGATTTGAACATAATAACCACTAATCAATGAAATTGAACAATTTATATATATATATATATATATATATATATATATATATATATATATATATATATATATATATATATATATATATATATATATATATATATAATTACTTATAATTTATAAATTCCTAGTAAAAATAAATCAATTTGGAAATTAATAAAGTAATTTGATTTGGTTCAGTTTAACTATTTTTTTTCTCTTCAAAACCGAATTAAACAAAAATAACCGAAATTCTTAAAATATAAAACCAAACTGAATCGAATAATCTTAAAAATCGAATTAAATTATTGAATTAAAGCAATTCAATTTAGTTATCTAGTTCAAATCGAATAGTGCTAGGGGTGAGCATTTGGATTGAACCAAACCGAACCGAATTAAATTATAAAAATCGAATTTTAAATTTTAGAAACAGAACCGAAATGGGTAAAAAACCGAATTGAACTGAACAGCTCTATTTTTGTTCGGTTCAGTTTAAAACGATCGGTTTTGATTTTTGATTTATTTTTTAATTTAGACTTGATTTTCAAGTTATTTGGTCTAATTTTGACTTTGGTTTGAACCTAATAACCATTAATCAATAAAATTAAACAATTAATATATATAAAATTAAATATAATTCATAAATTTCCTATAAAAATAAATCAATTTAAAAATCAATTCATTTTGATTTGAATATATAAATTACTATTCGGTTCAGTTCGGTTTAATCGATTTTTTTCTTATTAAAACTGAACTAAATAGAAATAATCGAAATTTTTATAATGTAAAATTAAATCGAACCAATTAAATTTTAAAATTGAGCTGATTGAACCAAATTAACTCTATTTGATTTAATTTTTCGATTTGAATCGAATTCTACTCAGCCCTAAATAGTGCTCGCCCTTAATTGCAATGATAATGGATCCGAGAAAAAGAATGGAATAGAGATGGGAGCACAATACTTGTCACGTGAGGCACGCGAACATGAAGGTTTGTTCGATTCCATTTTTGAGATAATTTTTTTTGGGGTTGGAATTGGAATCAAATTCTTGGTTGGATTATTTATTGCTTTACATTTTGTTTAATTTAATTTAAAATTTTTTTATATAATTATTATTGTAGAGAATGAAACCTAAATCACCATATAAAATAAATATTCTAATATTAAACTATTAATTGAAACAACCTTCATCCATCCTTTATTTACTTCAAAAATTAAGGGCCTATAATCATTTAAATGCAATTTAAATAATTCCAGAGAGAGATGTGAAAAATGTAAATACTTAAATTTTTTTTTAATTTCTTTATATAGTAATTAAAGAGTGGAGACTCGAATTTAATATTAGTTGAGTGATATATTTTTAGTCACTGAATCAAGTCAAGTTAAATCTTTTTTACATAATTAATTGGTTAAATCTTTTTTACATGGTTAATTTATGTAGAAATTATTTCAGTTTTTAAATAAATTAAATATTGCTTGTAATTATAAATATCAAACAATGACAACTGAAAATATCATCATTAACTTTTAAAAATTCTTAGGTTGATTATTATCTATCACTTATTCAATGAGAAAGTCATTTTTTATTTTTAAAATTTTGATAATCTTATTAAAATATAAAAATATAAAATTTTTATAATCAGTGAATGCAAGAGATCAAGGCCCTGTTTAGCAATAATTTTTAAGATATATTTTAGTAATTTAATTATAGATAAAATATTATTTCTCTTATTTATACTGTTCGGTGACATAGTATTTATATTAGTTTTTAGAGGTTGAGGGAGTGGTTTATGAAAAATTATCTCTCTTATCTTTTAGAGATTGAAAGAGCATTTTGAGCAGAGTCAATAAGTTTTTATTACTAATTTTACATTTAACAGTTAATTCAATAGCTATTTTTATTAAACATTTATATTTTAACAGCTATATAAATAATTAATCATTAATAACTACTATCTAACAACTAACAGCTAGTAAAATAGCTAACGACTACTAAAATAACTTACATATACTAAAACAGCTAATATTACCGAACATGGCCTAAATCAATGGGATGAAATATTCAAAAGTATATTAAACATTATACATCCTCCATTATTGTTATTAGGACGGAGTGGACATTATGGTCTGAGGCTGTTTGCACTGTTACTTTAAGAAAACCATAATATATATATTTTTTTTAAAGATAATGTTAAAAGAAAAGCTAGATACACTCTCACATTTCAATATATAGAATTCTTATATTTATTGTATTTACAAAAATTTATTGAATTATTTACAAAATTATGAAATTTTTAGAAATGAAATTATAAGATATAAAATATATTACTAGTTGCCAATCAGAAAAGGTGAGAAAAGTTTAAGTCTTTTTATTTAATTATATTAAAATAAATTATTTTTATAATGAGAAAATAATATGATTATCTTTAGTTATATAGCTCATCTATTATTATCCAGTCTATTAATTGTTTATTGAAGAGAGAGAGAGAGTGATGGGAAATTGCTGATTTATATGATTGAATGTGGAAATTTAGGTGGAAAGCACTAACAAACAATAGGAGGACATGCTTTTATTTGTCTAGGTACATGGATTGCCACTCTCTTTTCCAACCTACTCTATCCTTTTCTTTTTTCTTGAAGCCTAGCAGTCATAAACTAGAAAGAAAGGTGGAATCCTCAAAATTTCTCCACAGAAGAGCATCAATTAATATGAGGTGCTTAACCTAATAAACAATAGGACAAAGCTTTAGAAAAGTTTTGTTTCATAATTTAATCTAATAAGCATCAAATAATATAAAGTGGAAATTTCAAATTTTCTCACATCTATTAATTTATTAATATGTGAAAGGGATAACAGTCTTTAAGATGGGTTTTGTTTAGGTTGGTAAAATTTGTGCACATTTATACTTTTTATTGTGCTTTTTTTTTTTTAAGTACTAGTTTTGTTATACATTATTTTTTTTAATGAAAAAATAAAATTTAAAGGTAAATATTACACGTGATCACTCAACTTTGAGTGTTTTTATAAATGTTATTGAATTTTATTTTATTTTTATAAAATTCACTAAATTTCAATTTATTTTTATAGAAATTACTATAATCAGAAATTAAAGATTTTTACATTAAATTACTGATCTGTCAATTATTTTATAGATAAAATTATCTTATTTTATTAATTTCTTAAAAAAAATAAGATGTATAAAACACATCTAACTACTTCCTCAGTTTTGTTATACATTATTTTTTTTAATGAAAAAATAAATTTTAAAGGTAAATATCACATGTGATCACTCAACTTTGAGTGTTTTTATAAATGTTATTGAATTTTAATTTTTTTTTTATAAAATTTACTAAATTTCAATTTATTTTTATAGAAATTACTATAATAAAAAATTAAAGATTTTCACGTTAAATTACTGATCTGTCAATTATTTTATAAATAAAATTATCTTATTTTATTAATTTCTTTAAAAAAAAATAGAATGCATAAAACATATCTAATTACCTCATCGCAATCAAACCCTTTCCTTTTTTCCGTTTCTTCTTTATCAGCAACCACTAATTAAATAATTTTATTTATAAAATAGTTGATAAGTCAATAAGTTAACTTGAAAATTTTTAATTTCTCATTACTTTTATGAAAACATTTATAAAATTGAGTGACTGTGTGTGATAATTGATTATTTTATGAAATTTTTATGAAAGGATCTTGATTAGTAATTTTATGAAATTTTTATTTTTAATTCGGTTATTTCACTGAAAATTGAAAATAAATTGAATTGATTAATTATGGGCTTCTTATATTCTGTTGTCCATAAAGCCCAGATCTCAATGCTCTAAATACATTCCACTTCTAGCTCAAGTTCACACTTCAAAAGAAAACCAAGCTCATTCTCTTTGGTGATAATGAGGATTTAATTGCAAATGAGGTTTTAATTTAGTGATAAATTAAATAAAATATAGATCATGGGAATTAAAAACTCTCAACTCTTAATCCTACTAATATAGATTAATGTACTTCGACTTTCAACAATCCTAATTGTAGTTAAAATATCACATCATCATATGATAATACTCTTTACAGAATTTTTTTTTTTTTTAAGAAATAAGGAGCTTTATTTCTAAGAAATAGAAATGTCAGCAGCAACAATCAAAGCTAAACGATGAGGAATTTCCTCAATCCTGAACTGCTCATTAACATCACTAGATAGAGCTTCTTTGCAAAAAGCTTTGAGCCCAACTCTGAAGGAATAAATTCTTATTTCTGCAACTGTTGTATCATGGATTGGCAATCAAGCTCTCAAACCACCTGATTAGGGTGCAAATCCACAGCAGAGGACAATGCAAACCGAGCAGCTTCAAGTTCAGCCTTTTCCGAAGAATAATGACTAGAAATACCATTTCATCCCTGTAGCCATAGCTTCACCTTTCCAACAACCACCAACCTTTGCAATAGCAACATCTGATTTGATCTTCATCACCCTTCCCTCAGAGAAGACCACTTTTAAAGTGGACGAGTTACCTGCATCTGCTGAACATTACCAGAGCACTGATGAAATTCATCAAGCCAAGAGAGTGCTTGATGGAGAAGTTCTAGTTCCTAACGGCATATCTATTGATATAATAACATATTTCCATATAGCCCGCACAATCATGTAGAGGATCTCAACTTGCTATAGTTTAAATGCCTGGTAGACCCTTTTCACCCATTATCGGAAAGAATTCGGAGAATTATCCACTTTCAACCTCAACGAACTAAGAAGCCACACTCGACAAATTAATGAACAGTCACAAAGAGCAAGAACAATTGACTCATCTGCCTCACTGCACCTATTGCAAATCACATCCAGCTGAACTCCCCTCAACGTCAACTCTAACTCGACCAATTGTTGATCACTACATGTCCTATAGATAAAGTGCTTTACTTTTGGAGGTTCACTCGCCATAGCCCACCCCAAAATTCCATTCTGTCACCTGCCAAAGATACCAAAGCATGCAGAGCAAGATAACATGCTGATCTCACCGAGAAAGATCCATTTTTATTGAAGTGTCATATGAGTGGGTCCTCACATCTTCGAAAACTAAAAGACAACTCCAAAATCTGAGAAGCTTCAAATTGCAAAAAATTTGAGCTAATAAGATTTGAATTCCAGCTAAAAGACTCATGATCGATAAGTTCATAAACTGTAGCAGTCTCATTTTGAATTGCTAGCCAGACCAAATCTTGAACCCACAATCACCCATCAACTGTAGCAGCTGATCGACTGTGGCAGCATCATCTAAAATTGCTAAAGAAAATTATGTTCTGGTGGTAAAATCTAAACGTTCAATGTACATACATCTAATCTATATAAAAATTAGGACTAAATGTCAATTCATCATTTTCAAAATTTTGATAATTGTATAATTAACAAAAATTTATTTTATGAAATCAAGAATATGTTGAGTAAATATTAATTACAAAAACTCAATTGCACGCAGAAACAAAATATGGTACTCTAATGCTTAATAGTCACCGATATGAATTGCCCTTGAAGTGTACAAATTCGGAATTTCCCCCATTTCCTTTTCCCCCCCCCCTTTTTTTTTTTTTTTGGAAAGGGGGGGGGGGGGGGGGTGGTTGTTGTTGTGCTAAGATCCTTTTAAAATTTTTCAATATTGGCAAATAAAATTAGAAGCACTGCATATGTTCTGCTTTCCAAGGCCATTCCTATCATAATCAAGTTCCATTTCCTACTTGCACTGCCTTCTTTTCAAGACCATATAAATATTGTGCACCCTTACGCATGAGGCCCATCGAGGCAACGATGCAGCAACACCAAGTATAGAATAGCATATAAAAACCAGATATTGACAAGAAAGCCTATTTAACTATTTGAATAGCAAAACTAAATTATGCTAAAAAGTATGTATATCCTGCGCATCAATCGTCGCTGGATCCAAGGACATCTTGCTTAAGCTCTTCAACTTTAGCAGCCAACTCATCCCTACTTTTCTGCAGAACACGTTACCGACAACCAATCAGTATTTGCCTCTAGGATTACATTTTGTCAAATCCAATTTACTCCAAGATAACTCACCTTAAATAGCAAATAGCGGGTAGTGAACCAGATGGTGTAACCAAGACCCACAACTTCCATCAACTTAGGAAACTGAATTCATAGAAAACGAAAATCATGTTTTAACAAAAGAATTGTAGAAGATCATTCACGATTCTGATCAAAATCCTTAGTCACATATAAAAAGTATACATACCAATGGAATAGAATCGATGGCACTAACAACAGATAATGCTAACCACAGAGCAACAAGCGCACCACCACCATACAACAGAATAGAATAGGTATCTTCAGAGTCTAACTGCAAATTTCAATGAGCACATCATCAATATAATAAAAAGTCACAATATCAGAAATTTGATGTGTGGAGAAGAAAATTATAGTCTTCAATGTGAAATAACTACCATTAGAGTCAAATGATAAGGAATTTGAATCATTCAAACTCAATATCTGATGACTTCTAATTGCCTATGCCGTTGAAAGCTTTCTCGATGCAGACAAATACCCTTATATTATTAGGAATGGAGTTAATGCAAGTATGACAGAGCTCATTCTGATAATTATTTACACTGATAAATGTTTATTTGACTTATTAACCAATACCCTTAAAGAGTGGGAGTGTGTTTTGTATCTCAGACAAGCACTAAGACAACATTAGAAATACATGAAAAGACATTCTTACTACCAGATTAATAACATGAGCAAAATCTAGAATTGGAGAGCACATGAACAAAACAAAGAAGGGGGCAAAAAAATAAATGAAGGAATTGGAAAATGAGAATTTTTTTAAAAATTAAAAAAAAAAAAGGAAACATGTGTTGCTCAGGTAACCGCTCAGGATGAAATTTCATCAAGCAAATTACATATTAACTTTCAAAAATTCAAGTATACTCATCATAGCAACCATTTTGCATTCAATAGTCTTGTATCAGCAAAGATTCACTATTCAAAATGTTAATAACTCATTTTACGTGGAAAAACAAAAAAGGGGAAACAAAGGGAAGTGAGAGAAATAAAGTAACTAAACAGAAAAGAAAAAAAATCAAAAGAGAATAAAAAGGAAAACATCAAATTGAAGTTAGACCAACTGCAATCAGATTATCTAACCAAGTGGTGCTCAGTTAACCGCTCAGGATTGAATTTCATCAAGCAATTACTGCATAAACTTTCATGAGTTTTTAATACTCATCACAGCAACCATTTCCATTAAACAGTCTTTCATATTCAAAATTAACCATCAAAATATTAGTAGCTTATTTTTGAAAGTTAAAAAAAAAAAAAAGAATCAGTTGAAAAAAGACAACGAGGGACAATGTTAAAAGGAATCAGATTGATGATGCATCAACAAGGCCAATCAGCCATTCCGACGAGCGAACCTTGTAGTCAGTCATCTTCACTGTCCTTTTAAGAGGCTATGAATTCAGTAGTTTGATATTGAAATGCAGTTAATTAAATCAGAGTTATCATCCCAAGTACAACAGGCAAAATTGTTGAAGTAAAAGAATTGGCATCTCTAAGTACCATAAAATCAAAGAACTATGCTTCCAAACAAACCTTAATATTTGCCAAAAAATCATTTACTTGTTCATCTACAGGAGATTCGTCCAGAGGCGCTTCAGTTGCGCTGCTCTCATTGTACACTTTCTTTTCGCTTGGAGGGTCAACTTCTACTACCACTGCACTGTCTCGTTCTTCGGTGGCAAAAAGACTTGCTCGGCTCGAAGATTCCTCAGGTGTCGTTGCTCTTGGTAATGAGAGAAATACTGAGAAAATAAAGCCAAAGAGTTAGACACAAAAAATTTCAAATTTCTCTACCTAGCAACTTAACACTTCTTTGCAATTGCCTCCAATAAAAGGAGAAATTGCCCACAAACATTCACTTAGAAACGTAATGGAGCTAAACAAATCTAGATGAAGGTCTGCAATTGCAATGAAACTTGAAAAAAAACAATAATAAAAAAGTAACAAGTAAGAGCACAAAACAGAAGTATGAACACAGAAAGTTTCGAGGAAGATGTGAAGAAATGATAAAGAAAACCTAGGATTGGGTTTCGTACGGGAATGGCGGCGGCCGGAAAGAAGGATTTGTGGTTGCCGGAGAGTTAGGGGGGTTTTGGAGAGGAGGAGAGTAGGGTTTGCGGTGAAAATTTTGGGAAGATTAGAGAGGGATTGGGTAGTACACAGCTCCATTTTGAGGATGCTGAGCGAGAGAGTGAGAAGAGCGAGATAGAGTAGCTTCAGGGAAATTAAATAAAATGCAAGGCCGATGAGAATGGATTATGTTGCTAGGGTTTTCTATCTCTGTCACTTTCTTAGCAGCTACCTTAAATTTACCCTTCTAACCCTAATTGCCCCTTTTTTTTTTGTTTTAACATTCTAACCCCAATTTATTTTAAAAAAAAAATTCTAAACCTAATTACCTTTTTCTTCTTATTACTAATGAGTAAATTATTATTATCATGCCCCTTTAATTTGTCAAAATTAGAGAATATTCAATTTGATTGATGAGGTTTTATAATGTCCTTCCTCTTTGTTTGAGATTTTCTTTTCTTTCTCTAGCAGAATCATCGCCTGCTTTACTTTTTAGATACTTCTCTTAATCCCTTCTGAATAGGAAGAAGCTTTCTCCCTATTTGATTACTGTGAGTTCTTAAATGGATTTGTTTTGAGTTTTTTTATATTTCTTTTACAGGTCTGGAAGATACTAGAGAAGGTGCTTGATGGATGACTTGCTTTTATGGATACTAATATTACTTTGACTCGCTTTTATGGGTACTAATATTGCTTTGACTCTGCTTAGACCATGGTTGCTGTCACGACCCAATTTATGGGCTGGACTGACACCAGGACCTGAACCAGCCTAAAGCCCCTGAGGTCCATAGTAAGTCTAACTATTCTTTAACCCAACTCTAAGGCCCATTTGGGCCCAATTTTAAGAATTCAACCGAACAGAGTCCGGCCATAAAGTGGACCTTTCAACGGGGAGTTTTTGACTCACCCGACCTGTAAACACAATATATAATCAACTGGGGAGCTCAGCTCACCCTCCACATACTCAAATGTCATAAAAATAAATGGGAGCTCAGCTCCCTCATCCAGTCCAACAAACATGCATATAATAATAAGTTTACAGGCCTAGCATGACAATTATATTATAGTCCCCCAAACAAATAAATATTTCTAACATATGCGGAAATTCTAGGAGTTAATAGAATTACACAAATATTAATAAACAACTTGCAAAGGAGAAAAGCAGATTAACCATAACAAAAATCCTCCTGTAGCCTGAAAAATAATGAACAGGAGTGAGCGTTCGACTCAGAGAGTAAAATATCAATTTTAACCATAATCTCTATAGCTATCTAAAACTAATGCACCCTGTAAAGTGAAACGCAACATCAGCAATATTTTTTACATCATAATAGCAAAAAGGTAATTTGGAGCACTCACACACCCAGTAATGTCAAATCATAATATATATGGGAGCTGATCCCCTATACAGCTCTCTTTAATCCAACCTGTGCCAGCAAAGAACTCAAGCTGGACTTTCGCTTAATAAACTAAATCGGCGTCCCAGCGAAGAACTCAAGCCATGTCTACCCTGAAAGACCGGGTCCCAGCGAAGATCTCAAGCCGTGTCTACCCGTCCTATCCATAGCCAACACCACATCACACGCATGCCAACGCACACACACTGCTCCAAATTACCACAACAACATTCATGGCACTTTAACAATTATGAATGCAACATAAAAATGTGCCTAGTGTTTAACTATATAAATACATATTTATAAGTGATGCATGGGCATGCTTGAATATATAATAATATGGAAATTATAATTAAAATTAATATTTTACTCATAGACTTAACAGCAGTCACCGTGGAGGCTGGGCGGAGGAAGGAGGCTGGGCGGAGGCTGTCCCGGCTTACCTGATAATTTTATTACAATTATTTAATAAATTTGACTCAATACAAACTAAGAAAAAGACCAAATACATCCTAAGTCGTGTCTAAAATCCTGCAGAGTCTCCCCTATACCTAGGACCTATCCAACCTACAAAAGAGCTCAAAACGCACTTCTATATCCATAAACCATACACCCACAACTCAATCATATCACACAGCCCCTCTTGGGCCCTCCAAACAGTCATCAATCACAATATGTAAAATTACAGTTTAGTCCTTATAATTGACCCTTTTTGCAAAAACTACCCAAATAAACTTTAAAAATTCTAAAACTTTGCTCTGCGGTCCTTAGCAATATTACTAGGCTAATGTAAAAAGAATAATAATTTTCTGAGCTACCACGAATATTTTATAGATTTTTAATCCCATTTAAGCATTTGAAAATTATGAAAAAGCAAGGTTCAGGTTTACCTATGCTGATTCTGACTCCAGGGATGCGTTCAGGACGTCTGACAACGGTGGGGTAGCCAAAATCTCGATCCAATTTCGAGACTTTTTCGGTAGCCAGTCTGTTTGGCCAGAAATTCACAGACCCGGACAACTGTCGAATTTCAGCGAGTTGAAGATACTTACACGAAGCCCACAACACGAGGGTTAGTACAAAATTTTTACGAAAATTTATAGGCTCATTTAATGCTCAGAAAAATACTACAAAGTTTCGTAGGACCCACCGAAAAACGGTGTCGGAAAATTTCAAAATTTATATTGCTGCGAAGCTCTCGAAAAGTGAAGCGCTCTGGTACTCTCGGTTTTCTCGTGGGGTTCACGGTTTGAGAGGAATCTAGCCCAAAAGTCGAAATGGGCTAAAACTTCCTGGACAAAAATTGGACAAACCACTCGATGGATTTTGGTGTTCTTGGTGTCTATGGAAAGCTCTTGAGTGTAGATGGTGTTTGACACAAGACCCGGCCCAATTGGTGGCCAGATCAGCCGGATTTCGACCGGGAAGCCGAAACGGCGTGTGCGCGCAGAGGGAGCTTCGCGAGTTGTTTCCGGCCTCTTAGAAGCCCGGCCGGCGGTGGGGAGGCGTCGGGGCGATGCGCCGGCGAGGTGGGGAGGCGGTGGAGCGGCCTGGGGGTGAGGGAGGAGAGAGAAAACAGGAGGGAAAGGAGGAGAGGAAAACGCGTGTGGAAAGAAAAAGAAGAAGAAGAATGAGCTAGCCCGATTCAGTCGGTCCGATCCGATCCGGTTTGATTCGACCGGTTCAATTTAGGGTACCCAAAATTGAATTTTTACTCTGTCTTGGGACAAAAAACGAGGTCCAAAAATTTCGAAAAAATTCTAGAAAACTCAGAAAAATTCATAGACTCTAAATATATTTTTAGTTTTACCACGTGGTCTTTAAATTAATTTTTTTAAAAAATCAACAAAGTTTTATATTTTCAGGAAATCAAATCCGATTTCGAAAATCCAAAAAATTTCAAATAATTTTTTAAAATTTAAATAAAATAAAAATATCAATATTTACCCAAAAATAATAAATTTAAAAATTAGGGGTGTTACAGCTGCCTAAGATCTAAGACTATGCACATGAGAGTGCTACTTTATTTGTTGGTCTAGAGGATAGATATCTATAGGGACGTTACCAATACCTTTAAAAGTGAGCTTTGCTAAACCTCCTTGTCGAGCTTTCTAGATTTTATGAGTGTTTGTGATCTTAAGATGAGGATGCAGATTTTTCTTGCAGGGACTCTTATGGTTGAAAATGGATGTCCATTCTCTCATTTTCAGTGTGGACATCTCTTCTTTGTGTGGGATTCATGGTTCTTCAGGGGCGCCATCTGCTTCGTTTGTAAGTTGTTGCGGCGCTAGAGTTTGCTTCCTCCTCTTTTATTGGGTTGAATCTTGGATTGCCCTCTCATCTCTTAGGCTTTTTCTTATTGGGCTTTGAGACTTTTATTTATATAGGGCTTGAAATGGTTTGTATTAAGTTAATTCTTTATGTTCTTAGCTACAAGCCTCACTTTGTACCTTTTTGTCTGAATGCTACTATCCTATCTTTAAAAAAATTATCAAAATTAATTATTTAATTTTACTTTTTAAAAATTTAATTACAATATTATTATATTCTTTAAAAATTAAATTCTTTAATTTTTATGTCAAAAAATATTAATTAACTTATTTTAGACTTAAACTTTTAATTAATTTAATAATTTAATTTATTTAACTCCGCCTAAGTAGTTTGCGCTTAGCTGCTCCCAAGCCTGGATAAAGGAGGAGGGTTGCGGTAGGTGAAAACCAATGTAAAAATTTTATCACACCCTATGATATGGATTCAAATGATATAAACGTTGAGGCGTCCTCTACTAACGACGCGCTACATCGAAGCACGGGTATAGTGAGAAATATGCAAGAGTGTAGGGCGTTCACCGAAAGCAACGCGCTATGCCGACGCCCGGGTGTGGTGTTAAGTGAGCAAGGGTTCCCACATCATGGACGGGTGTGGGTAAAGAAGTTAGTCCATAGGACAGATAGTAGAATAAATAGTGGAATAGAATACAAGATAGACATAGAAAACAATAGAAGATATCATAGAAGGAGACCAATTAGGAAGGAGCAGAATAGGAGGAGGATCAGGGTTGGTACTTAGAATGTTGGATCACTTACAGGAAAATTAATGGAGCTTGTGGATACCTTGGAACGGAGAATGGTGAATATTACTTGCATTCAGGAGACAAAATGGGTAGGAGAGAAAAGTAAGGAAGTGGGTAATTCAGGGTGCAAACTGTGGTTTACCGGAAAGGAGACAAACAAGAACGGAGTGGGCATAATCATAGACAGGACATTGAAAGACGCAGTAATAGCTGTAAAAAGAGTAGGAGATAGAATTATACTAGTAAAGCTAGTATTAGAAGGAGAAACAATAAATATAGTTAGTGCTTATGCCCCACAAATAGGACTAGACAGTGAGAGTAAACAAATATTTTGGGAAGATATAGATGATTTAATGCAAAGCATACCGAATGAAGAGAATGTTTTCATTGGTGGAGATTTGAATGGGCATGTAGGGAGTGATAGACAAGGTTATGAGAATGTTCATGGAGGTTTTGGTTTTGGCAGTCGAAATGAGAAGGGAAAAAGCATCCTGGATTTTGCTATGGCATACGACCTAATATTAGCAAATACCTACTTTATAAAAAGAGAGTCACATTTAGTGACTTTCAAAAGTGGGCAACATAGAAGCCAAATCGACTTTCTCTTAACTAGGAAGACAAATAGAGCTCTATGCAAGGATTGCAAGGTCATTCCAGGAGAGGCTTTAACAAGTCAACATCGGTTGGTGGTCTTGGATGTCAAGTTTAGGAACAATTCAAGTAAGGTTAGAAGAAATAGTGTAGCTCGAACAAAGTGGTGGGAGTTCAAAGGAGTAAAGCAAGTGAAGTTCAAAAATGAGCTTCTCGAGTCCGAAGTATAGAAGCTGGATATGGAGGCCAATGATATGTGGATACAGATGGCATCAAAGATTAGAGAAGTAGCTAGAAAAGTACTTGAAGAGTCTAAAGGACATAGACCACCCTCAAAAGAGAGATGGTGGTGGAATGAAGAAGTACAAAAGGCAGTGAAGAGAAAAGGGAATGGTATAAGAAATTACCTAAATATGATAATAATGAGACATATGAACAGTACAAGATAACAAAGAAAGAGGCAAAAAAGGCAGTTAGTCAAGCAAGAGCACAGACCTTTAAAAAGTTATATGAGAAACTTGGAACTAAAGAAGGGGAGAAAGATATTTATAGATTAGCAAGGAGGAGAGAAAGGAAATGTCAAGATCTCAATCAAGTTAGGTGCATTAAGAATAAAGAAGGAAAAGTGTTGGTAAAAGATGAGGACATTAAAGAAAGATGGAGAAATTATTTTAATGATCTCTTTAGTAATAGTCAAAATGGTAATAGCGTGAATATAGATTATAGAACAATAGAAAAGAATGTGAATTATACTAGAAGGATTAGATCTTTAGAAGTAAAAGAAGCACTTAAGAGAATGAAAGTGGGTAAAGCCTGTGGACCCGATGAAATACCAATTGAAGTGTGGAAGTATTTGGGAGATATGGGAGTAGCATGGTTAACTAAATTATTTAATAAGATTCTAAACTCAAAGAAAATGCCTGATGAATGGAGGAAGAGTATTTTAGTACCTATTTTTAAAAATAAGGGAGACATACAGAGTTGGTCAAACTATAGGGGAATTAAACTCATGAGCCATACTATGAAGTTATGGGAGAGAGTTGTGGAGCATCGACTACGTCATGATACTTCTATCTTTCTTGATCAATTTGGTTTCATGCCCGGTCGTTCAACTATGGAAGCGATCTTTCTCATTAGAAGCTTGATGGAGAAATATATAGATGTGAAGAAAGATCTACACATGATTTTTATTGATTTGGAGAAGGCTTATAATAGTGTTCCAAGAGAGGTCTTATGGAATGTGTTAAAACAAAAGAGGGTATCTATTAGGTACATACAAGTATTAAAAGATATGTATGAAAAAGCAACTACTATTGTGCGCACAGTGGGAGGGGACACAAGAGATTTTCCGATCTCAATTGGATTACACCAAGGATCAGCCATAAGCCCTTACCTTTTTACATTAGTTTTAGATGAACTGACGAAACATATACAAGAGAGTATTCCTTGGTGCGTGATATTTGCGGATGATATTGTTCTGATAGATGAGACACGAGAAGGAGTCAATAGAAAGCTAGAACTTGGGAGAAGTACTCTAGAGTCAAAGGGTTTTAAGTTAAGTAGAACGAAGACAGAATATATGCATTGCAAGTTCAGTGAAGGCCAAACTGGTGATAGGGAAGGAGTTAGTTTGAATGGAGTGATACTGCCCCAAATTAATCACTTTAAATATCTAGGCTCAGTCCTTCAAGTAGATGGGGGATGTGAGGAGGATGTTAGTCATAGGATTAAAGCCGGATGGTTCAAGTGGAGACGTGCCACGGGAGTTTTATGTGATCATAAGATTCCCAATAAATTGAAAGGAAAATTTTACCGTATAGCCATATGACCGACTATGTTATATGGCAGTGAGTGTTGGGTACTAAAAGAGTCGTATGCATCTAAGATAAGAGTTGCAGAGATGATAATGTTAAGGTAGATGAGTGGTCATACTAGACTAGATAAAGTTCGTAATGAGAGTATTAGAGAAAAGGTAGGAGTGGTGCCAATTGAAGATAAGTTGAGAGAAGGGAGATTAAGGTGGTTTGGTCATGTGAAGCGTAGACATACGGAGGCTCCAGTTAGACAAGTAGAGCACATTAGGTTAGAGGATAGAAAGAAAAAAAGGGGTAGACCTAAATTGACTTGGAGGAGAGTAGTACAACATGACCTAGAAGCATTACACATTTCTGAGGATTTAACCCAAAATCGTTCAAAGTGGAGAAAGCGAATCCATATAGCCGACCCCAAATTTTTGGGATAAAGACTTAGTTGAGTTGAGTTGAGTTGAGTTGAGTTTAATAATTTAATTTATTTATGTAAAATTAAGTAATTAAAAGAGATGTATCATATTGATAATCTTTGAAATTTCAGATTTTGGCTATTAATACCTTTTTCATTAAAAAAAATTATAACTCTAAAACGCTAAGTTCAAGTAAATTAGATGATGAAATGCAATTATAATAATATAATTTAAAATAGTTAGACTCAAAAAATAAATTTTTATAAGCAAAATTATAATAATTAAATTGAAAAGAAATAAGAGAATCAAAATTACTTGAATAGCGTATAACTGTTTGGTACGACGGCGTATATGTATTCTCTCTTTTGCGTGGACAGGTGTTATTATCTACAAATCGATCAGTACGAGTTGGACATGGAACAAAAATTAGTCAATAATTCATGAGATCAAATAAGGTTCTAAAATTTTGGAGGGCTAAAAGAAGTTTCTGTTGATTTTTTAAATTAAATTGAATCAAAATAAATAATTTATTTTAATAGAAAAAATTTTAAAAAAATGATATCTTTTTAAAAGTATTTGACCTAATTCAAGAAAAAGTGCCTAATATTTATAAGCAAATTTAAGCTTGTAAAAAATTAAATTTTTAAATAATTACATGTAATAACTAGTAATACTGAAGGTATCTAAATAAATGACATGCGGACTAAGTATTATTAATATAAATACAAAAGTATGAGTACTTTTGAGGCCTATACGACTACTTCCTAATACTTCTATAGGGTTTACAACAGCTTTTAGGTATGATCATTTGGAGTAAAGAAATCGCCGACTTCTTATTGGTGATTTAAGGAATAGGTATTTGGCCTAGCTAATTGTCTAATGAGATAACAGGATGCATACAACATCTTCCCTGCAACAGAACATACTTTTTATCGAGGTAAGAAGGAAATATAGAGTAATACAACTTATATGGGTAGTGACCTTGCACACAATTTCTTCCATGATGAACATGCGGCACCAATCTATACAATCAGATACCTTATACAGTATCATATACCTTATTTGAGCGATAACCATAATATGTCCCCTTTTATGATAGACATGTGGGACTCATCTAAGTAGTCAGTAACTTGTATTATATCAATATGTTTGCTTAACATCTTTCTAAGTGACTAGTAAGTTGATGTGTTTGACAAAAAATAGCTTATAAGTACAATTATCAATAAAATGATTGAAAAAGATAGCAAATTATTTTAAAATTAAATGAGGATATACAATAAAATTTTCAAATTAAGTGAGGATAATATAATAAATTACTTGGCCATGTAAGATTTTTTTACCCAGTAATTAATATTACCATATGGGCTAAAATCAATTCCTTTAATGTGATCCGATATTGATTGATATTTACTTTAATTAATACAAATTCTAATTATACAAGGATTACTTTAATTAAAGTAAACTCTAATTCTAATTGTATAAGGATACTTGATGGACATATCAGATTAAGTTTTGGGTATATATATATATATATATATATATATATATATATATATATATATATATATATATATATAAGCTTGTCCTCTCTCTACCCATAA
Organism: Hevea brasiliensis; assembly: GCF_030052815.1. Classification (NCBI taxonomy): domain Eukaryota; kingdom Viridiplantae; phylum Streptophyta; class Magnoliopsida; order Malpighiales; family Euphorbiaceae; genus Hevea; species Hevea brasiliensis. The sequence goes on from NC_079502.1 coordinate 90,541,541, forward strand.
AGGCACACACATTCTCTTTCATAAAGTCAGAGATATTATGGTCATCTCAAGAAAGTATTCCATCATTAAAGTTTTGTGTGTGAATCAAGAAGGGTTAAGATGCAGAAATCAATTTATTGAATCAAAGAATCTCTCTCAATTATCATGTACGCTTTCTAGATCTATGAGAATTTATTTATTTAAGATTCATTATTAGGGTGATAGTTGAATCTTACGTTTATGATTCACATTATATTTATAATTGTTATAATCTATTAAGAATTTTTACATCTGGTATCAGAGCCCTATGTTTGCAACAATTAAATTTCTCCATTGAATTTATGATGATGAACATAATATTGAAGATCTTACTTGTTATTAGATATGTGTAGAATTAAAGTGTAGATCGTGAGAGTTTTATAATTAATGTTAATGATTAAAATAATTATAATAATATTATTAAAATTTGACCCAACTAAGTTTTGGGCATGAGGATTATTAACACGATAAAAAAGTGTGTTATAAAGAGATTTAAGTTTGAGATCATATTTTCTCAAAAGAAAGAAATTAAAAGAAACAAAAAAAATTTATATTAAAGTGGCTTAATTGTTTTGGCCATGAATTTCAAACTATGTGAAAACATATTTGTGATGGAAGATACTTAAAATTAATTAATTAATTACTAAATTAAAGTTTTGGCCCAAATTTAATTAGGCCATGAATGTTCAACATGATGAAGAAAACGTATTGGAAAGAATAATTCTTTTGGGAATTCCTGAAAGCAAAGAAAGCGAAAAAAAAATAAAAAAATTATGTTTGTACCCAATCTAATTAAGATTTGTAATTAAACCTAATGAATGAATAAATATTTGGTTTATTAAGATACATAATTTATATGCATGCCTTATGATATTTATTTTAGTTTGTTAGTCACCACATTGGTCAAACTAAAATAAAATAAAATTAATAGTTTGTTAGTCACCAAAGTGGCCGAACTATAGATGATATTTACATGCATATAAAAATTATCAATTATCTGTACTAATAGATTCCTATGATGAAAAATTGATTAATTGATACCCATTAGTCATCAATACTTAAGGATTTTACCCAAAAGTAAATTAATTATTCTATGATAGTGAAAATTATGAGGACAATAATATTTTATCAAATATATAGTGGATGTCCAAAGACAACATGTATATTTGATGCAAGTTAATTATTATCCAATCAAGTTTAAAGGCATTTAATTTAGGATAGTATATTATAGTATTTACCCAAAGGAGAATTATAGTATACTCTAATCATTAAAGTTATTTGAATCTATTTTGAGCATATAAATATAATATTGCAACTTTTTCTTTTCATTAGCAAGCTTAATCTGTTATTGTTTTAATGGGTTGAACTTCTTTGAATGGTGTAAGCAAGTCAAGTTCCATTTAGGTGTCTTGGACCTTGACTTCACATTATTGGAAAGTTAACTCACCATGGATACAAGCAGTGAGGAAGAGAAGTTATACCATAAGCAATAGGAATTGGCAAACAAATTGAGCCTTATGTTTTTGCGAATGACTATTGCCAATAACATTAAGACTACGATTTCACAAACTGAAAATGCAAAATAATACCTTAAACTTATGAAAGATATATTATATTCTGAAGCTAAGTCACTCACTAGTACTCTAATGTCATAACTCATGACTATGAAGTATGATGGATCAAAGAGTATGCAAGAGCACATTATTGAAATGAGTAATATTGCAGTAAAACTAGAAACTTTAAGGATGACGATTGATGATTCCTTCTTGGTGTAGTTCATTATGAACTCATTACCTCTTGAATATGGACCATTTCAAATTAATTATAACACTATTGAGGATAAGTGGAATGGTAATGAATTGGCCAATAAGTTAGTTTAGAAGGAAATAAAATTGAAAAATCAAGGGACTCATTCTATCAACATTATGGGTTAAGAAGCTAATAAGGGACTTAAAGTTAAAGCCTACAAGTTTAAGAAGAAAAAAGAAAGGATCTTCAAATGTTACTCAAGTCGAGTAAAATGAACAAATGGTGGATGAGTGTCACTTCTATACAAGAGTATGACACTATCAGAAGATTACCTGAAAAATAAAGGTTGATTTGAAAAGAAAGTTAATCTTTATGCTTATATATGTTTCAAATCAAACTTATTTGAAGTTCCTAATAATACTTGGTGGCTTGATTTTGGTGCTACTATTTATGTCTCCAATATGATGAACGAATTCCTTATGGTCCAAACTGAAAACCCAACTAAGACTTTCTATTTATGGGGAACCACATGAAGACTCTAATTGAAGGCATAGTGACTTACTATTTGGTCTAAGATAATGGCTATTAACTAGACCTATCAAAAACCTTTTATGTGCTTTCAATTTTTAGGAATGTCATTTTTGTTTCAAAACTTGATGAATTTGGGTTCAATGTTAAGTCTGGGCATGGATGCTTCAGTTTATGTAATAATAATGATAATTTCATTATTGTTTTTGAAATTCTTACTGATGATCTATATATACTGAAACTTGATGATAATTTTGTTGAATCCTTGCTTGTCACTCATAGTAATATTAGAATTAAGCATAGTAGACTGAATGAGAATTCTATTTTTTTGTGGCATAAGCATTTGGGTCACATATCCAAAGAAAGATTAGAAAAGTTAATAAAGAATGGAATTCTACCGAGTTTAGATATTATTGAACTTGATGTGTATGAATTGTATTAAGAGAAAGCAAACCAAACACAATAAGAAAGAAGCCACAAGAAGCAGTAAGCTTCTTAAAATTATACATAGTAATATATGTAGGCCTTTTGATACTCCATCCTTTGGTGGAGAAAAGTACTTTATTAACTTTATTAATGATTTTTTCACATTATGAACATATTTATTTGCTTAATGAAAATTTTCAATCAATAAATGAACTTGACGTACACATAAATGAGGTTGAGAGGCAATTAGATAGAAAAGTGAAAATAGTGAGGTCAGATAGAGGTTAAATACTATACGAAACAGACTAAAATGGGACAATGTCTTGGTCCATTTGTAAAGTTCTTAGAAATTTATGGCATATGTGCACAATATACAATGCTAAGTACTCCTCAATAAAAGGAGGTGGCGAAAAGGCGAAATTGGACTTTAATGGATATAGTTAGGAGTTTGATAAATAACTCTTCTTTACCTATATCTTTGTGGATATATGCACATAAAACCGTTGCATGCTTGTTAAACAGGGTTCCTAGTAAGGCAGTCTCAAAAACACCTAATAAATTGTGGACTGGAAGGAAACCTAGTTTAAGGCACCTGCATGTTTGGGATTGCAGAGTGAAAGCAAAAATTTATAATCTACATGAAAAGATATTAGATTCTTGAATGATAAGTGGATACTTTACTGGTCATCCACAGAAATCTAAAGGCTATAAGTTTTATATTCCAAACCATAGTCCAAAATTGTGGAAACTGGTAATGCTAAATTCCTTGAAGAATGATGAAGTTAGTGAGAGTATTGAAAGACAAGATGTGGATATATAGGAAATTAAAGTTGATTTTCTTGTGCCTATTAATGTTTTTATATCCGCCCATACTCCAGGTGTTGTTCTAGTAGCTGTTGAATGTTTACACAACATGATGATGAAACACATCATTAAGAAGCTAACCCACAAAGAGCTAATGAAGGTGAACCACAAGAAATGCCATTAAAAAGATCTCAAAGAGAAAGGAGATCGACAATTATTGATGATTACGTGGTTTACTTGCAAGAGTCAGATTTTGACATAAGAATTAATAAAGATCTAGTTTTCTTTTCACAAGCTATAGAAAGTAATGAGTCTAATAAGTGGTTAGATGCCATGAAAGATGAGTTAAAATCTATGGAACAAAACAAAGTATGGGATCTATTCGAATTGCCTAAAGGATCTAAACGAGTTGGGTGTAAATGGGTCCTCAAGACCAAGCATGACTTGAATGGCAAAATCGAACAATATAAAGCAAGACTTGTTGCCAAGTGTTATACTTAGAAGGATGGTGTTGACTATAAAGAAAAATTTTCACCAGTCTCAAAGAAAGACTCATTAAGAATTATCATGAAATTGGTGGCTCATTATGACTTAGAGTTTCACAAAATGGATGTGAAAATAGCCTTTCTAAATTGATAACTTAAAGAGAAAGTTTATATGGATTAACCTGAAGGTTTCACAGTTGAAGGAAAAAGGCCATATAATGTGTAAATTTAAGAAATCAATATACAGACTTAAGCAAGCTTCCCGTCAATGGTATATTAAGTTCAGTGATACCATAAAGTCTTTTGATTTTAAGGAAAACGTCGTTAATCGATGTATATATCAAAAGATCAGTGGGAGTAAGTTTATTTTCTTAATTCTATATGTTGATAATATCTTGTTTGCTGTAAATGATTTGGGCATATTACGTGAGACTAAAGATTTTCTCTCAATGAATTTTGAAATAAAAGATATAGAAGGGGCATCCTTTGTGATTGAAATAGAAATTTTCCATGATAGATCACAAAAATTATTAGGATTGTCTCAGAAAGTCTATATTGTTAGAATTCTAGAGAGATCTAATATGCATAAATATTCAGCAGAAATTATTTTCATACAGAAAGGGGACAAATTTAGTCTCAATCAATGTCCAAAGAATCATATAGAATATAAAGAAATGGAATCAATTCCTTATGCTTCAGTTGTGGTAATTTAATATATACTTATACATGCACAATTTCTTATCCTGGAATTGATCACTAGAAAGCTGCAAAGAAAGTTTTATGGGACTTGCAATTAACTAAAAATTTCATGCTCACTTCTAGGATATCTAATCATTTAGAAGTAATTGGATATTCAGATTCAGATTTTGTTGGATGTGTTGACAATAAAAGTTTATTTTGGCTACTTGTTTCTATTAGCTGAAGGAACAATATTATAGAAAAATGTCAAAAATAGTCTGTCATTGTTTCATCCATTATGAAAGCAAAATTTATGGCATGTTTTCAAGTTGTAATTCATGCATTCTAGATGCGGAATTTTATCTAAGGACTTGAGGTAGTTGATGCCATTAGCAAGCTGCTAAGAATTCATTGTAATAATTCTGTAATAGTATTTTCTCCATAAACGATAAATATGCCAAAGGTGCCAAGCAAATAGAATTAAAGTATTTTGTCGTTAAGGAGAAAATTCAGAAATGGAGAGTGTCTATTGAGCATAATAGTATTGATCTCATAATAGCAGATCCGTTAATTAAGGGTTCACAACCTAAGACATTTAAAGAATATTTTCTTATAATGGATCTTGGTTGTATTAATGTATAATGTATTGGTTTTGATACTCTGAGCTCATTTATGTGTTTATGATATACATTAAAGTATTTCTTATTTCTCATGATTGTGTACACATAATATTTTGAGCAAATAATAACAGGAAAAGTCTTTTGAGACATTATTGTAGGCCATGATGTGATAAACATATATCTATTATGAACTTACTATGGTGAATTGCTAGTGTTGTGGTATATGGAAGGAAGTATGTGATTGAACAATGTATAACCGCCATAACCCACACTTAGTAACTTATTATAGAAAGATAATTATGAAGTATATTATGAAAAATGATTTGTTTATTTTATGCCCGCCTAATGTTTATGTTATTAAAGTTTACATCACTTAATTATAGTGCCAAGTGGGAGAATGTACGTTTTTTTTCTTCGGGTAATTAATATTACCATATGAGCTAAAATCAATTCCTTTAATGTGGCCCGATATTAATTTATATACTTTAATTAATACAAATCCTAATTATATAAGGATTGTTTTAATTAAAGTAAACACTAATTCTAATTATATAAGGATACTTGATAGATGTATCAGATTAAATCTTGAATATGTATATATAATCTGGTCATCTCTCTACCCATAAGGATACACACATTCTCTTTCATAAAGTCAGAGATATTATGGTCTTCTCAAGGAAGTCTTCTATCATTAAAAATTTGTGTGTGAATCAAGAAGGGTCAAGAGGTAGAAATCAGTTTATTGAATCAAAGGGTTTCTCTCAATTATTACTATGGCTCAATTAAAACTCTTCATCAGGTACGCTTTCTAGATCTGTGAAAATTTATTTATTCAATATTTATTATTAGGGTGATAGTAGAATCTTACGTTTATGATTCATATTATTTTTATGATTGTCATGATCTATTAAGAATTTTCACAGGCCATCCTAACTTATAAGTATACGTCACTTGGTGTCTCCTCTAAATTTATTATTGATTGTCTTTTTTGTTTTTAAAATATTTAATTTTAAAAAATTAAATTTATAAATATTGTTTTTATCTATTATAGTCATTGTTTAACAACTATATTTTGAAATATATAAAAATAATAATAAAATAAAATTTATCTATAAATATCTTTTTTTTCTCATTTTGAAAATTTCATATATAAAAAAAAAGTTATGTAGAGGTTCTTGAAATCATTTAAACCTTCGTTTAAGAGAAAGTTTTTTAAAGTAATGAGAGGTTTTCTAAAATTTAAAAACCTTAAACTTGTGTTTATGAGATTTTTTTTTTCCTTTGAAAGATTGTTAGAATTCATTCAGCATAATAACCAATATAAGAAGGGCCAATACGTGTGGCTAAAAAGGAAGTCCAGCCTAGGCTTAATACTAAAAGGCTCCAACTAAAACAAAGAGATAAAAAGGCTCTAACTAAAACCATACAAAAAACCTAGAGTTGGGAAGACTCGAACTAACCCCAGCACAAGACCTAAAAGATAGTCTCTTCCAAAGAGTAACCTAGCCACATTCATCTCTGAGGTTGGACCACCCTTCTCTACTATCATCAACCAGAGGGCTATTGTTGGAAAGCCTCACATCATAGTTACACAATCAACTGAAGATCAATAGAGACCAAAGAAAGACCAATCTGGCGATACAGATCTCCATTTGCCTAATCAGGGGCCAAGACAAGGTTCTAGCTAGCATGAAATGGATCAACTCTAGAAAACCATGAGCCAGCAGAGAGGCCTTCATTGCACTACAGAGAAGCGAGTTAGCAAGGAGCAATGCACATCCAAAACAAATTTCTAGTTTTTACCAGAGGAAGATAAGACTTATTAAAGCATTTCAAGGGGATTAAGACATGGTTAAAGATGCTTAATAAATAGAATCCTCAAAAAATAACAATCCACCCATGACTTTGGGAGCACAGCTAGAAACCCATGAAATGGAACAATATCGGCCATGGAACTTAACTACATGATAAGAAGGGTAGAGCTCTTGCTGTTTCATTCTTTTGTAGGCTGTAAGGAATCGATGTCCACTAGAGCAAAACTAAGATATTCCCGAGAGTACCCATCCTTAGAAGAAATTGAATGTAACACCCCAAATTTTTAATTTTTATGAGCATTTTGGTATTTTAATTTTATTTAAATTTTAGGAATTTTTTTGAGATTTTTCGGATTTTAAAAATCGGGTTCGATTTTCCGAAAATATAAACTTTGATGAATTTTAAAAATTTATTTAAAGACCACGTGGCAAAACTAAAAATATATTTGGAGTCTACGTATTTTTCTGAGTTTTCTGGAATTTTTTCAGAATTTTTGGAACTCGTTTTCGGTCCCGAGGCAGAGTAAAAATTCAAAATTTTGTATTCTGAATCGAACCGGTCGAATCAAATCGGACCGGATCGGACCCGTCGAATCGGACCGGCCTTTTCCTTCTTCCCTTTTTCTTCCCCGTGCGCGTCGTTCCCTCTCCCTTTTCTCTCTATTTTCTCTCTCCTCCCTCACGGCCACCGCCTCCCCACCTCGCCGGCGCCGCCTCTCAGCTGTCCCAGCCGACCGGCCGCCCCCCAAACGGCCGGAAACGCGCACGAACGCCCCTCCCCTGCGCGCGCGGAGTTTCGGCTTCTCCGGCCAAAATCCGGCCGATCCGGCCACCAATTGGACCGGGTCTTGTGTCTAAAATCATCTACTCGGCGAGAGCTTTCCATAGACACCAAGAACGCCGAAATCCATTGAGGCGGTTTGTCCAATTTTTGCTCTGGAAGTTTTTAGCTTATTTCGACTTTTAGGCTAGATTTCTCGAAAATCGTGAATCCCACGAGAAAACTGAGGCTACCAGCACGCTCCACTCGTCGAGAGCTTCGCAACGACATAAATTTCGAATTTTTTCGACACCGTTTTTCGGTGGGTCCCACGGAACTTCGCAGTGTTTTTTCGAGCATTAAATGAGCTTAGAAAATTCTGAAAAATTTATGTACTAACCCCCGTGTTATAGGCTTCGTGTAGGTATCCTCAATTCGCGGAAATTTGTGATTGGCCGTGAATTTCCTACGCATGCACTCTGGAAAAGTCTCCGAATTGGATCGAGGTTTTGGCTACCCCCCATTGTCAGACGTCCCGAGTGCGTCCCCAAAGTCGGAATCGGCAAAGGTAAACCCGAACCTTGCTTTTTCGTAATTTTCTAGTGCTTAAATAGGATTAAAAATCCATAAAATATTCGTGGTAGCTTAGAAAATTACGATTCTTTTTGCAATAGCTTAGTAATATTGCTAAGGACCGCGGGGCAAAGTTTTATAATTTTTAGAGCTTGTTTGGGCAGTTTTTGCAAAAATGATCAATAATAAGGACTAAATTGAAATTTTGCGTATTGTGATGGATGACTGATTTGATGGGACCAGGAGGGGCTGTGTGATATGATTGAACTGTGGATATATGGATTGTGAATATAGAAGTGTGTTTTGAGCCATTTTGCAGGTTGGGTAGGTCCTAGGTATAGGGGAGACTCTGCCGAATTTTCGGCACGACTTAGGACGTATTGGTCTTTTTCTTTGTTTGTATTGAGTCAAATTTATTAAATGATTGTAATAAAATTGTCAGGTGAGCCGACCTTTCTTCCTCCGCTACCGCCTCAGTGACCACCGTCAAGTCTGTGAGTAGAATATTAATTTTAATTGTAATTTTGATATTATTATATGTTCAAGCATGCCCATGCATCACTTATATGCATATATTTATGTAGTTAAACTCTAGGCACGATTTATGTTGCATTCATAACTGTTGATGTGCCATGGATGTTGTTGTGGTAATTTAGAGCAGTGTGCGTGCGTTGGCGTGCGTGTGATGTGGTGTGGACTATGGATAGGATGGGGTAGTCACGGCTTGAGTAATTCGCTGGGACCCGATCCTTAGAGGGGTAGTCACGGCTTGAGTAATTCGCTGGGACCCTCGATTTGGTTATTAAGTGGAAGTCCGAGCTTGAGTAATTACCGGCACTGTGTTGGATTTAAGAGAGTCAGATAGGGGATCAGCTCCCATATGTTATGATTGATACTACAGGGTGTGTGAGTGCTCCAAATTACCTTTTTGATGCTATGATGTGAATTTATTGCTGATATTGCACTTCATTCCACAGGTTGCATTAGTTTTAGATAGTTATAGAGATTATGGTTAAAATTGATATTTTACTCTCTGAGTCGAACGCTCACTCCTGTTCAAAAATTTTTACAGGCCACAGGAGGATATTTTTTTGAGGTTAACCTGCTTTCTCCCTCGCAGGTCAATTATTACTGTTTGTATAAACTTGTTAAATCTTAGAATTTCCGCATGTGTTAGAAATGTTTATTTGATTTGGGTCTGTAAACTAAATTATTATTTTGGGACCTGTAAACTTAATATGCTATGCATGTTTGATGGAGCGCCCATTTATTTTTATGTTGATGAGTATGTGGAGGGTGAGCTGAGCTCCCCAAATGACTATATATTGTGTTTACAGGTCGGGTGAGTCAAAAACTCCCCGTTGGAAAGTCCATTTTTATGGCCGGACTCTGTCCGTTTGTTTTCTTGAAATTGGGCCCAAATGGGCCTTAGAATTGGGTAAATGAACAGTTAGGCTTACTACGGGCCTCGGGGGCTTTAGGCTGGCCCAGTCCTAGTGCCGGTCCGGCCCATAGGTTGGGTCGTGACAGATGTGGTATCAGAGCTTAGGCTCCAAATTCTTAGGGAATGTTTGTCTAAAATATTGGGAAGAGTCTACTAGGAGTCACATGCGGAAAAATAGGGTCCACATTCGTCTTGCATTGTCGTCTTTGCTTCTAGTTTCTGCTTCATATATTGTGTATAAACATGAGTCTATAGAGCTATGTAATGTGCAGTTTTGAATTTTGTGGGCTAATGCTGCTGAATTTCAGGAAAATGCGTAGAAGCAGGAGAGCTGCCACTGCACCAGAACCAGATGTGCCTGACGAGGTGTCGGCACAGATGGCGCCGCCCGAGGAGGCGGTAGGAGGCCAAGAGCCGCTCAAGTAGAAGAGCGGTGCCACGGTCGAAACGATCTTTCATGGCACAGGGTCCCATGGACCCCATGGCAGCTACTCTAGCTGGTTTGCAGAGAACCATCGATATGATGGCGCAATATATGGTATACCCTCCACAGCAGCAGCAGTCCACCGCACCAAGAGGGGAACCTTATAAACAGATAATTAATTTCAAGAAGTTGGTGCCTGGAACTTATGATGTGTCAGACGATGCATATCGGTTTTTGGATTCCTACAAATAGGCAGGAACAGAATTACAGTTGACTGATAGAAGACTGATAGAGTGTATGCAGCATGTCATGGGGCCTATGCCTAGACAATGGATGAATGACTACGTGTTACCTCGGATGGAGGGTTTGTCATGGGCTCAGTTTGTGGAACTGTTCATCAATCGGTTTGTGCCAGAAAGTTTCAGAGATCAGAAACAGTGGGCCTTTGAGGCCCTAAGACAGAATGGCAGGTCTGTAGATGAATATGCTCTGCAATTTACGGAATTGAGCAGATATGCCCCTACAGTAGTAGCTACAGAAACTATGAAGGGGAAGAGGTTCCTAAAGGGGCTTGACAGGAGGTATGCAAACCTGGCCATGATGTTTGGTCAGTCTTTTGATGTGGTGGTTGATCGAGCCAGACAGATTGAGATTAGCTATGCTGTGGATGACAGCGGAAGAGCAAAGAAAAACAGAGCAGAGGGTTCTTCAGGTGTTCCCCAAATGGGTACTCCGGATAGTGGTGGCCAGAGTAATTACAGAGGAAAGGGTAGGAGCAAGAGAAGTGGTTTTAGACACAGACCACGAGGATTCAGACCAGGGTACGGATCCAGCAGTGGTCACAGTTCGGGGTACAGCAGTTCTGGGTCTGGTTCAGGATCCTCCTTGGCACCTTGTGCACAGTGTGGAAGAGGACATTCAGGACCTTGTTTGATGGGATCAGGAGTATGCTTCAGGTGTGGCCAACCAGGTCACTTTGCTAGAGAATGCCCCGTGTTCAGCGAGCCACAGATGGGGTCACAAGGTTCTGTTGCGAATGTTCCTCGACAATTGTATCCGGGTGCTTCCAACATGGCAGGCAGTCAGTTCAGTGGCCAACAGGGCCGAGGACAAGGGGGACGTGGATTTGGAGGCAGATCAGGAGGTAGAAGTCGATGTCGAGGGTTCTGCCACTCAGGGTAGGGGTCAAGCTCGAGTTTTCACCCTGACCCACCAGGATGCTCAAGCTTCAAATGCAGTTGTGGCAGGTATTCTTCTGGTCTGTTCTTATGAAGCTCGTGTTTTGATAGATCCGGGTGCTACGCACTCATTTGTCTCCCCTGTGTTTGCCATGAGGTTGGGTAGAAACCCTACAACCTTAGAATGTCCTTTGTCGGTAGCTACCCCACTTAGTGACAACATAGATGTAGACATGGTTTTTCCGGGTAGCCCAGTAGTAGTGGATGGAAAGATCCTCCCAGCAGACTTGGTTCCTCTACCAGTAATGGACTTTGATGTAATTTTGGGGATGGATTGGTTGGCAACTCACTATGCCACTTTAGACTGCAGGAACAAAAAGGTGTATTTCCACATACCTGGTGTGGAAGAGTTTAGCTTTGATGGTGACAGGAGCGTAGCTCCATATAACTTGGTGTCAGCAATTAGTGCCAGAAAAATGTTGAGGCGTGGATGCCAAGGGTATTTGGCATTGGTGAGAGATACATCTGTAGAAGGTGTCAGCATGGGAAATGTTCCTGTTGTCAGAGAATTTATGGATGTCTTCCTGCAGGAGCTTCGGGGTTGCCACGAGAAGGGAATAGAGTTCTGCATTGATGTTGTTCCGGGTACAAACCCCATATCAATGCCACCTTACAGGATGGCACCAGCAGAATTGAAAGAGTTAAAGGAGCAACTACAGGAGCTTTTGGACAAGGGTTTCATACGTCCGAGTACTTCACCCTGGGGTGCTCCTGTTCTATTTGTGAGAAAGAAGGATGGGTCATTGAGGTTGTGCATTGACTACAGACAGCTGAACAAGGTGACAGTGAAGAACAAGTATCCACTTCCTCGGATCGATGATCTGTTTGATCAGCTCCAAGGAGCTAGATTCTTTTCCAAGATAGACCTGCGATCAGGCTACCATCAGTTGAGAATCAGGAATGAGGACGTGTCCAAAACGGCTTTCAGGACAAGATATGGTCATTATGAGTTCTTGGTGATGTCTTTTGGACTCACTAATGCACCAGCAGCCTTCATGGACTTGATGAACAGGGTGTTCAAGCCATTTTTGGACCGTTTTGTCATCGTATTCATAGATGACATTCTGGTATACTCTCGGACCGAGGAAGAACACGTGTGGCACTTGAGGATGGTGTTGCAGATGTTGAGGGAGCACCAGCTATATGCCAAATTTTCAAAATGTGAATTTTGGCTAGAAAGCATCTCATTCTTGGGACACGTGGTTTCTAGTGACGGCATTCAAGTGGATCCCAAGAAAATTGAAGCTGTAACTGATTGGCTTAGGCCTACAATCCATCGAGTGCGAAGTTTTCTGGGTTTAGCTGGCTACTATAGGCGTTTTGTACAAGATTTCTCCAGGATAGCGGCACCCCTAACTAAGTTGACCAGGAAGAATTTTAAATTCATTTGGAAAGAATAATGTGAGGTGAGTTTCAAGAAGCTTAAGTAGAGTCTAACCACTGACCCAGTGTTGACAATACATGTGAGTGGAGAAGGATACCCCGTGTATTGTGACGCCTCGAGTTGGCCTAGGGTGTGTCTTGATGCGAGAATGGAAAGGTAGTGGCTTATGCTTCAAGGCGGTGAAGAGGCATGAGCGTAACTACCCCACCCATGATATGGAAATGGCGGTGTAATCTTTGCACTAAAAACGGAAACACTACTGTATGGTGAAGTGTGCGAGATATACACCGACCATAAGAGTTTGAAGTACATCTTCCAACAGAGGGACTTGAACTTGAGACAGAGGAGATGGATGGAGCTTCTGAAAGACTATGATTGCACCATCCAGTACCACCCTGGAAAGGCCAATGTTGTGGCAGATGCCTTGAGCAGAAAATCTTCTGGCAGTTTGGCGCACATTTCAGTAGAGAAGAGACCATTGATTCAGGAGGTACATGAGTTGATGGATCAAGGTTTAATCCTAGATCTTTCAGATGAGGGGGTATTGTTGGCTCACTTTTCAGTGAGGCCAGACTTGAGGGACAGAGTTAGAGTTTCCCAGCACAGAGACCAACAACTGATGAAGATTATAGAAAGAGTACAGCAAGGTGAAGGTGGTGAGTTTGGATTTGCCAATGATGGCGCCCTAGTGCAAGGTTCTAGGATATGTGTGCTCGATGTGGACAACCTCAGGAATGAAATCATGCGAGAGGCACACTACACACTGTACAGTGTCCACCCAGGTTCCACCAAGATGTACCATGATGTGAAAGATAGCTATTGGTGGAATGGCATGAAGAGAGACATAGCAGACTTTGTGTCCAAGTGCTTGACTTGTCAGAAGGTGAAGTTTGAACACCAGAGACCGTCAGGGAAGCTGCAAGAGCTCCCTATCCCAGAATGGAAGTGGGAAATGATCACTATGGATTATGTGACTGGGTTGCCTCGTACCACGCGAGGATATGATTCGATATGGGTAATTGTAGACCGCTTGACCAAATCAGCTCACTTCTTACCTGTAAAGACTACATACTACGTGGCACAAGTATGCGGCTCTACATTCGAGAAATAGTCGATTGCATGGAGTTCCAGCTTCCATAATATCCGGCAGGGCTGATTCACTTCTCGGTTTTGGAGAAAGTTGCAGGAGGCACTTGGCACACGCTGAACTTCAAGATGACTTTCCACCCTCGCATGACGGACAGTCTGAAAGGACAATCCAAACACTGGAAGACATGCTTCGCATGAGTGTCTTGGATTTTGGAGGTCAATGGGATGAGCAGCTAGCTTTGGTGGAGTTTGCCTACAACAACAGTTACCACTCCAGCATAGGGATGGCACCCTATGAGGCATTATATGGAAGAAAGTGTAGGTCTCCTCTGTGTTGGACAGAAATGGGAGAAGCGAAGGTGCATGATATAGACCTAGTGCAGTACACTTCAGAGGTAGTTCCTTTAATCGTGAACGATCAAATGAAGAGATAGAAGAGTTATGCAGACCCCAGACGAAGGGATGTGGAGTTTGCAGTGGGCGACTATGTATTTCTGAAGGTTTCTCCAATGAAGGGAGTCATGAGATTTGGAAAGAAGGGCAAGTTGGCACCTCGGTATATTGGACCTTTTGAGGTTACGGATAGAGTTGGAGCAGTTGCCTACCGGTTGGAGCTACCACCCAACCTTTCTCACGTTCATCCCGTGTTTCACATCTCCATGCTCAGGAAATACATTCCCGATCCTTCTCATGTACTGCAGCCGGATGTGATAGAGCTAAAAGAGAACTTGACATTTGAGGAGCAACCTGTAGCCATAGTGGACTACCAAGTAAGACAGCTAAGATCCAAATAGATCCCTATGGTTAAGGTTTTGTGGAGGAGCCAGTCAGTGGAAGAGTGCACCTGGGAGTCAGAACGGGACATGCGTAGCAAGTACCCCTATCTGTTCAATGTATAATCATGTGATTTATTCTGCCTTGTGTAAAATTCGAGGACGAATTTCCTGTAAGGGGGGAAGAATGTAACACCCCAAATTTTTAATTTTTATGAGCATTTTGGTATTTTAATTTTATTTAAATTTTAGGAATTTTTTTGAGATTTTTCGGATTTTAAAAATCGGGTTCGATTTTCCAAAAATATAAACTTTGATGAATTTTAAAAATTTATTTAAAGACCACGTGGCAAAACTAAAAATATATTTGGAGTCTACGTATTTTTCTGAGTTTTCTGAAATTTTTTCAGAATTTTTGGACCTCGTTTTCGGTCCCAAGGCAGAGTAAAAATTCAAAATTTTGTATTCTGAATCGGACCGGCCGAATCGAATCGGACCGGCCTTTTCCTTCTTCCCTTTTTCTTCCCCGCGCGCGTCGTTCCCTCTCCCTTTTCTCTCTTTTCTCTCTCCTCCCCTCCCCTGCCACAGGCCAGCCGCCTCCCCTGCGTCCCCACTGGCCGGGCGCCTCCCACTGTCCCGGTAGGCCGTGGCCCAGCAAACGGCCGGAAACGCGCGCGAACGCCCCTCCCCTGCGAGCACGGCGTTTCGGCTTCTCCGGCCAAAATCCGGCCGATCCGGCTACCAATTGGACCGGGTCTTGTGTCTAAAATCATCTACTCGGCGAGAGCTTTCCGTAGACACCAAGAACGCCGAAATCCATCGAGCGATTTGTCCAATTTTTGCTCGGGAAGTTTTTAGCTCATTTCGACTTTTGGGCTAGATTTCTCGAAAATCGTGAATCCCACGAGAAAACTGAGGCTACCAGCACGCTCCACTCGTCGAGAGCTTCGCAACGACATAAATTTCAAATTTTTCCGACACCATTTTTCAGTGGGTCCCACGGAACTTCGCAGTGTTTTTCCGAACATTAAATGAGCTTAGAAAATTCTGAAAAATTTATGTACTAACCCCCGTGTTATGGGCTTCGTGTAGGTATCCTCAATTCGCGGAAATTCGGCGATTGACCGATGCGTGAATTTCCGGCGCATGCACCGTTCTGGAAAAGTCTCCGAATTGGACCGAGGTTTTGGCTACCCCCCATTGTCAGACGTCCCGAGTGCGTCCCCGAAGTCGGAATCGGCAAAGGTAAACCCGAACCTTGCTTTTTCGTAATTTTCTAGTGCTTAAATAGGATTAAAAATCCATAAAATATTCGTGGTAGCTTAGAAAATTACGATTCTTTTTGCAATAGCTTAGTAATATTGCTAAGGACTGCGGGGCAAAGTTTTATAATTTTTAGAGCTTGTTTGGGCAGGTTTTGCAAAAATGATCAATAATAAGGACTAAATTGAAATTTTGCGTATTGTGATGGATGACTGATTTGATGGGCCCAGGAGGGGCTGTGTGATATGATTGAACTGTGGATATATGGATTGTGAATATAGAAGTGTGTTTTGAGCCATTTTGCAGGTTGGGTAGGTCCTAGGTATAGGGGAGACTCTGCCGGATTTTCGGCACGACTTAGGACGTATTGGTCTTTTTCTTTGTTTGTATTGAGTCAAATTTATTAAATGATTGTAATAAAATTGTCAGGTGAGCCGGGACAGCCTTCTTCCTCCGCCCAGCCGCCTCAGTGACCACCGTCAAGTCTGTGAGTAGAATATTAATTTTAATTGTAATTTCGATATTATTATATGTTCAAGCATGCCCATGCATCACTTATATGCATATATTTATGTAGTTAAACTCTAGGCACGATTTATGTTACATTCATAACTGTTGATGTGCCATGGATGTTGTTGTGGTAATTTGGAGCAGTGTGCGTGCGTTAGCGTGCGTGTGATGTGGTGTGGACTATGGATAGGACGGGATAGTCACGGCTTGAGTAATTCGCTGGGACTCGATCCTTCGAGGGGTAGTCACGGCTTGAGTAATTCACTGGGACCCTCGATTTGGTTATTAAGTGGAAGTCCGAGCTTGAGTAATTCGCTGGCACCAGGTTGGATTTAAGAGAGCTGTATAGGGGATCAGCTCCCATATGTTATGATTGATACTACAGGGTGTGTGAGTGCTTCAAATTACCTTTTTGATGCTATGATGTGAATTTATTGCTGATATTGCACTTCATTCCACAGGTTGCATTAGTTTTAGATAGTTATAGAGATTATGGTTAAAATTGATATTTTACTCTCTGAGTCGAACGCTCACTCCTGTTCAAAAATTTTTACAGGCCACAGGAGGATATTTTTGAGGTTAACCTGCTTTCTCCCTCGCAGGTCAATTATTACTGTTTGTATAAACTTGTTAAATCTTAGAATTTCCGCATGTGTTAGAAATGTTTATTTGATTTGGGTCTGTAAACTAAATTATTATTTTGGGACCTGTAAACTTAATATGCTATGCATGTTTGATGAATTGGATGAGGGAGCTGAGCTCCCATTTATTTTTATGTTGATGAGTATGTGGAGGGTGAGCTGAGCTCCCCAAATGACTATATATTGTGTTTACAGGTCGGGTGAGTCAAAAACTCCCCGTTGGAAAGTCCATTTTTATGGCCGGACTCTGTCCGTTTGTTTTCTTGAAATTGGGCCCAAATGGGCCTTAGAATTGGGTAAATGAACAGTTAGGCTTACTACGGGCCTCGGGGGCTTTAGGCTGGCCTAGGTCCTAGTGCCGGTCCGGCCCATAGGTTGGGTCGTGACATTGAAAGCTAAACTGAAACACTCATAAACGTAGGAACCAAAGAAACCTTTGCCATTCACACTCATCTTGCAACTACCCAACAAAAACAACTATTTACACCCACCTAGAGAAGGGAAGGGAGAAAACTTGTCTAGGCTAGGGAGGAATAGCTATCCCCCACTCAGAAAGGCAAGGGATGACCGCGTCATCGGCAAAAGGAGAAGACCTAGAGTCTAAAGAAAACCAAACCCTCTCAAAGAAATATTTCTCTCTCTAAAGAGTATTGTGTTTAAGATAGTATAAGATTTTTTTGAAAGTAAGGTTATTGGAGGCTTTTAAAAATCTCCATTTTCCAACCCATGTGAATTAAAAAAGTTCTCTCTTTAAACATCCAAGTACTTAAAAAAAATTATTTCCTTATTCCTAAACATAAAAATTATGAGGATTTAATTTTAGAAATTATGAAAAACCTTTAAAAAAATTTACTATATTAAGATTTAAAAATAATTTTAAATTATTTTCACTATTTTTCTTTATGATAAAACAAAAGTATCGTGGAGGCAAAATCACAAAATTATGTCAATTTATTTTGTTCAGTGTTCACGTGAATTGTGATTCTGCTTTAATGTATAGTAACAGATTTCTGTTTCCTAGAACATAGAAAACCATAATTTTTTATAACACGAATTATACAATAATTTTTTATGAATAAAATTAAATAGTAATTTAAATTTTATTTATAATTTTAAAACAGTAGTATAATAAGCTTCCATGAGAGCAGTTTTAACCCTTGTGTAACAGTGAACCTTGATCTCGTGTCTTTTGCTGTTTCTGTGATTGCCACTGGTTACTCCATTGTCCATAGCTTCCCTGATCTTGTCCTTTTGTGTTCTTCTCTCTGAAAATCAGCCGACTCTTCTTGGCATGATCAGGAACAACTGGAGGCTTCGCTCGCATTACTTGGGGACTCAACTAAAGGTATTGTCGCTTTTCCTCTGCAACTTGGCGTTTCTGTTTTTGCTTTTGCCTAGTCTTCTTCTCCACTGCGGCTGCTGCAGCTAGCCTTCGCAGCAATGCTATTTAAGAGTTCTGTGTATACATACGCTAGAAGCAATTCCAAGGATAAGTATTACACTCACCTTATGTCTCACACTCTAGCATTGCTTTCTTGGAATGTTACTCTGTCCTCTGGTCATTATTTGTTGACGATTACTGGTTTTGTATACCGTTATAATTTTGTTCCGTGGCCCTTTCATATCAGCATTCATTGTGGAGGCGTAACTGATTCTAAATGAAAAACCCAGAAGCCGATTTCCCAAATAATCCCTGATCAAACCGCCACCTCAAACATTGCCAAGATATTTGAAACTGCTTCCGTAGGCTCCTGGAAATCAAGGCCTCTTGTTTGATTATACAATCCAAACTCTTGAATGTTACCTTCTTGCTTTCTCATTCCCATTGCTGGTCTGAAACCGGTTGAACATTCCAATCGAATCGCTTTTCCCTTATAAAACAAATTTATCCAATTATAAACCCGTGTCTCCATGATGAAAAATACTAAACCACAACTCAATGCTCCCCATCGCCACTGAAAATAAATCGTCGAACCTACGTTCGCAACCTGCCAGACACTTTTCACCCAAGTACATTCTCTTAAACAGGCACTAAATCTTCTGAGAACATTATCTTTAAGTTCCAAGAAACTTTTTTCATTTTCCTACAATTTTTTGCTCTGAAAATGTTAGAACAGATAGTAAATTACTATTTTTAAATTCTAACAAGGACATAATTGAAAATTCTTTTCTTGAATGTTGTTCGCTAGCGAGTCACCACAGTTGTGTGTTACTAATTTACTTCATATTTTGATTAAATTGGTGTATACACAATATGATTTGTTGGGTAGGAAATGGTGTTATTGTTTACACAAACTATTCAATTACTTGAGCTTTATGGTGAATAAATTCTTAATGCTATAGAATTAATTTTTAAAGTAGAAAAAAGAGACCAATAATTGCAAAGCTCAATTCGAATCATGGCAGTTGTATTACAAACTAGCTGTGAATTTGGATTTATATGCTTAGTACGTGGCATCCACCTAGAAACATGTGAAATCTGCCCAGCCTTTTTTCAACAAAGTTGCAGAACAAGTAGGCAATGCATACACATTCTCGAATAAGACAAGAATGGAGTCATAAGGTCATAGACGGCTCTAGCAGAACCAAAAATAAAAGAAAATAGAACCCAAGGAAGTATGAAATCACACACCTACAAAGATTCACCTCAAGTAGCACTTGTAAATCACTCAATGAGAATTGAAATTCATTCTTATAGTTGTTTCCAACAATAAGTTTGTAGCTACATCAGGAAGCTAAAACCAGAGCAAATTTTACACAACTATACACAATTATGTCGTACTTAGATTACAGTTCATGACATTCTAGCCCACCCCCTTGGAAGAGCCAAAACAATCCTATCCAACTATGCCTCATCTATCTGCTCCTGCATAAACACAACCATATTGCTTTAGTATTTCCATATTAAATGGGGGAAAAACTGAAAAAGAACATAACCGGCTTATATCTAAATTGATCTCCTGAACAGATGTAGACATGCATGAGCGAGCAGACATATGTGATATAACTGATACTACAGCCTCTAAAAACAGTACTCATGGGTGTGTACCTGGACAGTGTTTAACAATAGGTCGAGTGTCCTAGCTATGTATGGTAGCTTGGACCCTATCCAGGTATCCTCCTATTGGTTGGTTACACGGTACCCATCTGTGGGTACAATTTTTAGAGGCTATCAAATCAACAATATCTAGAATTAGAGAGCACATAAACAAAACAAAGAAGGGGGGAAAAAAAATAAATGAAGAAATTGAAAAATAGAATTTTTTTTAAAAAAAGTTAAAAAAAAAAAAAGTATGTGTTGCTCAGGTAACCGCTCAGGATGAAATTTCATCAAGCAAATTACTCATTAACTTTCACAAAATTCAGGTATACTCATCATAGCAACCATTTTGCATTCAATAGTCTTTTGTATCAGCAAAGATTGGTTATTCAAAATATTAATAACTCATTTTTACGAGGGTAAAACAAAAAAGGGGAAAACAAAGGGAAGTGAGAGGAATAGAGTAACTAAACAGACAAGAAAAAAATAAAAAAAGAATAAAAAGGAGAACATCAAAGTAAAGTTAGACCAACTGCAATCAGATTATCTAACCATGTGGTGCTCAGTTAACCGCTCAGGATTGTATTTCATCAAGCAATTACTGCATAAACTTTCATGAGTTTTTAATACTCATCACAGCAACCATTTCCATTAAATAGTCTTTCATATTCAAAAATTAACCATCAAAATATTCGTAGGTTATTTTGAAAAGTTAAAAAAAAAATAATAATAATCAGGTGAAAAAAGACAACGAGGGACAATGTTAAAAGGACTCAGATTAATGATGCATCGACAAGGCCAATCAGCCATTCCGACGAGCGAACCTTGTAATCAGTCATCTTCACCGTCCTTTTTAGAAGCTATGAATTCAGTACTTTGACATCAAAATGCAGTTAATTAAATCAGAGTTATCATCCCAAGTACAACAGGTAAAATTGTTAAAGTAAAAGAATTGGCATCT
This sequence comes from Hevea brasiliensis, assembly GCF_030052815.1. Taxonomy (NCBI): domain Eukaryota; kingdom Viridiplantae; phylum Streptophyta; class Magnoliopsida; order Malpighiales; family Euphorbiaceae; genus Hevea; species Hevea brasiliensis. Next base: position 90,562,763 of record NC_079502.1, read on the forward strand.
CCAAGTACCATAAAATGAAAAAACTATCCTCCCAAACAAACCTTAATACTTGCCAAAAAATCATTTTCTTGTTCATCTACAGGAGTGCGCTGCTCTCATTGTACACTTTCTTTTCGCTTGGAGGGTCAACTTCTACTACCACTGCACTGTCTCGTTCTTCGATGGCATAAAGACTTGCTTGGCTCGAAGATTCCTCAGGTGTCGTTGCTCTTGGTACTGAGAGAAATACTGAGAAAATAAAGCCAAAGAGTTAGACACAAAAAATTTCAAATTTCTCTACCTAGCAACTTAACACTTCTTTGCAATTGCCTCCAATAAAAGGAGAAATTGCACGCAAACATTCACTTAGAAACCTAATGGAGCTAAACAAATCTAGATGAAGGTCTGCAGTTGCAATGAAACTTGAAAAAAAACAATAATCAAAAAGTAACAAGTAAGAGCGCAAAACAGAAGTATGAATACAGAAAGTTTCGAGGAAGATGTGAAGAAATAATAAAGGAAACCTAGGATTGGGTTTCGTACCGGAATGGCGGCGGCCGGAAAGAAGGATTTGTGGTTGTCGTAGAGTTAGGGGGGTTTTGGAGAGGAGGAGAGTAGGGTTTGCGGTGAAAATTTTGGGAAGATTAGAGAGGGATTGAGTAGTACACAGCTCCATTTTGAGGATGCTGAGTAAGTGAGTGAGAAGAGCGAGATAGAGTAGCTTCGGGCAGTTGACGCTGGCGGACGTTGGGGAGCTTAAATAAAATGCAAGGCCGATCAGAATGGATTATGTTGCTAGGGTTTTCTCTGTCTATCACTTTCTTGGCAAGTGCCTTAAATTTACCCTTCTAACCCTAATTACCCCCCTTTTTTTTTGTTTTAACATTCTAACCCCAATTTATTTAAAAAAAAAAAAATTCTAACCCTAATTACCTTTTTCTTCTTATTACTAATGAGTGAATTATTATTATCATGCCCCTTTAATTTGTCAAAATTAGAGAATATTCAATTTGATTGATGAGGTTTTATAATGTCCTTCCTCTTTCTTTGAGATTTTCTTTTATTTCTCTAGCAATACTATTACCTGCTTTACTTTTCAGATACTTCTCTTAGCCCTTCTGAACAGGGAGAAGCTTTCTTCCTATTTGATTCTTGTGAGTTCTTACTCTCCCCTCATCTGATGGGGTTATAAATGGATTTGTCTTGAGTTTTTTTAGATTTCTTTTGCAGGTTTGGAGATACTAGAGAGGGTGCTTGATGGATGACTTGCTTTTATGGGTGCTAATATTGCTCTGACTCTGCTTAATATTATAATAATTCGAACTCATCATAAATTCGATTAAAATTTATTTTCAACTATTCGAATTCGTCTCAAACCTGCTTATTATTACTCGAAAAAAATCTAAACCTATTTAATATTATATATTTTAATTAATATTTTGCATCAAAAATTATGTTGATTAATAATTTATATTTTAAAATTTTAATAATTTTATAAAATATTTAAATTACATTTTATATACAAAAAAATATAAAAAAATTATAAATATTATTATAAAAATATATATTTTGTATTTAATTAATTATTTATAAAAACAGATTTGGATAACAGATAATCAACATGTAAAACTTATATTCGATCCGATCTTATCATAGATATTATTTTTTAAATTTAAATCCATCTCAAATCTAATTATATGATACCTAAATTCATTCTATTAGAATTCGATAACAGACACTCACAAAAACTCAATTCAGTGCCATCCTGTTTCTAAGTTGCAGCGGCGCTGGAGTTTGCTTCCTCCTCTTTTATTGGGTTGAATCTTAGGTTGCCCTCTAAGCTCTTGGGCTTTCTCTTACTGGGCTTTGAGACTTTTATTTATATAGGGCTTGAGATGGTTTGTATTGAGCTAATCCTTTATGTTTTTAGCTACAAGCCTCACTTTGTGTCTTTTTATCTTAATGCAATTATCCTATCTTTAAAAAAAAAATTGTCAAAATTAATTTTTTAATTTTACTTTTTAAAAATTTAATTAAAATATTATTATATTCTTTAAAAATTAAATTCTTTAATTTTTATGTCAAAAAATATTAATTAACTTATTTTAGACTTAAACTTTTAATTAATTTAATAATTTAATTTATTTATGCAAAATTAAGTAATTAAAATAGATGTATCATATTGATAATCTTTGAAATTTCAGATTTTGGCTATTCATACCTTTTTCATTAAAAAAAAAAAAGAAAAATTACAACTCCATTTACAACATAAATTTTATGTAAATAATTTTTGAAAATTGACTTAAAAAGTTAAAAAACAAAATACAATACAAATTCATAGTATCATAAAGAAAAAATAATCTTGCATTTAAAATTGTAAAACGCTAAGTTCAAGTAAATTAGATGATGAAATGCAATTATAATAATATAATTTAAAATAATTAGACTCAAACAATAAATTCTTATAAGAAAAATTATAATAATTAAATTGAAAAGAAATAAGAGAGTCAAAATTACTTGAATAGCATAAAACTGTTTGGTACGACGACGTATTTATATTCTCTCTTTTGCATGGACACGCATTATTACCTACGGATCGATCGGTACGAGTTGGACATGGGACAAAAATTAGTCAATAATTCATGAGATCAAATAAGGTTCTAAAATTTTTGAGGGCTGAAAGCGATTTCTGTTGATTTTTTAAATTAAATTGAATCAAAACAAATAATTTATTTTAATAAAAAAATATATAAAAAATATATATTTTTAAAAATACTTGATCTAATTTAAGAAAATTAACTTATAAATATCTAATATTTATAAGTAAATTTAAGCTTATAAAAAATGAAAATTTTAAATAATTACATGTAATTATTTGTAATATTAGAGGTATTTAAATAAATGACATGCGGACTAAGTATTATTAAGTAGAAATACAAAAGTTTGAGTACTTTTGAGGCCTATATGACTACTTCCTAATACTTCTATAGGGTTTATTATTGCTTTTGGGTATGACCATTTGGAGTAAAGCAATCGCCGGCTCCTTACTGGTGATATTAAGGAACAAATATTAGGTCTAGCTAATTGTCTAATGAGTTAATGAGAATGGAGTACCAAGGCAAATTTTCCTTTGGTATGTGATGAGAAAAGGGTAAGGGATAGAGTCAAGGGTTTTTTCTAAGTTAGGTTACCTGATATGGAGGACTCCTATTTATGGAGTAAGAGATCCAATAACAAATGAACATGTGTAAAAAGAACTCCAAGCGGGCTGTTTCAATCGCAGAAAGTCGCACACAAAGTCTAATCACATTATTTTGAGGCAATTATGACTCTGACATCTCTGGGTCGATGGTAATTTTATAAAAAAAATTAGCCTATTTGACCAATTTATCAAGGGTACTAGATTAGCTGATCTATTTATCCAAGATAACCATTAGAAGTAGATTGAAAGAGGACATAAAATACTTTAGAAAGAGGATAACTTTCTTTAATTGTACTCTATCAAGTTACACGATTAGGGTTAAATAATGCATTTATCTTGATAAAGGGAATGTGGCATTATATTAATTGTCGTAATTAGTTATAATTAATCTGAAATGTTCTTGTCTTGAATGTACTCTTTCAAACTGAGTGAGTAGTGTACTTGAGTTTCTGACCTGAGTAGTTGGATAAATAAAATGATGCATTACGTAGTCAACAAAGGAAGAATACGACTCCTTTTGTAAAGGGATTCATATCACTTACTTAGAATTTCGACTGAACTATTATTGTATTAATGTATATGACCATATGTAAATAAATAACATGATGCATGTGACATCTTCCCTGCAACAGAACATACTTTTTATCAAGGCAATTAGGAAATATATAGTAATTCACCTTATCTGGGTAGTGACCATTCACGCGACTTCTTCCATGATAAACATGTGGCACCAACCCAGTGTCGCGGCCATAATTTTAGTTTAGGGGAGCTCAATTAAAATACATGATTTGCTAATAAATTACTTACTTACTTAGATGTTGATTGAAGGAATTGATTAATTAATGATAAAAACTATTTCATAACTACAAAATAAAATTTATATAAAATTACTATTAAACTCACTTAAATCTTTTAAAACCCTAAGGTCTCGTACTCATTAAAATTTAATATAAGAATAAAAAAATTTTTGAAAAATTACTATTAAATCCTTGAAAATTTTTAAAATTTTAATGGGCCCAATGCCACTCTTGACCCAGCCTGGCTCTGTCGAACCTATACAATCAGATAACTTATACAATATCATACACCTTATTTGAGCGATAACCATAATACGTCATCTTTTATGATAGACATGTGGCACTCATCTAAGTATTTAGTAACTTGTATTATATCAATATGTTTATTTAACATCTTATAAGTGACTAATAAGTTGATGTATTTGAAAAGAAAAAAAACTTATAAGTGCAATTATCATTAAAATGATTGAAAAAAATACCAAATTATTTTAAAATTAAACGAGGATATATAATAAAATTTTCAAATTAAGTGAGAATAATATAATAAGTTACTTGGCCATACCAACTCATAAGTATACATCACTTGGTGTCTCCTCTAAATTTATTATTGAGTGACTTTTTTGCTTTTAAAATATTTAATTTTAAAAATTAAATTTATAAATATCATTTTCATCTATTATAACCGTTGTTTAGCAACTATATTTTGAAGTATTTAAAAAAAAATAAAAATAAAATAAAATTTATCTATAAATCTCCTTTTATTTTTTCATTTTCGTCAAACTTTAATATAAAAAAAAAAGTTATGTAGAGGTTCTTTAAATCATTTAACCTTTGTTTAGGAGAAAGTTTTTTAAAGTAATGAGAGGTTTTTTAAAATTTAAAAACCTTGAACTTGTGTTTAGGAGATTTTTTTTTTTTTTTTGTCCGAAAGATAGTTAGAATTCATTGAACATGATAACCAATATAAGAAGGACCAATGCATGTGGTTAAAGAGGGAAGTCTGGCCTAGGCTTGATACTAAAAAGGCTCCAGCTAAAACAAAAGCGATGAAAAGGCTCCAGCTAAAACCATACAAAAAACCTAGAGTTAGGAAGACTCAAACCAACCCCAGTACAAGACTTGAAAGATAGTCTCTTCCAAAGAGTAACCTAGCCACATTCATCTCTGAGGTTGGACCACCCTTCTCTACCATCATCAACCAGAGGGCTATTGCTGGAAAGCTCAATAGAGACTAAAGAAAGACCAATCTAGCATTAGTGATACAAATCTCCATTAGCCTAACCAGGGGCTAAGACAAGGTTCTAGCTAACAGGAAATGGATCAACTCTCAAAAACCATGACCCAGCAAAGAGGCCTTCATTGCATTGCAGATATGTAAGTTAGCAAGGAGCAATGCAAATCCAAAATAAATTTCTAGTTCTATCGGAGGAAGATAAGACTTACTGAAGCACTACAAGGGGATGCAGACATGGTAGAAGATGCCTAAAAAATAGAATCCCCAGAAAATAATAATCCACCCTTGACTTTGGGAGCACAGCTAGAAACCCATAAAATGGAACAATATCGGCCATGAAATTTAACAACATGATGAGAAGGGCAAAGCTCTTGCCGTTTCATTCTTTTGTAGGCTGTAAGGAACCGATCAATGTCCACTAGAGCAAAATTGAGATATCCCCGAGAGTACCCATCCTCAAAAGAAATTGAAAGCTAAACTGAAACACACATAAATGTAGGAACCAAAGAAACCTTTGCCATTCACACTCATCTTGCAACTACCAAACAAAAACAACTATTTACACCCACCTAGAGAAGGGAAGGGAGAACCTTTGTCTAGGCTAGAGAGGAATAGCTATCCCCCACTCAGAAAGGCAAGGGATTATCCCGTCACCGGCAAAAAGAGAAGACCTAGAGTCTAAAGAAAACCAATCCCTCTCAAAGAAATATTTCTCTCTCTAAACTACTAAACTAGAGAGTCTTGTGTTTAGGAGAGTACAAGGCTTTTATTATTAAGTAAGATTATTAGAGGTTTTTTAAAATCTCCATTTTTCAACCAATGTGAATTAATAAGGTTTCCTCTTTAAACATTCAAATACTTAAAAAAAATATATATTTCCTTATTCCTAAACATAAAAATTATGATGGTTTAATTTTAGAAATTATGAAAAACCTTACTTAAAAAAACTTTACTATATCAAGATTTAAAAAATAATTTTAAATTGTTTTCACTGTTTTTCTTTATAATAAAACAAAAGTACCCTCCAATAATTGTGAATTGTGATTCTGCTTTAATGTATAGTGATAGATTTCTGTTTTTTAGAAAATAGAAAACCATAATTTTTTATAATTAGAATTATACTCTTATTTTTTATAAATAAAATTAAATAATAATTTAAATATTAATAATAATAATAAAAAAATTAATTATATTATTACAAAATAAATGAATACACCTATTAATTTTTTTTTAAAACAGTAGTATAATAAGCTTCCACTGTGTCCTCTGGTCATTATTTGTTAACGATTGCTGGCTTCGTATATGGTTATAATTTTGTTCCGTGGCCCTTTCATCTCAGCATTCATCGTGGAGGCATAACTGATTCTAAATGAAAAACCGGAAAGCCGATTTCCCAAATAATCCCTGTTCAAACAGCCGCCTCAAACATTGCCAAGATATTTGAAAGTTACCTTCTTCTTTGAAAATAATAATGTTGACCTTCTTGCTTTCTCATTTCCATTGCTGGTTTGAAACCAGTTGAACATTCGAATCAAATCGCTTTTCCCTCATAAAACAAATTTATGCAATTATGAACCAGTGTCTCCATAATGAAAAATACTAAACCACAACTCAGTGCTCCCTATCAGGCTATCACCACTGACAATAAATCGAACCTACGTCCACAGCGTGCCAGACATTTTTCACCCAAGTACATTCTCTTAAATGGGCACTAAATCTTCTGAGAACATTAGCTTTACGTTCCAAGAAACCTTTTTATTTTCCTACAATTTTTAGCTCTGAAAATGTTAGAACAGATAGTAAATTACTATTTTTAAATTCTAACAAGAATATAATTGAAAATTCTTTTCTTGAATATAAAGTTGTTCGCCAGCGAGTCACCACAGGTGTGTGTTACTAATTTACTTCATATTTTGATTAAATTGATTAAATTGATAGTAGATTACTAATTTACTAATTTACTTCATGTTTGGTAGGTAATGGTGTTATTGTTTACACAAACTATTCAATTACTTGTGCCGTATGGTGAATAAATTCTTAATGCTACAGAATTAATTTTTAAAGTAGAAAAAAAGAGATCAATAATTGCAAAGCTCAATTCGAATCATGGCAGTTGTATTGCAGACTAGCTATGAATTTGGATTTATATGCTTAGTACGTGGCATCCACCTAGAAACATGTGAAATCTGCCCAGCCTTTTTTCAGCAAAAGTTGTAGAACAAGTAGGCAATGCATACACATTCTCGAATAAGACAAGAATGGAGTCATAAGGTCACAGACGGCTCCAGCAGAACCAAAAATAAAAGAAAATAGAACCCAAGGAAGTATGTAATCACACACTTACAAAGATTCACCTCAAGTAGCACTTGTAAATCACTCAATGGGAATTGAAATTCATTCTTATAGTTGTTTCCAACAATAAGTTTGTAGCTACATCAGGAAGCTAAAACCAGAGCAAATTTTACACAACTATACACAACTATGCCGTACTTAGATTACAGTTCATGACATTCTAGCCCACCCCCCTGGAAGAGCCAAAACAATCCTATCCAACTATGCCTCATCTATCTGCTCCTGCATAAACACAACCATATTGCTTTAGTTATTTCCATATTAAATGGGGGCAAAACTGAAAAAGAACACAACTGGCTTAAATATCTAAATTGATCTCCTAAACAGATGTAGACACACATGAGCGAGCAGACTCATGTGATATAACTGATACTACAGCCTCTAAAAATAGTACTCATGGGTGAGTACCTGGACAATGTTTAACAATAGGGCAAGTGTCCTAGCTATGTATGGTAGCTTGGACTCTATCCAGGTATCCTCCTATTGGTCGGTTACACGATACCAATCTGTGGGTACAATTTTTAGAGGCTAAAGGCTATAGTATCAATAACAATGGTCTCTTTTTCTGAATTGTGTATTTTAGTCTAGTATTCCATGTCATCAAACTCACATTTATCATAGAAAGATGAGGTGCTTTCGTATGTTTTAGGGAGGCTATATTCATTTCATATTTATTTGTTTCGACAATGAATCCTAGGCTTATTTTTTGCTTAGCAGTCTTATAAAAAAAAAAAAAAAAAAAAAAAGGTTACACAAAATGGACACCTAATAATTTAGTTACACTAACCTGCATATCTGAAGTCCAGAGAGTAAGATTATCCCTCAGCAGTTGCATGATGAGAGTACTATCCTTGTAGGACTCCTCACCCAATGTGTCCAGCTCAGCAATGGCTTCCTCAAATGCCTGAAATTGAATTATTGAAAGTAATCAAATGTAAGATTCCACACGCATCACATTGATAAAAAAATACATAAAATCCATTAAGGTGTGGATCTTAAAAACATATGTAATAAGAAAAGATGGCATTATTAACAACTGTTTCATGGTAACATGTAATTAGCATCTGATAGATTCTAGACACACAAACACACACGTACAGATATGCAAGTACAGACAGGTATTCAGGGTTATTTATAGGTGTCCCTCCTGAGTTCACTCATTTCTCATCTTTTCCGGTCTGCATTCTGTTATACATCAGTAACAACTAAGTGCTTCTTCTAGCTTCCATGGATGGCTCAAAAGTAGAGGTATCTCAGAGTAACCAAAAGTTATCTGTTAGCAAAAATTAAATAGACACTGAAACCCGAGGAATATATGCTCTTACATGCTACTTAATTCATCCTTCACACACCCTAGAACTAGGAACATGAAGGTCAGCTTTTCTAGGGACTTAAGCAATTCAAATAGACGCTTTCCATTGAAGATAATCTGTGATTTTAGAAAATTATGATTTCTCTAAACTTTAGCTCTATAACAGTCCACATCACTAAACAGAACACCTGAAGCAAGCATTTTGATTTCCATTTTCAAGCAATATATTCCACATTTGGCGAACTCAATATTCGAGGTCATATTTAATAGAACGATAAAAGGTTAAGCGTCTAAAACCTATTTCCTATGAAAATTAGATAAGGCGATAGGCAAACAATTACTACCTTGTATACTTCCTATAACTTGAAACATATCCTTATCTTACCTCCATGATGAAATTTATGAACTATTAATTTTGACCTGGTACAAAATCTGACTGTTTCTCCAAACTTTTAATCTTGTATTTATTGAATTGAATAAGTTCTTTGGTTCCTAAGGACGTGAGTAAGTTAACTCAAATCCAGAACAACAACCCCATTCCATTTACCATATACATTGGACAAGAAAGGAAAATTGATTCTATCATGAAGAACAAGTCTGTTTGGATTGCGGTTATAACTTGCTTTTTGAAAAAGTACTAACATGTGGTAGTTTAATATATTTTTTTCTGTATTTTTTTTTTGTTTGTTTTACTTATTTTTAACTAATTTTATTTGTTTCTAATTAGTTTTTGTTACTTGTTTAATTTTTTACTTTTTAATGTTTGCTTTTAATTATTTTAGGACTTCTACGTTTTTGCATGTATTTTTAGCATGAAAGACTTCTAATTTATGCTTGGATTTTAGATACTGCCACATAAAGCGTTTTGAAAAAAAAACCTATTTAGTTATTTAAAAGTTCTTATAATTAAAAATGTCAAATTCAACTTAAAATTATTTTTTAACCACCTTTAACTAATATATCTAACGAAATACTTTTCTTGCTCGAATAGCAATTCCAAACAACCTAAATAAAAATTTATCCAACAAAACAAGGTTCTGCTGTATCATAAGAGGAAACAAAAGATATTATTTGCGAAATTCTGACAGTAATGGGGATGAAGCCGACCTGTTTTGCCAAGCTACAAGCTTTTTCTGATGAATTGAGAATCTCATAGTAAAACACTGAGAAGTTGAGTGCCAACCCCAACCTTATAGGGTGCGTTGGTGCAAGATCAGTAAGAGCAATATCCTTCACACCAAAAGATTAAGAGTAGCAACAAGTGAGAGAAGCTATTAATAAAACGAAAAATTGATTATTCGAAGTGGAATCCATATGAAATCCAATTAAAACGCAAATTAATAAAGTATTATCTGCGCATTCGAAACGCCAAATGAAACAATTTCTCAAATCACAGAAACCCAGAGTATAATCAATACCTGGGCAGCCTTGTAAGCTAGCATAGTATCCTCAGCAGCAGCTTTCCTTTCATCCCCAGCTTTAAACTCCGCCAAGTACCTATGATAATCTCCTTTCATCTTATAGTAAAACACCTTTGACTCAACCGCTACCGCCGACGGAATCAAATTGGATTCCAGAATCCTCAGAATCCCGGAGCAAACAGCCGATAACTCACTCTCAACCTTCGATCTGTACGCCTCCACAAGCGCCACGTGCTCCTCGTTCTTGCGGCTCTCCTCCTTCTGCTCGATCGATGAAACGATCCTCCAAGCAGCACGAAGGGAGCCGATGACGTTCTTGTAGGCTACGGAAAGCAGGTTCCGTTCTTCCACGGTAAGCTCGGAGCCAGGAGTTGAAGAAGTGACGAGCTTCTCCATGAACTGCACCATCTCCTCGTAGCGCTCGGCTTGCTCGGCGAGCTTCGCCATGTACACGCACTGCTCTCTGGTCAGGGTTTCCGGCATCCCAATCGCCATTGAAGAATCAGAGAAAGCGAAGTTTGCTCCTTTTTGAATTTTTAGAAATTAAACAGAGCGGAACAGAAGGATAAGGTTGGATTAAGGGGGGCGAGAATGAGAGTAGCGTACTCGCGAGTAAGTTACTATAGTGAGTACTCGCTCTGAGGAGAGGAAGAATGTGGTTAGTTCTGTAAATAGTGAATATATTTAAGGGTGTTATTGTGATTTAAGTGTCCAACGGTGTCGTTTTTATGATGCGAATGCGAGAGTATGAATTTTGGTCGTGGGATTGAGCGTTTGCGAGAGAGGAAGGGGAGTGTGATTGATGGAGAGGTGAGTGAGAACAATAAGAGGGGAAAGAAAATAGTGAAAGGAAAATTAAAAAAAAAAAATGATGAGGAAGGAAAATAAATTTATCCTATAGAGAAATTTCTCATTATGTATATATATAAAAAAGAAAATATTAATAGAAAAGTTATTTTTTAAATAATAAATTTATAATTTTATTTTTAACACTTATAAGTGAAAAAATAAAAATAAATGATGAAAATTTTTTTAAAAAAATTCTCTTTTTATTTGTCTTTCTTTCTCATAATTTATTAAATAAAATGTAAATATTTGAAAATAGCTTAAAAAATGTAGAGATATTTTTATAATTTTAAATATTTTCTTTTCATTTCTTTTAAAATTTTTCTTTGAAATTTTTCTTGCCTTAGTATTTTTTTCTCAACCTAACATAAATCAAATAGAAATAACGTTATTTTCTTTTGTAATTTTCCTTCTCCCCTTATTCTCCCTCCACCCAAACACAACAATACAGTCAGATTCATTCCACCACAGGTCACCGTCACCGATCAGAGTCAAATTTCTGCTTGGGCTTATCAAGTCAAATTGGAAGTTTCTTAAAGCCCAAAAGGAAATACGCCTAAATTTTTAATCGGAGGGGGAGGAGGAAGAATATATAATTTATGATTGTAATTGCTATATGGTTGAATGGTTGGGCTTTTAGGGATCTATGTTTTGTAGGTTAGAATTATTAATTTTTGCTTTTAATTAAAAATAATAAATAATTTTAATATTTAAAAATATAAAATTGATATTTTATAAATAAAATTTAAAATATATTTATTTTAATATTTTTTTGCCAAAAATGGGAGTTATTTGACTTTATTTGAGCCAAAAATTTATTTTGAGTGCATTTGGTCCTTCGCCAAGAGTACAGAGACATATTTGGCCTTTTTCCCTATATTTTAAATCCTAATATATAATTTTTTTCATGAAGAAATTGAAGATTAATTGAAAAGTTAATTGAAAATTTTATGAAATCAATAATTTTGTGCATAGTTTGAATATGAAAAAATTAAAATTTTGACATTTTACTTTTTTTATCTGTAAGAAATTGCTAGTAAAAAAAATACTGAAAATACCTATAAAACCAAATAGGGTGAGCCATGAATATTACTCGGTCTTATCAATTAAAATTCAATTTCACTGAATCGCTCTATAATTATTTATAATTAAATTTATTAAATTAATATGAAAAAGTGCGCACTTAATACCTCTTATTATATATATATATATATATATATATATATATATATATATATATATATATATATATATATATATGCACAGAATTGTGCCAAAATTAACTGGGTATGGACTTGGTGATTCATTGTTACGGCAGAACAGCTTCAGAAAATTTGCAGAAATATATCTGAGAAGGATGCAGAAACCATAGGATGAGACAAGTGAATGGCCAATGGCATGCATATGGCAGAGTACGACAATTGAATAGGCAATGGCATCCGTATGGCAGGGTAAGATATAATCCCAGGCCTGTTTATTATAGGGCAAGCCCAGTTTCAATGAACTGATGATGCAGTCTGCGGTGGCTGAAAGTCTGCAGTGTGTTTATAGGAAATGGTAGGTAGGGTGAGTATTTGGTTCAAATCGAATTGAATTGAATTAAATTATAAAAATTAAATTATTTATTTTAAAAATTAAATTGAATTGAAATTAATAAAAAATAAATTAAATTGAACGCTTTATTTCAGTTCGGTTTGATTCTAGTTGATCGGTTTTGATTTTCAATTGATTTTTTAATTTAAATTTGATTTTTGATTTATTTTTTAATTTATATTTGATTTTTAAGTTATTTAATCTAATTTTAATTTTAGTTTGAACCTAATAAATATTAATCAATGAAATTAAATAATTTATATATATATATAATTAAATATAATTCATAAATTTCCCATAAAATTAAATCAATTCAAAAATTGATTCGGTTCTATTTAGTTTGATTTGAATAAATAAAATTACTATTCAGTTCAGTTCGGTTTAACCGATTTTTTTTTCTTTAAAATCAAATCGAACCAAAATAATTAAAATTTTTATAAAATAAAACCGAACAGATTAAATTTTAAAACCGAACTGATTAAATTTTAAAATAAATCAATTTAAATCGAATTAACTCGATTCGGTTCAATTTTTCAATATGAACCAAATTCTGCTCACACCTAATGGTAGGAACATTGGTTCCTACTCTCTCTTAGATAGCAATTACTACTCTCTCTTAGATAGCAAATTTTAAAAATAATGTGATAGTAACATTAATTAAATAAAAAATAATCACTTTTCCCACTTCAATGGATTGATTTAGATGATAAAAAAATTCATTCTAACAAGAGAGACTGATAAATATAATATATATATATATATACTTAATTTATGTTCTTGTCTCATTTTGATTTGACTTTTTATATTGGTACGATGATTAAATATTATTTCTATTTAAAAATATAATAAGAAGTCCAATGATTTATCTTATTGAATGTCTTCACTCCAGTTTAATTTTTCACATCAATATAATGACTACATATTATTTCTATCGAGAAATGCAATGAAAAGCAACTGCAGATTATTCAATAATTCAATTCATTGAGTGTTATTTCAAATTCGGTTATAAATCATTTTCTATGAAATTATGTTAAATAAAAAATGCTAATCAATAATTTGCGTTTCAAATTTAAAGAGCTATGAATGTCATATTTAAAAAATTTTATTTTTAGCTAATAAAAAAATAAAATTATGACATGAACGTGGGAAGAGAAACAACCAGGTTGGTTGGTGTTGAGTAGGTCGATGGGTCAACATACCACATGGAAAAATAAATATACTGTGGATAATTTATTCGACTATTGTCTTTGTTAACCCACCGATTTATGTTTTGAAATTTTATAAATTTACAATTTAATTCTTATAATTTTAAAAGTAAATAATTTAATTATTTATATTTTATTAATTTAATAAATTAATCTTTACCGTTAAATCATAGTTAAATTATTGTTAGTTAAACTGATTTTTAAGTTAGTTAATATAATTATTGCTTAAGTTTGGTAAAATACAATAAATCTGTCTAAAGCAAACTCATGTAAATGACTTATTTTAAATAATTAATAAACTTATTTATCTATAAAAAAAAATTATATAATTTATTTAAGTATTAAACTAAATTTTAAAGACCTAAATAGATCGTTTACCATGTAAACTCCAAATTGAAATTAGGGCTATACACCCCTACCAAACAAGGGCAGCAGAGAGGGCACTAATTAAGAGTCTATAAATATGAGGGACAAAATATAAAATAGAAATAGTATTATTTTGAGAATTTAAAATATTTTTAATACGGTAGGTAACTGTGCTACTGGCAGAGGCAACTGTGAGAGGGGGATGGCCATTGTGTACGGAAAGAGATGCTATAAATTACATCAATGTATAGCACTTTATATAAATAATTTATTATTTTATTTTATTTCGATAAAGTTCTTTATTAAAAAATTACAGTAAAATTTTAAAAGCACCTAAGATAAATATATAATATGACTTTTTTTCAATTAATTTTAAATTTTATAAAAAAATAACTATTAATTAAATTTATGAACGTTTAATATATAAATATATATACATAAGAGAATTTTCAAATGAAACGAGTCAATTGACCTCATTTTCTTAACTATGTATATCATTGATTATGATTTAGTGTGATCAAATTTAGTGATTAAAAATATATTATTTATTTGATAAAATTAAATTTAAGTCTTCACTCTCTAAGGCTTTATTTGTTTTGAGGAAAATATTTTCTATGAATACATTTAATTTAGTTCCATATTTATTAGGAAAGTTAAATTTAATTTATTTTTAATTTTATATTCAATTTAACTTAAAATTTTTAATTTATGTTTAATTTAATTTAAAAAATTAAAATTTATGAGTTAATTTTTTTATTTTTTTATATAAATAAAAAAATAAAGAAGTTTAATTTCTTATTTTTTAATTAAATTTCTTAATTTTTATGTTAAATTGAATTTAATTTGAAATCCTTGAATTAAATTAGAAATAAAAAATTTTGAAAATTGATTAAATTAAACTTTCCTATTAAGTAAGAAGTGTTATTGAACTTTAAGCAAAAACAAAATATTTCATTATTTTTAATCTATTTAATTCAATTAAAGACGTAACAATTCAAAAAAAAATATTAACCTCACTACAATAAAACTTTAATAAAGTTATTTTGTTAGGCAAATAGTGACAAGGGTTGTGATGAATTTAGAAATTTTTTTATTAATTAATATATAAAAATGGTAAAAAATATTAAAAACATAATATTAATATTTATATTTATATTTTATCAAATCTAATATCATTAAAATTATCAAAATTATATTATTATTAATGTTATTAAATACATTTTCTCATATAAATAATTAAAGTCATTCACTAATTGATATTGATATTTAAATATTTTACATAAAATAAAAAATATTAATATAACTTTACTTAATTTTAAGTTTTATACGTAAAAAAAGTTTAATAATTAAATTCACAATCGATTGACCTCTCTTTATGGATCACCATCCTATCTATTTAAGAATATGCTGTTGTCTGCTAGAAGGGGGCCAAGTGGCTCGGTGGGGATGATTGTGATATTGGGATAAATGTTTTGGTCTTTTCGTTCTTTTTCATTTCCTCCCTGATATTGATTTTGGCCACATTAGTTAGGGTCTGTTTAACATTCATATTAAAATTATTATTGAAAAAAATTATTTTTTAAATATATTAATTAAAAAGTATTAAAAATAATTTAAAATTAAATTTAATAAATTTTAATAATAAAAATATTAAAATAATAAAATAAATTTTTTCAAATTATTTTTTTTAACAGTATATAAAATGATACTTTATTTAAAAAAGTGATTTCGATATTTCAAATGTAATATCAAATAGGCACTTAGTATACTGGAGATGTGGAAATGCGTCTCATTCATACTGGTATAAATGAATTGAATTCTTTTGAACTCGACTCGATAAGAGTTTGTTCGATTTATTTTTTAAATAAATTGAATATAAGTATATTTTTTAGATTTATTTGTAAATAAATCAAGTTTAAACTTATTAATATTCTGCTTACTAAAATTTGCGAGAAACTGTTTTTAAAAATTTTTAAGATTACTTTTTTAATTTAAACAAAGTAAATATTACTTTTATAGGTAACTATCATTATATGAATTAATAATAATTCACTAAGATTGTGAATGAATTGAGCTATTCGCTAACATTTTAAAACTTAACTCGATAAAAGTTTGACTTAGCTCATCTCATTTTAACTTATTAACAATAAACGAGTCGAGCTCGATAAATTTTAAAAAATTGAACCTGAGCACTTTAAATTGATTAAAATTGATCTCAATCAAATTAAAATTAAAATAAGTTAGTTTGGTCTAAGTTAAAATCGATTAATTGCAAATAAAAATATTTTTTTAGTTTTAAAAAAATTTAAAAATTTTAATTTGGCACCATAATGAAACTTTAGTATGATTTTGAACGACTGCAACCGTTAAATTGAAATTAATTAAAATCAGACTTCCATTAAATATATTTAGAGGTGATTATATCGATTCGAAAGATCTAATTAAAATTGAGACTGATATCAAATAATAATTTTATAAATTCATATCGATTTGAAATCAGTGATAGTTAAATTATTAGTTATTATCTATTAAATTTATCAAATTTAAATTGAGAATTGAAAATAATTATTTAATTTAATCCGAAGTATAAAATTTTTTAAAATTTAAAAGTTATTTTAATTATATTAATTTAAATTAAATCGAAACGAAAACCTTCTCCAATGACTTGAAACCAAAGTTTTCAAATGACAAACTGAATAAGGCCACCCTATATTAAGTCTACTTATGTGGTCTCGTCCCTATGGTAGTGTTCGTATGGTCTAATCGTCTAGTCAAGGAGACATAAGTGTTCTTCCAGCTGAATTTGATAGGTGTACTGACTTGGACAAGTCTATTGAACTTGATAGTACTGTTCTAGCTAAGGATATACATGCACTTTTATATTTTATTGACAAAAAGCAATTTTAAATCTCTTATTACGGATTATTTGGTTGAAGGTTACCAAAAGATAATTTTTGTTTTGTAAGTTTTAATCGCTTGTTAATATTGTTTTGTTTAAATATATAAAAAAAATTAAATTAATTTTTTACTTTATTAATAATTATATATTTTTAAGGCATTAAATATTAATTTTAAAGAAATTAAATTAATAATTATTATCTTTAAAAATAAAAATTTAAGTGTAACATTTAACTATTAATTTTTTAACCTCCTAACAAATATATCACTGGAGTCAAAGAAATTTTTATCAATTTAATTAATTTATTTAAACCCTTAAAATTATTTTTAGAATCAAATAAATATTTATTAGTTTTAATTTATTTATTTAAATTTCTTATAATTATTCTCATAATCAAAACGTTAAATATTTAATTAAAGAGACTTAATTTCTATGACATGACTTATACGTGATGTACAAACGTTTAGTTGATATCTATTTTTATTACATGACAGTGTGAAAAAAGTTTTGCATTGATTAGAGATATAATTTCATCATTGTCATCGATAAAATTAATAATAATTATGTGATTTAATTATATCAATAGAAGATAAATAATTGAAAATATGAATATTATACATTGTTATTGCTATTTAGCATGCTCCCGAAATTTAATGTTTTTTGCATGCTCTGGCATAGTGTTAAGTAAAGCTTGTAAAAATAAATTTTCAATTCATAAGAGTTTAAATGAAATAACTAAATTGATAAGAACTTATTTGATTATAAGAATAATTCTATGAGCTTACTATTAATGTTATCAAATAAATTTTCTTATATAAATAATTAAAGTCATTCACTGATTAATATTGATTTTTTACGTATTTTATATAAAATAAAAAATATTAATATAACTTTATTTAATTTTAATTTTGACACATAAAAAGGTTTAATAATTAAATTCACAGTCGATTGGCCTCTCTCTATGCATCATCATCCCTATATATTAAGAATATGCGGTTGTCCGCTAGAAGGGGCCAAGGATCTCCGTGGGGACGATTGTGAATTTGGGATAAACGTCTTGGTCTTTTTGTTATTTTTCACTTCCGCCCTGATATTGATTTTGAGTACAATAGTTGAGGTATATTTGGCATTATTATTAAAATTGTTATTAAAAATATATATATTTTAGATATATTAATTATAAAGTATTAAAAAATAATTTAAAATTAAATTTAATAAATTTTAATTATAACAAAATTAAAATAATAAAATAAACTTTTTAAATTATTTTTTTAATGACATTTAAAATAACACTTTTATTAAGAAAAATAATTTCGACCTTCTAAATGCAATGTCAAACAAGCACTTCATATAGTAGATATATGAAAAGGTGTCTCATTCGTATTGCTGTAAATAAATTGAATTTCTTTAGTATCAACTCGATAAAAATTTAACTATACTTGATTTATTTTCTAAATAAATTAAATTTAAGTCTATTTTTTAGATTTATTTATAAATGAGTCAAATTTAAACTTAATAATATTATGCTTAGTAAAACTTGTGAGAAATTATTTTGAGAACTTTTAAGATTACTTTTTTATTTAAAACAAAGTTAATATTACTTTATAAATAACTACCAAATTATACATAATGAAATAAGATACTTATAGGTAGGAAAATTAATTTTTGGGCTAAATCTAATAATATTTCAAAGTTGGATTATGACTCATGAGTAAGGTAAATACGGCCATATTCTAATTTAAAATTAGGATTAAATTAATTTAATATAGAATTAAAATTGGCCAAATTTAAATCGGTTAAAATTGATCTTAATCAAATTAAAATTAATTTAAATTATTTCGATTTGAATTAAAATTGATCAATTGCAAATATAAATATTTTTTTAATTTTAAAAAAGAAATTCAAAAATTTTAATTTGGAATCATGATGAAACTTTAGTATGATGTGGACCAACCACAACTCTTGAATTGAAATTAATTGGAATCATACTCCCATTAGCTATAATTAGGGGTGATCATATCGATTTAAAAGGTCTAATTAAAATTGAGATTGAAATTAAATAATAATTTCATAAATTAAGATTGATTTAAAATAAATGATAATTAAATTATTAGTTAATGTCTATTAAATTAATTGAATTTGAATTATAAATTAAAAATAATAATTTAATTTAATTTAATTTGAAGTGTCAATTTTTTAAAAATTTAAAAATTATTTTAATTTTATTAATTTAAATTAAAGTAAAATCAAATCAAAATGGAAACCTTCTTCAATGACTTGAAACCAAACTTTTCAAATTACAAACTGAATTAGGCCACCCTATAATAAGTCTTTATGTGGTCTCGTCCCTATGGCAGTGTACGTATGGTCTAATCGTCTAATCAAGTCAGACCGTAAGTGTCCTTCTAGCTGAATTTGATAAGTTTACTGACTGGGACAAGTCTATTGAATTTGATAGTACTGTTCTAGCCAAGGATAAGCACTTTTATATTTTATTGACAAAAAGTAATTTTAAATCTCTTATAATTATTATTATGAAGTGTTTGGTTAAAGGTTAATTATGGCTAATTTTTATTTTATAAATTTTAATTTTTTATTAATATTATTTTATTTGAATATATAAAGGGGTTAAATTAATTTTTTAATTTATTAATAGTTATATCTTTTTAAGAGTTAAATGTTTATATGGAATGAATTAAGTTAATAATTATAATTTTTAAAAGTTAAAATTTAAGTGTAATACTTAACTTTTGATTTTTTAATATTTTAGTAAATATATTATTAGAATTAAATAAATTTTTATCAATTTAATTAATTTATTTAAATCTTGACAATTATTTTTAAAATCAAATAAATATTTATCGATTTTTATTGATTTATTTAAATTTTTAATAATTATTTTTAAAATCAAAATGTTAAAAATTTAGTTAAAGAGACTTAATATCTATTACAGGGCTTACACATAATGAACAAACGTTTAGTCCATATCTATTTTCATTACATGATAGTGTGAAAAAGTTTTGTATTGATTAGAGATATTGTTTTATTATTATCATCATCATCAACATAATTAACAGTAATTACATGGCTTAATTGTATCAATAAAAGAAAAACAATTAAAAATATAAATATTATATATTATTATTGCTATTTAGCATTGATTTTATTATATTTTATAAAATTTGAGAATCAGAAGAAATAGATTTAATAATAGTAAATTTGGACCACACACGGGTATTTCTCTCCCTAATTGCTTAGAGAGAGAAATTTCTCTCGTTTTCGTTTGGCTTTAGTTTTCTCCTTGGTCAAGTCGAAGCATCACCTCTGAAGAGCAGGGAAACCATTCCTCGTTCAGAGCGTGGACTTGGTAAAATAAAAGACAAATATTTTTTTTAAGTTAAAGAATATATACATACATATCAAAGATGGAATGATATTACTAGTAAAATCATAATAATTTTAATAAATTTTTTAATTTTATATAATTTACACATATTTTCACCCCATGATGTGAAATTTCGGACAACACATTTTACCCTTCAGTGAAAAAAACCTATTCAAATGCCTCTGACCTTTTACAGCAAGAAAAAGCCAAAGAGGTGGAAAAGAGAACATTCCTGTTTCACTATAAAAGGGGCTTTTCTTCTTCAATTTTTGTTTTTTAATATTTATTTTTCCCTCATTCACATTCACAACTCGCTCCCTCAGTCATTGGAGCCTTTTTAATGGTTTCTCTGAAGTTTCTTTCAGACCAAACAAAACCCAAAGAAAGGGCACCAACACCAACCTCCCCAAACTGGCAAGTGAAAGAGAAAGGAAAGTATTAGTAAATTCCATTAACCAATCAACATTCATTCTTCTCTTTCCCTATTATTGGTGGGAAGTTTCTCTCTCTTCTCTCAGTTATTTTGGATCTGTGGAATGCTCCTCTCTTTCCTTGAACTAGGGTTTGTCTCTCTAAATTTGGCAAAATGCTGCCACTATCACTCTCCACATGTCCCTCTGTTGCATTTAGTTAGCAACCCAGAAAGCTTTTTATCTTCTTCTACTTTCTAAAGCTCTTTATTGTTTCTTCTTTTAGTAAAGAAAATGGCTAGAGAGAAGATTCAGATCAAGAAGATAGATAACGCCACGGCAAGGCAAGTCACCTTTTCTAAACGCCGAAGAGGGCTTTTCAAGAAAGCTGAGGAGCTTTCCGTCCTCTGTGATGCTGATGTTGCTCTCATCGTCTTCTCCTCTACTGGCAAGCTATTTGAGTACTGCAGCTCTAGGTCTCTCTCTCTCTCCCTCTCTCCCTCTGTGTATATTCATTTACTTTTTGCTTATATCATTATATCTACCTACATCATTGAATTATCACTGTGAAAGTTACTCTTGTTAAGAGAAAGCGTTTGATGTTTTTGACCTACTAGTGTGAGAAGTTGGGTGAGTTTCTCTATACAGGAAGATGAAGTGAAGCGACCCTCTTCATCACTAGGAATTGCTGCTGAACTGTGCGGTTCTTGTTCTTTCTGTTTTCTTTTTCCCCCCGGACAGTGTGTTATACTTGAAAATATTAAAATACAAGAGAGTGGTATATCGGTAATGTTGAAGGTTTGATATGGATTTTCGTGAAAAGATATGATATGAGTTAGACTAGCTTTTTAAGCTGAGGATCTATTTTGTTACTGTTTATAGGGTGTATAATCACGTCAATCAAGTCTTTGTTATTTGGTCTCATTTTATATTGTATTGCCTTTGGTTAATACTTATATATATGTATTAAATGTTAATATTCAAAATTTTGTACTGTTTCTTAAATGGGAATGTGATTCTTTCATGGAATATTGCTGTGCGGTTGGATAGAATGCCTTTTGCTATTGGCTTCAGTTTGCTTCTGAAGCCTTCATCATCATTATTATCTTCTCTTTTTAGTGGACTTTTTTTTCTCTTATTTTTTCTTCCCTTTTGTATTGTATGTTATTCCTGACAAAAAAGGATGCTGGTTATGGCCCCTTCAATTTCCCTCTTGTGTTCTATGGGATAAAGGTTGTTGGTTATAAGATGAGCAGACATTTTACGTCATGTATCAGAAAGCATGCCCAAAAAGCTAATATTATCGGCAAGGACCTATATGTTCTTGTAGGGAAAGCAAAAGGTCTAATTGGATAATACGTAGAAAGCAGCAAGTGTGGGTTAGAATGTTAATTATTATAGTTTCTTGATAGTATATACCAAAATAATTACTAAAGATCAACTAGATAACATGTATTAATGGTAATTGTATCAGTTTAATGATGTGAGGAAGACCCAAAATATTAGGGAAATAAAAATGCATGTGTTGTCATATGTTGAGATGTTAATCGTTTCTAATGTTGCCGCATGTGATATTGTTGAGTAAAAAGATTTAAGTGAAGAAGGGGATAAAGATAAACAAGGAGGAGAAAAAGATAAACCCAAGAAGATAATGAATAGCAGCTTGGATCTTGGATAGTGTTTTAGTGTGTTTTTCTTCCTTTTCCTTTGGTTTCTTTTTCTTTTTGTGGTCCTCGAATAGCTTAAGTTAGAAAATTGGTAACTAGAGAGCTATTCGAAATTTAGCCTTTCCATTTTGGGGTTTTCCATCATTGGCCGCTACACAAGTGTAGCATAAAGACTTAGAATGCTTGACGTAACGGTTGATCACTAACCTCAGCTATTATCGGTATATTTGTTCATTGAAATGCTATTTTACAAGTATTAGAATGGGTAATGCTTGTTTGATTGATACTGGATAGAAACTAGCAGCTGTCTTTATAGAAATTTTGTGGAGAAATGCCTTTTGTGTTAAGCTATTATGCATCTAGGCAAATGTAGAGGTTAAGTAGTGAATTATTTGAAAACTAATAGGAAATATAACTTGCCATTAGCAAGCAACTTTATGAGATTAATTTCATCCGGTGGTGAAACTTGTATAGCTTTTAGTAAGAGAAGGGGGGGGGGGGGGGGGGTGGGTGGGTTTCTTCTTTTGCCCCTTTATCTTTCTTTGGTATCCCAAAAGATGTTGGTCATATGCTGATGTTATATATTTGCTCTTTGAGAAGAAAAAACTCCCTTTAATCGATTGATTTTTATGTTGGATGTGTGGGAAGAGGATGATAGGAATGTTGTTCTGTTCAATTATGAATGAGCAGTTGAAAAAAAATAAGTGGGTCTAAAAAGAGGTTTTTAAAGGGTAAATACAAACAAATATTTTTGTGTTCTCTTGTGCTGTGGCCTTTTATCTGCAAGGATGATCTGGTATTTGAAGGAATTGCTTTTATTAATACACTTGATTAATTAGCATTAAATTGATTTGAGGGGCTGGAGGAGTGGAGAAATTACAACTACATGTACATTGGAAGGAACAAAAGATATTGGTCTAGTTGTCTAGTTGACCAGATGTTATGATTTTGTTAGGGTTGCAATTCATTATCTTCAAATTTTGGTTTGCAGGAGTGAATCATGTTTAGATGTCATGGAGTGGTAGCAAAAAAAAAAAAAAAAAAAAAAAAAAAAACAAACAAACAAACTAAGAAAGAAAGGAGACTGGGAAAATGGATATCAACTGCTATGGTAGGAATATGTGTTATTTTTTTATTTGATCTTGAATTGGAAAGAAATATGAAATTCAGCCCTTCTCTTTTCCATCTTTGAAGGTGGAAGCAGGTATAGAAACTCAGAGAAGGTGCACATCTTTTAAACTGTGCAATCATCACATTCTTTCCTTTTAAGGCAGGGAGTTTATTTACTTACAGATATCAATGACTCTGATGTTATGAAACTGTTCGGTTTATTATGTTTCAAGATTTCAACTATCCATCCTCTAATACAGTTCGACATTTCCAGGCAAAAATTAGGCATTTATAAAATATAAATTACTAATTTGGTTTGTGATTTGTAAACATCTTCTACAATCTTTTCATTAAATGTCTGGTTGATTATCATCTTTTCCTTTTGGCTTAGCTCTAGCGACCAAGTTGTTGTCAATTTTCAATTATGAGATTCCCAACTTGGAGCAGGTTTTGATGTGTTTGTGATAATGCTTGTGATAATGCTCTCATCATTGATAATCTATTTTATTATTTAGGGAATGCTTCATAACCTAGCACCATCTGCGGCTCCATGCTGCGTGTCACTGAACTTTTCAGTTTTTGTGCTATTCCAAAGAAATACGTTAGAATCTCATTATCCCCTTTCTAGTTGGACAACTCGGATTTTATTTGATTATTTAAACGTATAGCATTCATTGTCTTCATTTGATTTATGTGAATCTTGAATCCTCACCTTTGACGTGAACAAATACTGTATTTAGTCATTCACTTGAAATGGAAATTAACTATAGTTTGGAATTTTATTTTTAGGTTTTTTTTGGAGCTTATAGCATTGAGTTTTATTGTGAAATTTCCTTTTCATGTTTTTGGATGGCTAAATGAATCAGACAAATATCATCCCTTCTTTCTTTCCTGTATGATTTTAAGATATGATGGATCTTTCATTCCATTGTTTGCTAGAGTGACGATTCAAAATCAGTTCAAGTTTTGCAATTCTGGATGGATTCTTTGAAATTAATTTGTGATTTTTTTTTTTCTTTTCTTTGGTTTTCTTCTGAAGCATGAAGGAAATACTAGAAAAGCATGACTTGCACTCGAAGAATCTTGAGAAGCTAGAACAACCATCTCTAGAGTTGCAGGTTGGCTTGTATCTCTTTTTGTAGATAATCTTTTATTTATCTTTGCATATTGTAAATTATTGCAGATGCAAATGTAATTAATTTTTTGAAATTGTTTTATGGCTATGCTTTACATTTTTGTTGAGCAGGAAAGGAGTAGTATCTCAAGCAATCTATTGTTGTATGGGTCGTAACTCACAAGTTATATTGTCTAAATTTTTTCGCTATTTCAACTTAGCAAACACAGATTTACATTCTAATATTCAAGTTTAATTTATTCATGCAAGTTCTTTCCAGCATTCCCAGTTCTTGTGGTTTTTTTTGGGGGTGGAATTTACTTCATATTTTGTTTTATGTTAGCGATAAGGAAATAATTCCTATATATTTGCTGATTGCACCATTTGGCATTTTTCTTCTTTTTTCTTTATTTTTGCATGCTAAGAGTGAAAATATTTGTATATTAGTTGGTAGAGGACAGCAACCACTCCAGGTTGAGCAAGGAGATTGCAGAGAAAAGCCATCAACTGAGGTACAAGTCCTGATTTGTATGTCAGGTTCTGCTAATTTTATACGTGCATTTTAATGCATTAAATTGCACGTAAAACAGACAAATGAGGGGAGAAGAGCTCCAAGGATTAAATATAGAAGAGTTGCAGCAACTAGAAAAGTCTCTTGAAGCTGGCTTAAGCCGTGTGATTGAAAAGAAGGTCCATGAACCTTTCTTTTTTCTGCAAGTTTGGTTTTCATCATAAGCATTGTTGGCTTGGTTATAAATTGCTGCTAACACTACTTATTTTTTGTTTCAGGGAGAGAAAATTATAAAAGAAATCAGGGAACTTCAAACAAAGGTCAGTTCTTGGACTTCATAATATTTTTACATGAATTCCTTTGGTATCATTTCTGCATGCAGTGTTTGTCTAAGAAGGGCATAACTATAAACTTCTATATGCATTGCTCCAGTGTTCATTGGTTGATATGAAAATGATTATGTTTATGTTTTGCATAGATTTATATCTATGTGTAACTTATCCGTGCAAATCTAACAACAAAAATACTATGTGTTTAACTAAATTCTCAAAGGATGCTTTCATACAATTACTTGAGTCGCAAGTGTTCTATAATTTAGGCAAAAAGATTTGTATTTGCATAAGAATAGTTTCTGTTATGTTTCGCAATTCTGTTATGCAGATTTGTAGTTCTCTCAAACTGTTTTGACGTCCGTTTTAGTATGGTGGGGTTTACTCGGTTGTTTGCTTTTTGCAGTGGTTAAGTAGTCCACTGTTAGGTGGTGACAGCTTTTTAGCTCGTTCCACTGGTTGTCGGTGCTAACATTTTGATTTCTCAGTTCGTAACATTTCTTCACATAACCTTTATTTATTAATTTTATTTGTCATCTCAATTTACTTCTGAAACAAGTAGGGAATGCAATTAATGGAAGAGAATGAACGACTTCGACAACAAGTATGGCCTCGTTCTTTCTACTTATAATCTTTTGCTTTTGAATGTGCTTACGGTAACCGAATGTTCAACTGAAGGTGGTGGAGATATCTAATGGCCGAAAGCAGGCTGCTGCTGATTCAGAGAATTTGGTTTATGAGGAAGGGCAGTCGTCGGAGTCTGTAACCAATGTCTGCAACTCAAATGGTCCTCCACACGACTATGAAAGCTCAGATACGTCCCTCAAGCTGGGGTTAGTGTTGTGCTATAGTTTTCTGTATATGCTACTAAATTTAACTTATATACTTTGATTATTTCCCAAATTAATATGATTTCTCATTGGAAACAGATCTTCCCAAGATACTGAAAATGCTGGCCAAATTTTTATTCTTTTTTTTTTTTTTGGTGGGCTCTTGCATAAAATGTTATAAGATTAATAAATAAAAAGACTCGAACTTAAAACTTCATGCTCTATATTTTTTGGTAGGTTACCGTACCATTGGTAAAGGGGAGCTTGAAGGAGAAATGAAGAGAAGACCTTGTTTTATAGTTGAAAGTGACTTTGTGTTGTCTGGTTTGATCTATATCTTAATCCTTTGTATCTTAATCCACTGTTGCTTTGGACAGATTCATGAAGCCATGGCCGCTATCTTTGTTATGACAAAATTTTAGCTTTTATGTATTTATCCTCTTCTTGGAGTATATATTTTCAACTAATTATGCAGAAAAAATGAATTGGATTTAACTCCATTTTTATTCTAAACCAATGTCGTTGTCTGCTTCAATATCTGATCATAAAGGAGTATGTAGTCCCGTAAATATGGACTTGGATAAGTCTTCTTCCTTTAAATTAGATTTTGAATTAAACTTGGTTTATTTTCTATACAAATTGCTTCAAAAGTATTAATGTTGCTTCTCATGGATGAAATTGCTTGCAATGAAAATTGTCCAGCTAAATAAAGGTAATTTGCAGTTAGTTTCTTAGACATGGCGAAAGCACCGTTTTAATTCTACTATTTTTAATGAAAACTATTCTCCTGTATATGTTGTTTGTAAATACAATAATTATTTTGTTAAAATTCACAGTTAATGAGATGAAGCTATAATAATTTATCAGAGTATTTTTTTCAACAGTTTAATCTCTAGAGTTTTAATATTTGTAATAATTTATTTTTTTTTAAATTTAGGTTAATTGCATTAATTTATAATTAATTAACAATGAATTTTATTAGAATTATTCTATTAATAAAAATATAATTTAGAAATTAATTTATATTTATTAAAAATAAAAAATAAATTATGATTTTTATCATATTTTAAAAATTAAATTATAAATTACTTTTCAATAAATTAAAATTGCTATATTCTATAGAAGGATATTTTAGAAGGAAACATGTTCCCTTGTATAATAATAATAATAATAATAAGGCTTAATGATTAAATAAATCTAAACATTTACTTTAATTTTAATAGCAATTTTTAAAATTGAATAATTTTTATTTAAAATTTAAAAATTAATTAGATAATTTTGACTTTTTATAAATAAATTATCCTGTCGTGTCATATTTTTTAATTTTTTTTATTTGATTTACCTTTTTTGTCACTATTTGAATTCTAGGCCAGACTGGTACTAACACTTTGATCAGCATAAGACTCTCTAAATTCGTAGTTAACCTAACTATTCATAGCCTAACTGTAAGACCCATAATTATAATCCAATTTCAAGAAAATAAACGAACAGAGTCCGATCATAAATTAAACTATTCAATAGAAAGCTTTAAGCTCACCCTACTTATAAGCACAAAATAATTTAATTTGGAGAACTTAGCTTACCTTCACATACTCAATGCAAATAAATAATCAAATATGAGCTCAACTCCCTCATTTAAGGTATGTCCTCGTCTCTTACATCCAAACATACCCACATAATATGTTTACAAGCCCTGAAGATTTCAATTACTATAAAACCAATAAGATTAGAATACTATTAGCACATGTGAAGTTCTAAATTATAAATTAGAGAAATAATTACTAAGCTACTGCTGTGTAAATCTGTGAGAAAAGAAGCAAGTTATTCACAAAAAATTCTTTTGTCACTTGAGAAAAAATAGTTAAACAGGAGTGGGCATTCGAATCTGTACTATCCTGAATTTTCTTTTATGTATAAAGATATAATTCTTAATATTATTTTATTGTTTAAGCACATTTTATGAGATTATTATTATTGTTATTATTATTATTATTATTATTATTATTATTATTATTATTATCTTGTTATTTTATTTTAAAAAAATTAAATTTAAAAGCTTTATTTATTATTATATTAAACTAAATTTTTGTTTAATTATTGCTTTGAGCTTAAGTATATTAAATAAAACTTATTATATTAGATGTAATATTTTAGTTTAATTGTTGATTTCATAGCTATTATCATTATTTCAAGTGTATTGAAATTTATTAGTTACTAAAGAATAAAAATTTTAATTATAGTACCATTTATATTGTAAATATTATATTAATTAAAACTTTTGATTTTATTTTTCTGTATTATATTAAGATTATTATTTAAATTATTCTTAAATTTATTATTTAAGGAAGAGTAAAATTTTAAGTGTATTTATTATTATTATTTTTGTATATTATGTTTTATATTATTTTAATATTAAAATAAGTTAAATATTTTAAGTTATATTAATATAATATTCATTTATAGAAAAAAAAAAGGAAAAGGAAAAAAAATAAAATAAAAATTGAAACCCAGTAGGCCCCCCGCCCCCCCCCCCCCCCTCCCTCCTCCCACGTTCTTTCTCATCTCTCTTTTTTTTTTTTTCACCATACACGTGTCAATTCACGTATATAGTTTCAAATTTACTTTAAGGCGATATCTATAATAATATCACAAATAAATATATAATATAAAGTGTGTTTAATAATTAATTATATATATTTATTTATAAGTAAATGTGTGAGTATACCTTGAATATATAATAATATTGAAATTATAAATAAAATTAATATCTACTCACAGATTTAATCGACCCGACTACAGCTAGTTCAGCTGGAAGGGAGAAGACTAGCCGGCACCGATCACCTATACAGATGCACCAATCTCTATCAATTTACTAATAGAATTAATCAATTAATTTAATTTATAGAAGTAAAAATAAATTTTAAGGTATTTTCAAAATTTCAACAGAGTCTCCTTTATAATTAGACCTAACTTCCTATAAGAAAACTCAATAAAAAGCAATACAGATGTCACGACCCAACCTATGGGCCGGACCGGCACTAGGACCTGGGCCAGCCTAAAGCCTTCGAGGCCCGTAGTAAGCCTTAACTATTCATTTACCCAACTCTAAGGCCCATTTGGGCCCAATTTCAAGAAAACAAACGGACAGAGTCCGGCCATAAAATGGACTTACCAACTGGGAGTTTTCGACTCACCCGACCGGTAAACACAATATATAGTCAATTGGGGAGCTCAGCTCACCCTCCACATACTCATCAACATAATAATAAATGGGAGCTCAGCTCCCTCATCCAATCCATCAAACATGCATATCATTATACGTTTACAGGTCCAACATGATAATAATATTACAGACCATAATCAAATAAATACTTCTAACACATGCGAAAATTCTAGGAGTAAATAAAATTACACAAATATTGATAAACAACCTGCGAGGAAAGGAAGCAGGTTAACCTCAAAAATATCCTCCTGTGGCCTGAAAAAATATTGAACAGGAGTGAGCGTTCGACTCAGAGAGTAAAATATCAATTTTAACCATAATCTCTATAACTATCTAAAACTAATGCACCCTGTAAAGTGAAATGCAACATCAACATCATTTTCACATCATAACATCAAAAAGGTAATTTGGAGCACTCACACACCCTGTAGTATCAATCATAACATATGGGAGCTGATCCCCTATACAGCTCTCTTAAATCCAACCTGGTGCCAGCGAATTACTCAGCTCGGACTTCCACTTAATAACCAAATCGAGGGTCCCAGCGAATTACTCAAGCCGTGACTACCCCTCGAAGGATTGGGTCCCAGCGAATTACTCAAGCCGCGACTACCCCGTCCTATCCATAGTCCACACCACATCACACGCACGCCAACGCACGCACACTGCTCCAAATTACCACAACAACATCCATGGCACATCAACAGTTATGAATGCAACATAAATCGTGCCTAGAGTTTAACTACATAAATATATGCATATAAGTGATGCATGGGCATACTTGAACATATAATAATAGTGAAATTACAATTAAAATTAATATTTTACTCACAGACTTGACGACAATCACTGTGGCGGCTGGGCGGAGGAAGAAGGCTGTCCCGGCTCACCTGACAATTTTATTACAATCATTTTTGCAAAAACTGCACAAACAAGCTCTAAAAATTATAAAACTTTGCCCCACGGTCCTTAGCAATATTACTAGGCTATTGCAAAAAGAATCATAATTTTCTAAGCTACCACGAATATTTTATGGATTTTTAATCCTATTTAAGCACTAGAAAATTACGAAAAAGTAAGGTTCGGGTTTACCTTTGCCAATTCCGACTTCGGGAACGCGCTCAGGACGTCTGACAATGGGGGGCTAGCCAAAACCTCGGTCCAACTCGGAGACTTTTCCAGAGTGTCCGTTCGCCCGAAATTTGCGAACTTGGCCAATCGTCGAATTTCCGTGAATCGAGGATACCTACACGAAGGCCGTAACACGGGGGTTAGTACATAAATTTTTCAGAATTTTCTAAGCTCATTAAATGCTCGGGAAAATCTTCTGGGACCCACCGAAAAACGGTGTCGGAAAAATTCGAAATTTATGTCGTTGCGAAGCTCTCGACGAATGGAGCGTGCTGGTAGCCTTGGTTTTCTCGTGGGATTCACGATTTTCGAGAAATCTAGCCCAAAAGTCGAAATTGGCTAAAAACTTCCCGAGCAAAAATTGGACAAACCACTCGATGGATTTCAGCGTTCTTGGTGTCTATGGAAAGCTCTCGCCAAGTAGATGATTTTAGACACAAGACCCAGTCCAATTGGTGGCCGGAGAAGCCGAAACGCCGCGCGCGCATGGGAGGGGCGTTCGCGCGCGTTTCCAGCCGTTTGGGGCGGCGGCCGGGATACTGGGAGGCAGCGAGGTGGGGACGCAGGAGGCGCCGGCCGGTGGCGGAGGAGGAGAGAGAAAAGAGAGAGAAAAGAGAGAGGGAACGTCGCGCGCGGGAGGAAGAAAAAGGGAAGAAGACCGGTCTGATTCGACCGGTCCGATCCGGTCCGGTTCGATTCGGCCGGTTCGATTCGAAATACAAAATTTTGAATTTTTTACTCTGCCTCGGGACCGAAAACGAGGTCCAAAAATTCCGAAAAAAAATTTCAGAAAACTCAGAAAAATACGTAGACTCCAAATATATTTTTAGTTTTGCCACGTGGTCTTTAAATAAATTTTTAAAATTCATCAAAGTTTATATTTTCGGAAAATCGAACCCGATTTTTTTTAAAATCCGAAAAATGTCAAAAAAATTCCTAAAATTTAAATAAAATTAAAATACCAAAAATGCTCATAAAAATTAAAATTTGGGGGTGTTACATTCTTCTCCCCTTACAGAAAATTCGTCCTCGAATTTTACACAAGGCAGAATAAAGCACATGATTATATATTGAACAGATAAGGGTACTTGCTACGCATGTCCCGCTTCGACTCCAGTGCACTGTTCCACTGACTGACTCCTCCACAAAACCTTAACCATAGGGATCTGTTTGGATCTCAGCTGTCTCACTTGGTAGTCCACTATGGCTACAGGCTGCTCCTCAAATATCAAGTTCTCTTTTAGCTCTATCACATCCGGCTGTAGTACATGAGAAGGATCGGGAATGTATTTCCTGAGCATGGAGATGTGAAACACGGGATGAACGTGAGAAAGGTTGGGTGGTAGCTCCAACCGGTAGGCAACTGTTCCAACTCTATCCGTAACCTCAAAAGGTCCAATATACCGAGGTGCCAACTTGCCCTTCTTTCCAAATCTCATGACTCCCTTCATTGGAGAAACCTTGTAAATACATAGTCGCCACCGCAAACTCCACATCCCTTCGTCTGGGTCCGTGCATAACTCTTACCGCCATCTGAAAGTTTTGATCGTTCCCTGATTAAAGGAACTACCTCTGAAGTGTACTGCACTAGGTCTACATCATGCACCTTCGCTTCCCCCATTTCTGTCCAACACAGAGGAGACCTACATTTTCTTCCTTATAATGCCTCATAGGGTGCCATCCCTATGCTGGAGTGATAACTGTTGTTGTAGGCAAACTCTACCAAAGCTAGCTGCTAATCCCATTGACCTCCAAAATCCAAGACACTCATGCGAAGCATGTCTTTCAGTGTTTGGATTGTCCTTTCGGACTGTCCGTCTGTCTGAGGGTGGAAAGCCGTACTGAAATTCAACTGTGTGCCAAGTGCCTCCTGCAATTTTCTCCAAAACCGAGAAGTGAACTGGGGCCCTCTGTTAGATATTATGGAAGCCGGAACTCCATGCAATCTAACTATTTCTCGAATGTAGAGTCGGGCGTACTGTGCCACAGAATATGTAGTCTTCACAGGCAAAAAGTGAGCTGATTTGGTTAGACGGTCTACAATTACCCATATCGAATCATATCCTCGCGTGGTACGAGGCAACCCAGTCACAAAATCTATAGTGATCATTTCCCACTTCCATTCTGGGATAGGGAGCTCTTGCAGCTTCCCTGACGGTCTCTGGTGTTCAAACTTCACCTTCTAACAAGTCAAGCACTTGGACACAAAATCTGCTATGTCTCTCTTCATGCCATTCCACCAATAGCTATCTTTCACATCATGGTACATCTTGGTGGAACCTGGGTGGACACTGTACAGTGTGTAGTGTGTCTCTCGCATGATTTCATTCCTGAGGTTGTCCACATCGGGCACACATATCCTAGAACCTTGCACTAGGGCACCATCATTGGCAAATCCAAACTCACCACCTTCACCTTGCTGTACTCTTTCTATGATCTTCATCAGTTGTTGGTCTCTGTGCTGGGAAACTCTAACTCTGTCCCTCAAGTCTGGCCTCACTGAAAAGTGAGCCAACAATACCCCCTCATCTGAAAGATCTAGGATTAAACCTTGATCCATCAACTCATGTACCTCCTGAATCAATGGTCTCTTCTCTACTGAAATGTGCGCCAAACTGCCAGAAGATTTTCTGCTCAAGGCATCTGCCACAACATTGGCCTTTCCAGGGTGGTACTGGATGGTGCAATCATAGTCTTTCAGAAGCTCCATCCATCTCCTCTGTCTCAAGTTTAAATCCCTCTGTTGGAAGATGTACTTCAAGCTCTTGTGGTCGGTGTATATCTCGCACACTTCACCATACAGATAGTGTCTCCAGATTTTTAGTGCAAAGACTACAGCCACCATTTCCAAATCATGGGTGGGGTAGTTCTGCTCATGCCTCTTCAGCTGCCTTGAAGCATAAGCCACTACCTTTCCATTCTGCATCAAGACACACCCTAGGCCAACTCTGGAGGCGTCATAATACACGGTGTATCCTTCACCACTCACAGGTAGTGTCAACACAGGGACAGTGGTTAGACACTCCTTAAGCTTCTGGAAACTCTCCTCACAGTCATTTGTCCAAATGAATGGAACATTCTTTCGGGTTAACTTAGTTAGGGGAGCTGCTATCCTGGAAAAATCCTGTACAAAATGCCTATAGTAGCCAACTAGACCCAGAAAACTTCGCACCTCAGTGACTGTTGTAGGCCTAAGCCAATCAGTTACAGCTTCAATTTTCTTGGGATCCACTTGAATGCCGTCACTAGAAACCACGTGTCCCAAGAATGAGATGCTTTCTAGCCAAAATTCATATTTTGAAAATTTGGCATATAGCTGGTGCTCCCTCAACGTCTGCAACACCATCCTCAAGTGCCACACGTGTTCTTCCTCGGTCCGAGAGTACACCAAAATGTCATCTATGAATACGATGACAAAACGGTCTAAAAATGGCTTGAACACCCTGTTCATCAAGTCCATGAAGGCTGCTGGTGCATTAGTGAGTCCAAAAGACATCACCAAGAACTCATAATGACCATATCTTGTCACGAAGCCGCTTTGGACACGTCCTCATTCCCGATTCTCAATCGATGGTAGCCCGATCGCAGTCTATCTTGAAAAGAATCTAGCCCCTTGAGTGATCAAGCAGATCATCGATCCGAGGAAGTGGATACTTGTTCTTCACAGTCACCTTGTTCAGCTGTCTATAGTCAATGCACAACCTCAATGACCCATCCTTCTTTCTAACAAATAGAACAGGAGCGCCCCAAGGTGAAGTTCTCGGACGTATGAAACCCTTATTCAAAAGCTCATGTAGTTGCTCCTTCAGCTCTTTCAATTCTGCTGGTGCCATCCTGTAAGGTGGCATGGATATAGGGTTTGTACCTGGCACAACATCAATACAAAACTCTATTTCCCTTCCTGGTGGCAACCCTGGAAGCTCCTCTGGGAAGACATCCATAAATTCTCTGACAACAGGAACATTTTCCATGCTGACACCTTCTATAGATTTATCTCTCACCAATGCCAAATACCCTTGGCATCGACGCCTCAACATTTTTCTAGCTCTAATTGCTGACACCAAATTATATGGAGCCACACTTCTGTCACCATCAAAGCTAAACTCTTCCACATCAGGTATGTGGAAATACACCTTTTTGTTCCTGCAGTCTAAAGTGGCATAGTGAGTTGCCAACCAATCCATCCCCAAAATTACATCAAAGTCCATTACTGGCAGAGGAACCAAGTCTGCTGGGAGGATCTTTCCATCCACTACTACTGGGCTACCCGAAAAAACCATATCTACATCTATGTTGTCACTAAGTGGGGTGGCTACCGACAAAGGGCATTCTAAAGTTGTAGGGTTTCTACCCAACCTCATGGCAAACACAGGGGAGACAAATGAGTGCGTAGCACCCGGATCTATCAAAACACGAGCCTCATAAGAATGACGGAAGAATACACGCCTGGCGCATTTGAAGCTTGAACATCCTGGTGGGTCAGGGTGAAAACTCGAGCTTGACCCCTACCCTGAGTGGCAGAACCCTGATACTGACTTCTACCTCCTGATCTGCCTCCAAATCCACGTCCCCCTTGTCCTCGGCCCTGTTGGCCACTGAACTGACTGCCTGCCATGTTGGAAGCACCCGGATACAATTGTCGAGGAACATTCGCAACAGAACCTTGTGACCCCATCTGTGGCTCACTGAACACGGGGCATTCTCTAGCAAAGTGACCCGGTTGGCCACACCTGAAGCATACTCCTGATCCCATCAAACAAGGTCCTGAATGTCCTCTTCCACACTGTGCACAAGGTGCCAAGGAGGATCCTGAACCAGACCCAGAACTGCTGTACCCCGAACTGTGACCACTGCTGGATCCGTACCCTGGTCTGAATCCTCGTGGTCTGTGTCTAAAACCACTTCTCTTGCTCCTACCCTTTCCTCTGTAATTACTCTGGCCACCACTATCCGGAGTACCCATTTGGGGAACACCTGAAGAACCCTCTGCTCTGTTTTTCTTTGCTCTTCCGCTGTCATCCACAGCATAGCTAATCTCAATCTGTCTGGCTCGATCAACCACCACATCAAAAGACTGACCAGACATCATGGCCAGGTTTGCATACCTCCTGTCAAGCCCCTTTAGGAATCTTTTCACCTTCATAGTCTCTGTAGATACTGCTGTAGGGGCATATCTGCTCAATTCCAGAAATTCTGTAGCATATTCATCTACAGACCTACCATTCTGTCTTAAGGCCTCAAAGGCCCACTGCTTCTGATCTCTGAAGCTTTCTGGCACAAACCGATTGATAAAAAGTTCCACAAACTGAGCCCATGTCAAGCCCTCCATCCGGGGTAACACATAGTCATTCATCCATTGTCTAGGCATAGGCCCCATGACATGTTGCATACACTCTATCAGTCTTCTATCACCAATCAGTAATTACATTCTGCACTGCAGGAATCCAAAAACCGATATGCATCGTCTGACACATCATAAGTACCAGGCACCAACTTCTTGAAATTTATGATATGTTTGTATTTATGATCTGTTTGTAAGATTCCTCTCTTGGTGCGGTGGACTGCTGCTGCTGTGGAGGGTGGACCATATACTGCGCCATCATGTCGATGGTTCTCTGCAGACCAGCTAGAGTAGCTGCCATGGGGTCCATGGGACCCTGTGCCATAAAAGACTGATCTGATCTTGGGGTGTTGCTCTCTACTTGAGCGACTCTAGGCCTCCTACCCCGCCTCCTGGGCGGGCACCTCATCTGTCCGACACCTCGTCGGGCACATCTGGTTACAGTGCGATGGCGACTCTCACCTTCTATACATTTTCTGAAATTCAGCGACATTAGCCCACAAAATTCAAAGCGCACATTACATGACTCTATAGACTCATATTTACACACAATATATAAAGCAGAAACTAGAAGCAAAGATGACAATGCAAGACGAATATGGACCCTATTTTTCCACATGTGACTCCTAGTAGACTCTTCCCAACACTTAGACAATTTTTCCCTAAGAATCTGGAGCCTAAGCTCTGATACCACATTTGTCACGACCCAACCTATGGGCCGGACCGGCACTAGGACCTGGGCTAGCCTAAAGCCTCCGAGGCCCGTAGTAAGCCTTAACTATTCATTTACCCAACTCTAAGGCCCATTTGGGCCCAATTTCAAGAAAACAAACGGACAGAGTCCGGCCATAAAATGGACTTACCAACGGGGAGTTTTCGACTCACCCGACCTGTAAACACAATATATAGTCAATTGGGGAACTCAGCTCACCCTCCACATACTCATCAACATAATAATAAATGGGAGCTCAGCTCCCTCATCCAATCCATCAAACATGCATATCATTATACGTTTACAGGTCCAACATGATAATAATATTACAGACCATAATCAAATAAATACTTCTAACACATGCAGAAATTCTAGGAGTAAATAAAATTACACAAATATTGATAAACAACCTGCGAGGAAAGGAAGCAAGTTAACCTCAAAAATATCCTCCTGTGGCCTGAAAAAATATTGAACAGGAGTGAGCGTTCGACTCAGAGAGTAAAATATCAATTTTAACCATAATCTCTATAACTATCTAAAACTAATGCACCCTGTAAAGTGAAATGCAACATCAACATCATTTTCACATCATAATATCAAAAAGGTAATTTGGAGCACTCACACACCCTGTAGTATCAATCATAACATATGGGGTGATCCCTATCTGACTCTCTTAAATCCAACCTGGTGCCAACGAATTACTCAGCTCGGACTTCCACTTAATAACCAAATCGAGGGTCCCAGCGAATTACTCAAGCCGTGACTACCCCTCGAAGGATCGGGTCCCTGCGAATTACTCAAGCCGCGACTACCCCATCCTATCCATAGTCCACACCACATCACACGCACGCCAACGCACGAACACTGCTCCAAATTACCACAACAACATCCATGGCACATCAACAGTTATGAATGCAACATAAATCGTGCCTAGAGTTTAACTACATAAATATATGCATATAAGTGATGCATGGGCATACTTGAACATATAATAATAGTGAAATTACAATTAAAATTAATATTTTACTCACAGACTTGACGACAATCACTGTGGCGGCTGGGCGGAGGAAGAAGTCTGTCCCGGCTCACCTGACAATTTTATTACAATCATTTTTGCAAAAACTGCCCAAACAAGCTCTAAAAATTATTAAACTTTGCCCCGCGGTCCTTAGCAATATTACTAGGCTATTGCAAAAAGAATCATAATTTTCTAAGCTACCACGAATATTTTATGGATTTTTAATCCTATTTAAGCACTAGAAAATTACGAAAAAGCAAGGTTCGGGTTTACCTTTGCCAATTCCGACTTAGGCGCTCGGGGCGTCGACAATGGGGCTAGCCAAAACCTCGGTCCAATTCGAGACTTTTAGATCAGTGCATGCGGCACGAAATTTGCGCACTTGGTCAACTGTCAAATTTCAGCGAATCGAGGATACCTACACGAAGCCCGTAACACGGGGTTAGTACATAAATTTTTCAGAATTTTCTAAGCTCATTAAATGCTCGAAAAAATACTGCGAAGTTCCGTGGGACCCACCGAAAAACGGTGTCGAAAAAATTCGAAATTTATGTCGTTGCGAAGCTCTCGACGAGTGGAGCGTGCTGGTAGCCTTGGTTTTCTCGTGGGATTCACGGTTTTCGAGAAATCTAGCCCAAAAGTCGAAATAGGCTAAAAACTTCCCGAGCAAAAATTGGACAAACCGCTCCATGGATTTCGGCGTTCTTGGTGTCTATGGAAAGCTCTCGCCGAGTAGATGATTTTAGACACAAGACCCGGTCCAATTGGTGCCCGGAGAAGCCGCTTGCAGGAGGGGCGTTAGCGCGTTCCGATCGTTTGGGGCGGCGTCATTGGGACAGTGAGGCCAGCGCAAGGTGGGGACGCAGGGGAGGCGGCTGGCCGGCGGCAGGGGAGGGGAGGAGAGAGAAAAGAGAGAGAAAAGGGAGAGGGAACGTCGCGCGCGAGAGGAAGAAAAAGGGAAGAAGACCGGTCCGATTCGACCGGTCCGATCCGGTCCGGTTCGATTCGAAATACAAAATTTTGAATTTTTTACTCTGCCTCGGGACCGAAAACGAGGTCCAAAAATTCCGAAAAAAAATTCCAAAAAACTCAGAAAAATACGTAGACTCTAAATATATTTTTAGTTTTGCCACGTGGTCTTTAAATAAATTTTTAAAATTCATCAAAGTTTATATTTTCGAAAAATCGAACCCGATTTTTTTTAAAATCTGAAAAATCTCAAAAAAATTCCTAAAATTTAAATAAAATTAAAATACCAAAAATGCTCATAAAAATTAAAATTTTGGGGTGTTACAACAGAGTCTCTCCTCAAGCCCACAATAACTACATTTTATGCCCATCCAAGTCCTACAAAAACCTAGTCTAAGTCCAGATCTCTAATCTCCAACTTGGATCTTTAACTCTTCTATAATCCAAATAAAATCACAATCTCAAAACCTCTTACTAAAATATTTTGAATTTATTATAATTAAATTCATCAATAAAATTTCAATTCCATAATAAATTTCTAATCAAAATTTGACAGAATTCCCTCTTAAAATTGAACTAAACTCCTTTTCACAAAACTCAAATTCACAATTCAAAACTATATCAACATATTAACTTGCATAACTAAAATCACAATTTCCCCACCACTCCCTCCATAAACTCAAATTTCCATTTTAATACTATTTACTTCCTTCAATTATAATTGATTCCAACAACATCAAATCATTTTTTTCCAACTACCAATGCTCACATTCACCCCAAATTTAACCATTCACAAATATAAATTTTATATTCTGAACCAAGTATATAAAATTTAAAGAATACATAGGAATCATAAATACCACTATTTTATACCCAAATCTCAACCTAAATATTCAAAACATGTTCATATCACTAAAATCTAACTAAACACCTATTATTATTTCTCAAAAAAAAAAATTCCAAAATCACTTAAAAATTCAATAAATACTATATCCCATCTCAAAATAATTTTAGTTCCAATAAAATAACTTATTCAATTTAACCAAATCCTTAATACTCAATTTAGTACTCTGTATATTAAAATTTATATATAATATTCTAATTGTCAAATAAATTTCAAATTTTAACCATATGTTCAAGATATTTATATACAATATTAGTAAAAATTTTAGCATTAAATCACCTCTACATCATGAGATATTAACAGATTTATCCAATTCTTCAAATTTTGAATTTTTAGAAATAATTCATACTGAGATAACTCATACAAAATAATTTATATCTCATAAACTACAAGTTCAAAATTTGTCAAATTTTAATTATTTCTCCTAAAGATCATTTCTACCAAATTTTATAATTTTCTAAGCACCTAATTATTTATTTTCCTCAAATTTTAATAGCCAAAATTTAGAATTCCAAATTCAGACAGACTATGTTCAATAATTTATATCACTAAATCCAACCATTGAAAAATTATCACGTTTTAACCATAATATCTACGCATATAAACCTCAAACACATCCAAAAATTAAAGGTAAAAGATGAACCAAACTCAGCTGACTAGAAGACAAAGTTACTGCCGTGCTTAACTCCTATTTTTGCTACTATTCACATTCTTTTTCCCTTTTATCTTTTTAATTTCTTATATGCTGGACCAAAATCTATCTTTTCCTCTCGTTAGTATTCTTTCTCATTAGAGAAACTCAAAAAAAAAAAAAACCCAACGCCACCCGTCCTTCCCTTCTTCTTCTTTTTCTTCTCCTTCTTTCTTTCTCTCTTTTCCTCTCATTTCCCTTTTCTTTCTCTTTCCCCGATTCTTCTTTTATCCTTTCTCTTTTTTTCTTTTTTTTCCCTTCTTTTATCTGCTGGAGAGCTGTGTTAATGGTCCTTTTTTAAACAAATTCCATTTTGATCCTTAAATTCTCTAAAAATTATATTTTTCACCCCAAAACTTCTAAAACTTTACTTTCAAGTCTAATATCAAATTAAATTTTTCTCCCCAAAACTTTATAAATTTTATTTCTATTTAAATAATAACTATATTTAATATTTCTTCAAAAATTAGGGTGTTACATTTTCTCTCTTCTTTATTCACTCTCCCTCTCTTTATGTTACGAGCAATCAAACTCACTCTTTACTATTTTATTTGGAGAGAGAGAGAGAGAGAGAGAGAGAGGGTGGGGGTGGGGGCGTGGGGTGAGGGAAGAGAGAAAATGAGGGAGAGAGGTGCGGAAGAGAGACAAGTCAAATAAAAAAATTACAAAATGTGACATTGTATGTCACATGACAATCCAAATATAAAAAAGTCAAAATTCTAAAATAATTTTTGAATTTAGATACAAAATTAAAAGTTTTGGATATGTGTAAAGGTTTAAATTTATTTGTTCAATAATCTAATAATAATAATAATAATAATAATAATAATAATAATGGTTAATGGGTAATTTCCATGTGAAATATACAATTATATATAAAAATAAAATTTTAATCCTTCTCTACAGAATCGATCATTGTTTCAAATGGCATTCAATTCCTTTTCGGCAAAAGGATAAAAACAAATTCGAGTTTTTGTAATTATATTCTAATCTAGTAATTTTAT
The DNA here is from genome assembly GCF_030052815.1 of Hevea brasiliensis. Taxonomy (NCBI): domain Eukaryota; kingdom Viridiplantae; phylum Streptophyta; class Magnoliopsida; order Malpighiales; family Euphorbiaceae; genus Hevea; species Hevea brasiliensis. The sequence goes on from NC_079502.1 coordinate 90,604,318, forward strand.
TTCAATTTTAAAAGGTAATTATAAATTTATTAAATTATCAAAATTAAAATTAAAAAATATTTACGTGGCAATTAAAAAGGACAAATAAATTATTTTTTATTTTAAAAAAAATTAGGGGCAAAAACGTAAAAGAAAGAAACAAGTGGGACAGATGTGAGAGAAGAAAGTAACGGAATTAACCGAAAAAGAAGGGAGTTCCCGCTATAGACCTGCTCTCTTTCTTCTCCATGTAAGTTGCTTAAAGGCTTCTTCTTTTTTTCTTTCTGATCTCTTTCGTTTCTCCCTCTGCAATCTTTTTCTTTTTTCTTTTCATCTACTTTGCTTCTTGAATCCATGGATGAAGAATACGACGTCGTAGTACTCGGAACAGGTCTCAAAGAATGCATTCTCAGCGGTTTACTCTCCGTCGATGGACTCAAAGTACGTAAGAGCTCTATACAACCAATTTCAGATTTAAATAGTCCCTCGATTTGATACTGGAATACTTGAAATTTCGATTGATCACTTACAAATTGGGGTTTTTAATTGGATGGTTTTTAAACCTGAAGGCTGAATCTCATATTAAAATGAAAATTTTTTATGGCAATTAGGCTACTAGTTGAAGAGCTGAAGGCTTCGCATCTGATATTTAAATAAGTGGCAAGAATTTTTTGCATCAAAGATGCATGTTAGAGATCTTGATAGTGTTTATCTTTGAATTTTAGCGCAAGCTAGTCATATTTGCATTAGATCTCTGAACGCACGATATTAATAATTTATGAATTGGTAAAGATTTCCATTTGATCCAAAATTTTGGTCATTATGCTTTGGTTTTTTGATTATGTAATGGGTTTCTTTAACTTCTGAAAAATTTATTATCTTGCTTGTTTGAGATAGGTGCTGCATATGGATAGAAATGACTATTATGGAGGAGAGTCCAGTTCCCTCAATCTAAACCAGGTACTATTTATCTGTTATTATTATTATTATTATTATTATTATTATTATATGAATTTTATTGGAAAAAGCCCTTTTTTTTTTATAGCTTTGGAAGCGATTTAGGAGTGGGGACAAACCCCCAGAAAATTTGGGCGCAAGCAGAGACTATAATGTTGATATGATCCCTAAGGTATCCAGAATTGATGCTGATGTTTTTTTGACATTTTTTAATTCCTATTTTAGTAACTTAATAATTCTTTTTTTTCGATTTGAACTATCTTTTCACCATCATTAAGTTTGTTGCAATGTTGATTGGTACCATTAGCATTTAGCAGTGAAGTTATTGACTACCATCTTCCGATTTTGCCTTTGTTATCCCCAAAATTTAAGTGTACTAGGCTGAGTTTTGTCAACTTCAGCCTCATTTTTTTTTACATACCTAGTGAACAAGTCTTCCTGCTTTTGCGAGAGTCCACGGCCTCAGCAAAGCACATTATTGCTGAATCTAGTGGACTCATGGAATTGGTTCTCACGTAATCCTATATTGTTAATTGCCCTCTCAAGATGTGCTAATTTTCCTCTGTTCTTCAACTTGAAGTTTGATTTGTTCTAGTTTCTTAATGTTGTATTCAACAATTGAAATGTACCATAATGCTATAGAAACTCGATGACTAAAAAAGAATAATGGGAGCCTTGTTGGAGCTGTGGAAGCGACATTTCAATCTCTCTTGATTTGAAGTCATTCAAGTCAACAAGAAACGTGGAAGTGGATTTGTAGCCTGAAATTTTATGTGCTTTTCTGCAAGTAGCTTTAAATGCAATAAATGATATAAATTTGATAATGATCATGCCAAGTTAATTGTAACTTTGGATCTTAATTACTCCATTTTATCTTGGTTCATCATTTGAAAACTTCATATTCTGTTATATCAATTCAGCAACCAATTTTTTCATTGGTTCTGGTATTGGAGAAAATATTGATTCTTGATATAATCATGAACATTTTTAAGTTACTGATGTATAATTGGGGAAGGACTTTTGATAATGAAGATATCCTGCGTGAGTAACATGGAATGTGACTGTGTTGTTCATTTTGCTACAACCGATTAACAATTATTTAGTGATTTCTTTTGCTACAACCTTGGCTTTCGATGCCATCAAAATGATAGTGATTGTTCCATGCTCTTACAGTTCATGATGGCCAACGGTGCCTTGGTTCGCATTCTCATCCACACAGATGTTACTAAATATCTGAATTTCAAGGCCGTGGATGGTAGTTTTGTGTACAACAAAGGAAAGGTTTCACATCTAGAACTTGAATTATTATACTATGTAAATTGTTAACAGTCATCTTGCCACAGTAAATGGACTTGATTGTTGTTTATAGATACACAAAGTACCAGCTAATGATGTGGAAGCATTAAAATCCCCACTTATGGGCTTGTTTGAGAAGCGTCGTGCTAGAAAGTTTTTCATTTATGTTCAAGACTACGATGAGAATGATCCCAAGTCTCATGAAGGGCTGGACCTCAACAAGGTTAAAGCTAGAGATGTTATATCGTAATATCTCACTCTTATCTATCCTTCCTCTAATAAAAACTTTATTTACAATTACAAGCTTCAACGAAAAGAATAGCATTCTGGAAATTTGTGAAAGATCATGTCGTAATTATCATATACATTGCAGAATAGAATTTACAACTCTTAAGGAAACCAAGTACTTATAAATTAATTTAGGCTTCTGAGTTACTAAATTTTCCAACAGGATATTATTGTTTGCTGTAGGAAATATGGGCTGGATGATAATACAGTTGACTTCATAGGGCATGCGTTGGCACTTTATTTGGATGAAAATTACTTGGATGAGCCTGCTCTGGATTTTGTGAAGAGAATGAAGGTAATAAGTCCCAACACATCACCTTCCTTAAAATGATTGTTGATTGTTGTATCTGGGTAATTAATAATGGATTTAATAAATAAAGATTTATTTTATCGGAGAAGAAACAATCTGCAAGTAAAATGCTTGGTCGATGATTTCTCTCTCTCTCTCTCTCTCTTTTTATGGGAAAACAGTAAAGCTACAGAACATTTAGTGAGAAAATTTATATATTTTAACATGAAGCTTAAGAGTATGATTTGAAAGCAAGAATCTTGTCTAACTCGAATCTTGGATATGGTTTGTCTTGGCCTTCATTTGCTTCCACAATGCAAAACCATGTATGTTATTGAACGATGAATCATGTTCTGCATGCATTTGTGCTTGCCTGTGATGATGGAACTTTATCTTCTCTATGAATTTTTTTTGGCGTTTGTATAGCTATATGCGGAATCTTTAGCACGCTTTCGGGGAGGATCTCCCTACATTTATCCCCTCTATGGACTAGGAGAGCTACCACAGGTTTGCTCCATATGACGCTGAAAGCATCTAAAGGGGATTCTCTCTGGTTCCTCTAATGACTGTATTTACTTATTTTGACAGGCATTTGCTCGTTTGAGTGCTGTTTATGGTGGCACCTACATGCTTTGCAAGCCAGAATGCAAGGTATAGTTGATACTGCTTCTTTTCATTTGATGAGCTGAGACGCTTGAATTATTATCACAGCAGGCTAGGCAAAACCTGATATTCAATCACTTCCTTTCTTCATGAATAGAGAAGCCATTCATGTTTATTTCAGTTGCCCCATATAATTTATTCTAATTGATTCTGACTTCAAATTGATATAGTTGTGATAGATGAGACGCGAGAAGGAGTCAATAGAAAGCCAGTGCTCTGAAAAAGTACTCTAGAGTCAAAGGTCTTTAAATTAAGTAGAACGAAGACAAAAAACATACATTGCAAGTTCAATGAAGACCAAATTAGTGAAAGGGAGGGAATTAGTTTGGATAGAGCGGTACTGTCCCAAAGTAATTATTTTAAATATCTCGGTTCAATTATTTAAGTAAATGGGGGATGTGAAGAGGACGTTAGTTAGAGGATTAAAGCCAGATGGTTGAAGTGGAGACGTGCCATGGGAGTCTTTTGTGACCACAAGATTCCCAATAAGTTGAAAGGAAAATTTTACCATACAACTGTATGACCGACCATGTTATATGATAGTGAGTGTTAGGAGCTGAAGGAGGAGTCATATGTGTCTAAGATAAGATAAGAGTTGCGGAAAAGAGAATGTTAAGGTGTATGAGTGTCAATACTAGACTAGATAAAGTCCATAATAAGAGTATTAGAGAAAAGGTAGAAGTTGTGCCAATTGAGAATAAGTTGAGAGAAGAGAGATTGATTTGGTTTGATCATGTGAAGCGCAGACATACGGAGGCTCCAGTTAGACAAGTAGAATACATTAGGTTGGTTAGAGGATAGAAAGAAAAGAGGGATAGACCTAAACTAACTTGGAGGAAAAGTAGTACAACATTACCCAGAAACTTTATACATTTCCGAGAATTTAACCCAAAATCATTTAGAGTGGATAAAGAGAATACATATAGCCGATCCTAAATTTTTTGGATGAAAACTTAGTTGAGTTGACTTGAGTTGAGTTAATTTTTTGGATAAAAACTTAGTTGAGATGAGTTGAGTTGAGTTGGGTTAATTCTGACTTCAGATAGCTTTTAATTTAATATATGGTCTCATTTTTCCTTTATAATTCATAGAATCCAATCTTGTACTCATGTTTTTGCGGCTTTTTTACTGCAAATGGCAGGTAGAATTTGATGCAGATGGGAAGGCCTTTGGAGTGACATCAGAGGGAGAAACTGCAAAATGCAAAAAAGTAGTATGCGACCCTTCATATTTGCCAGACAAGGTAACATTGCAGGAACCTTTATTTCTTGGGCCAGTTGTATTAAAATGACAATTTAAGAATTTATTGGAGTTAAGTTGGTGCAGGTTTCATATCTGATCTTCTCAAAGTTTTGTCTTACCACTCCAAAATAACAACCTATAAAACTGTGCCTACTTGAACATAGCAAACATTTCACCTCAGACTACTGAATTATGTCCACATAACTGTAACACAATGAGAAGGAATGCTCATTCCTTTACCGTTTTTGTGCCAAAACAGGTAAAAAAGATTGGAAAAGTAGCTCGTGCTATATGTATTATGAGTCATCCAATCCCAAATACCAATAATTCTCACTCGGTCCAGGTTATTCTTCCCCAGAAACAACTCAAGCGAAAATCAGATATGTATGTTTTTCTTTACGATAATATGAATGCTTTGGCAGTGTATTCCTGAAAGTTAATATTTTACACACACATAGATCTCTCAACATTTGCATGTGAAAAGTACTTCAATGTATGCGTATTTGCACATTTGAATGTAGTGACAAATTCATTCTATGTTCATGGTGTGCCTCTATCTTTCTGTAGTAATTAATATAATTATTATCTCTGTGTGCATATATGGCTTTTATGCACATTTGACGATTTTAGTAATTTAATTTTATTCTTATCATAGGTACCTTTTCTGCTGCTCCTATACTCACAATGTAGCTCCAAAAGGGAAATACATTGCTTTTGTTACAACAGAAGCAGAGACTGATGATCCTCAAACGGAGTTGAAGCCAGGCATAGATCTCCTTGGACCTGTAGACGAAATATTTTTTGACACATACGATAGATACGAGCCCAATAACCAACACGATGTTGACAATTGTTTCATATCCACAGTAAGCTTACATGAACACTTTCATTTTTTATAATTCTGAACAATTTATCTATCAACTATGCTCAACAGGCAAGCAAGTATGCAATGTCCAAGTTTTTGGTATATTTGCAGCTTGAGCTTACCACTGGGGTGCTAATATAAGTTTTAGTGTTATTTCTTGCTGAAACTTAATATTTTGGAATTGGAATGTCCTGCAGAGTTATGATGCAACCACACATTTTGAGACCACAGTACAAGATGTGATTAACATGTACAGCAAGATAACTGGAAAGGTAATACCAAGTTTTCTTCACTTCCAAACAAAATATGTGCTTAAGCTGAAAAAATGAAGTTAGTCTAATATAGAATTGAATATTCAAATGAATGACTACTGATAAGTTCGTGCCATGTAACAGACACTTGACCTGTCAGTGGATCTGAGTGCTGCCAGTGCAGCCACCGAAGAAGAATGAAATTTTGGGGATCACATAGGCTGGATGGGGCTATAAGAGCTGAAAGAACTGTGTTGCATTTTTTTTTTTCTTATGATTTTCCCTTGCAGGCATTCAAAAATTTTGACAGATTTTACACTTTTTTTTTTCCCAAAATGTGGAGCCAAGTTTTGTTCTTTATTGTTATTAGAATTTTTCTTCGGCTTGTCTACACTTTCTTATTGCTATCTTTAAATTTTAATTTTTATCTCTAAACTCCTCAAACTTTGCTATTAAAAAGCTTTCATTTAAAGCAGTGATATGACACAATTAAACTGATATTTAATTACCTTTTGTTTAGATCAAAGAAAATAGAAAGAAAAAAATAAAAGAAATTTAATTTCTTCAAAATTTTTTGATTTGAATATCGAATACAGGAAAAAAAAAGAAAGAAATAGAAATATTTCTCAACTCATTTGTAATTAACTAAAAACATTCTTCTCCAAAATGAGTGAAAAATTAAAAGAAATTAATATAATTTATAATAAAATATTTAATAATTATTTGTTTTATTATTTTAATAAAGAAATAATATTTATCTCCTAATCTAATAATCTAAATAAACAATACAAAGTAATTTATTTTTTTTCTTTTATTTTATCTTATTTTTTATTTAATTTCTCTCAAAACAAACATTACAAAATAAATTAAATTTCTTTTCTTTTATTTTCATTTTTTTTTTAATTTCTCTACATTTCCGTTTTCCTTTAACAATTAAAAATCCAAACAACAAAGGGTAAAAGAACGCATTTAAACCCATTCCTTCCCCTTTCCGCCTATTATTTTCGTGTAAACATACGGGAGAGAGAGAGAAGAGCCCGTCCCCTTTTTGCTCTAATTCGACCACGCGAGGACTTCTGCCGTCGTCGCTAATTCTAATTGAGCCACATTACTCTTCTCCTTTCCGACCATGGACCGACGAAGATCCCTATTTCCATCATGCAACTCTGTGTCGCGATTTCCTCTCATCTCAATCAGACGATCACATAGAGAAGAAATAAAGCTTACCAAAGCTCTTCAACAGCATTTTCAGCAATACTACGATCGGAGAGCTCGCTTCCGTCATTACCAGCAATTCCACGCTCCATTTCTCGGTCCAGTACGAGTGTATGCGTGAAGAAAAGAGACACAGAATAGAAAGGAAATAACACATTTTTTTCAACATGGATGTGCCACATCCGACTTGTTCTAATGATTACTGTTAACTATAAATTGATGGAGGTTGGGGAAATTTTAGGCTTAATTAAATTGAATGCAGAAGAGGGTATTGATGAACAAAGACTTTGATTTTTTTTGGCCATGAAATTTGATTATTTGACCAGTTTCTGAATAACCTATTCCTTCAGTGGTTTAACTACCATAATTATAGAGTCCTCCACCAAATTCAACAACATAAATGAAGTCTTCAATTTGTTCAGCTAACAGCCATCCATACCTACACATGGCCATTTCACTTGCTAGCATAAAATCATGATCATACATAAACAGCAGAGGAGAGAGAGGGAGAGAGAAGCAGCAAGACAATTACCACAATACTTTTTCATCACAAGAGATAGCTGTTCCTATAAATCTCTCGCCCCAACCCAGTAAATTCAATAACCAAATGATGTTCAATACAGATCAAGCTGACCAAAAACCTTTCCAAAATAAAAATACCTCACTACCCGGATAAAGTAATGATAAACCACATTAGAAAATTTTGCTTCCATTCTACTCCCTCTTTGATTTTGATAGCGCTTTTTTCCTCTGCCCAAGCATATAGCTGTACATATGAGGACTGCCTGCAATAGTTGATGACATTTGACCAATAAAGTTTGCACTTGGCAAGCAAAAACCCACCAAGAAAATAAATGAGGTGGATCTACCTTGGAGGATATAATAATTTCATACCTGGGACATAGACTCCAAGTACAAGAATTGCAGCATAGAAGTAATCAAAAGAAAAGTTCCATGTGTTGGGCATCCTTACACAATACTTATCAGATTTCTGCAGACGACAAAGTTTTTTTTTTTGGTAATTCATGTTTAAAAAAAATAATATACATGCTCTTCAAACCATGAAATTCATATTCAAAACATTAAAAACATGACAGAATTAATACTAAATGGCTGCCAAGCTTCCTAAGTCAAACTTCCATCTCCCTTCACATCTATCTAGTGATGCAGAAGTAGAGTTCAGCATACTCAAATTCTAACTTACTATCCCTATTGACAGTGAATGGTTGTGTACGATCGATCATATGGTTGCTGTCAGGTAGCATAATGAAATAAGCTAATTACTTTCAAATACACCCTGCTAACTTTCCATAAATTTGGATTCCACCCAATGACTGGGTGAATATACACCTTGTGACCTCAACAAGATATTTTCAAGCATGTATCAGCATGTCAGGTGTTCAGTTCACAAAATTATATTCATAGACTGCAAATAGCACGTCATCGTTGTTTACCTTGATGTATGGCAAGGCAAAATATATTAGACCAACTTCACTGCTGATACCAGTGGGATACAACAAAAAAAATGTGCTATATCTGCACAGAACAAATTGATATTATTTAATTAATCACATATAACTAGAACATTTTTATCCCTTTCCAGGGAGTTAAATCATATAGATTATACAACTAGTTTTACCTGAGCCACATGAGCCATGAAGGTGCAAAACCAAGAGCCTCTTTTGTGCCAAAGAAAGAATATCGAATTATCTGCAAATGCAAGCAATAAAATAATCTTTAGACAGGCCTCAAGAAATCCTCATATTTTTCACTGCCAGCACACCCATGAGAACTTTGGAACTGATCCAACAAGAAAAGACTTGTAGTTAATGCTTTACTTTTGGTTTATGGGGACCTCATCTAAAAACAGGTTCAGACAAACAGATACATCTTGACTTACATAGAAGTTTAGTCTTTAGTTATGTTTCTGAAATATGGCTGATACATTCACATTCTTTGTTATATTCATTGACGTCATAGCAAGAATAATGACTTTAACCACTTCCTCAAATATTTCTTACAAGCAACTAGCTAATATTATGATACAGATACACTTAGAGCTGTGATTGGATAAAACCAAGGTGAAGAACTCTCCATCCATGTGTTAACAAACAGAAAACAACTGTGATCAGCCAATGGCAAGTAATGACGCAAATAGTAATTTCATATTGCAAGACTCAAGAGCTTTTGTACATGAAAGTTTTAAAACTAAGAGAAAATTCCCCCATCCTGTTTGGAAGAAAAAAAAAATGCACTTGAATGAGAATTTTGCCAAAAGAAAACACAATAATATCCTAAATAATTGAATTCTGCCAAATACCATGCCCTTAGCCCACAGCGAATATTTATGCCTTGAAAACTTCAATTCTAAATCATTTCCCCTCTATTTATGTAATTGGAGACCATGAAAATATGACCCGAATATGTTTATACTTGAGAAGAACAAACGAAAACAGAACTGATTATATCCGAATATAAATGACATAAGCACCAGGAAAAATGAAGAAAGAAAAATACATGAATTTCTCCATGCATTTGCAGGATCTCATTCACTAACTTTTTAATAAAATTGGTGCCTATGTAGTTTATAACTAATGGCCAGTGATATAACAACTAATTCCACTTCATTCTATTCTGTTTTTGAAACTTCTTAATAACATGTCAATAAACCAAAATCAAACTAGAAACAGAAACCATGTAACTTAAGGAAGAAGTAGAATTGATATGACCTGTAGATTTAGTACAACATATTTACCTCAGTGATTGACCAGCTGATGACCAAAGAACTAACAAGAAAGTGAGTTCGAATCTGCAATGAATCAAATGCTCCAACATTGCAACTTCAGATTGTTTTCTAATTCAGAATAAAAATATTCAATACTACTTAATACACAAGTAACTAGCAAGGGAGGGGGGGGGGGGGGGGTGGTGGTGTGGGGTTGTGGGTGGTGGTTTTGGGGGAGTAGAGAGAGAGAGAGGTGAAAAGGGGATCTAACCTCTGGGAAGCTATATAAGATGCCCCATGTTACATACAATCTTGAACCTATCTGTGGCAGTGTTGCAGTTATTGGAGATCTCACCAAGCCTTTTCAATACACAAATGAAAGTAAACAAAATTTTAAGAGAAAAAACGAAATTCTCGAATTCCTTTCAATATCCTTCAATGCAAAGCATAGCTAGTGAAATGAAGAATACCAATTAAAAGAAAAAGAAAAAAAGAAAAGCGTACTTACCCACTAGACCATGAAGAATCTGATCCAAAGCAGAACGCAAAACCAAACCCAGAAAGAAGAAAAAGTAAATTTAGACAATTGAATAGAATAGAAATCCAAATGGATTCTTACCCTTTTTAATATGGAAAGGGGACAAAAAAATAAAAAAAATAAAAACTTTCCCAGAAAAACACAGAGCGTAAAATGGCGTACCTCCAAAACGGCAGCAGTCTGAGCGAGAAGAAGAGGTTTCTCAACAGAATTATAGACATGTTCATGGCCTGATTCCTTCAAAGTTCTCACAGCAAGAAACAACACCTGAGCCCTGAATTCTCTCATTTATTAAAGATTGAAATTAAAATAATCATAAGAGATGGGATTCAAACAAAGGAGAGAGATGAAAAAAAGAAAAAGATTGGAACTTGCCAGCCAACGAAGACGGTCCAGTTATAGAGGGTGAGGTAAAGGCGCCTCAGGAGTTCGAAAACACCCGCCATTAGAGGGACTTAGAAGCAGAAGTAGAAAGGAAAAGGAGAGACTTATGGATTTAAAGGGGAGGGGGAACGAGACCTGTAGAGCAAGAGGGAATCAGACAAGAAATTAAGATGTAGGTGGCACCGGTGGGCTGCTCAACTACTATTTTTAAATCATGAAGAATAACATTTTGTGGGTACTGAATAGGAAAATAAAACAAAAGAAATATTATCTTATATTTTAAAATAATAATTAAATAATTAAAAAATAAAAAAATAATAAAAATTACATTTTTTTAATCACTCAATTTTTTAAAAATTTCACATTAATTTAAAATAAAAAAAAATTAATGATAAAATAAAAATTATAAAAACCGAAGTTGCGAATATATTTTTACATTTTTACACTATATAAATAGCAAATGGATACAAAATGAATTTTATAAAATTATTTTTTTATTCACTTATTCAAATAAAGTAATTAGAGATTAATAAATTTTGATCAAATTAAAAAATTAAATTCAATTGATTTAATTTAATTTTTTTAATGATTTGATTTGATTTCTATTAGTATTTTTTTTAACAATTTGATTTTCTTTTTTTTTGCCTGATTTATTTAATTTAATAAAAAAATAAACCGATTATATATTATGGGCTTTTCTCCAGCAGTCCAGCCCCATTCGAAGACACCTATTTACAGTTGCAACTTGTAAACCTGAACTAAATACATAGCCCAGCCTAATCCCAATCTTCTAAGCCCCAAATCCTTCTTGGGGCTTGGCTTGTTCAGATTAGGCTTGAGCTTAAATGATTTTTCCTTTATTTTTTTTTTAAATCAAATTTAAAACCTTGTCTTTTTCTTGGCTTGATTGTTGAATCCAATGCTTTAAAAGTAAAATATTTCCAAATTGATTTGCATATAGTAATTAACAATACCAATATCAAAATAAAATGTTAATAAAATAACATAAACATAATAACTTACTCAAGAGAACTACTAAAATTAAACTAACAATTATCGCATAAAAATATAAGATAACACCAAATATTCATAATATTGACAACGAGTGAGGATAGCTCAATGGGCATACATCCTCCCCAAATCATTATAGCTTATGGCACTTTGATTATTATGTTATAAGGAATTAGAGTTATGCTTCTATTAAAAGTTTAAAATTTTAACACGGTGGTAAGCATTCGATCATACAATTAATATAAGAGCATAGGTCATCGGTTCGAATCCTTAGAAGGTGCTAGGGGTGGGTTGAGGATAGCTCAGTGCATTAGCATTCTGTTCATATCCCTTTGATTGTACTTGGACTACTATGCTATAAGTGATTAAAGTTGCGCCTCTATTAAAAGTTTAAATTTTTTGTACAATGGCAAGTGCTAAATGCTGCACAAAATAAGTCATACAATATTTTTATTCAAATTATAAAATAATAATAAATTATCGAGTATAATATGAGTTAAGATTAATGTAACATAAGTCAAGAGTACAAAATTATATAATTTTTTACTTTAGATAAATTTTTCATTATATTTTTATTCAACTCTTTAAAGTTAAAATTTTGTTTGACAATGTATAATTTTTACTAATTTAAATTTTGATTCACAATATTAAATATTAAAAATAAATTTAATTTTAATATAGTAGATGTTTATAAAAATTTTGTAGACTATAATTAAAACTTTTAAATTAAAAATAAGATAGCCAAGCCAATGTAATCTTAAACTTAATGAATTTAATTATTAATACTTACTCTTAAATATTGTTTTTGCCCATACTTTTCGGCTATCACCATAAACCTCACAAAATATTTTATTTAGATCGTATCACTTACATTTTGAATAAATCATAATTCAATCATATGAAAGAACATATATATAAATTAAGTCATTTCATAACATATATTTTAATAAATATATTCAACTATTATATATATTTTTTCAATTATATAATTTTTAATAAGAAGTAAGATAATTAATTACTATAAAGTGATTTAATGTATTTATAATTAAAAATAAGAAAAGCTAATATTAGATTACATGTATACATTTATAATTAATAACAAATTAAATTATATATATAACATTCTTAATTACATATAATATATATAACTTTATTGAAACTATGTAATGTATCTAAAATATATATATATATGTATAAAATCAGTTTTTTGGTTCAATTTCGGTTTAGTTCGGTTTTGATTCAATTTTAATTTGATTCTTGATGAAAAATCAAAGCCGAACCAAAACAATAAAATAATTTTGGTTCGGTTCCTATATTAACAATTAATTTTCAGTTTCAGTTCGATTCAATTCGGTTCAGATTCCTTAGGAATCGTGCACAAACTTAATTTTGCCTCTCACCTTCAAATTGAGTGTTAAAAAAAATGTTAAAATGACAAAATATTTTTTAATAAAAAAATACATTTTAAGTTCTCTTTCTCTCACACACGCGCATACACACACATATATATATATATATATATATATATATATATATATATTACAAAAATTTATAAAAGCCTAAGAGGTCAGTTCCATGTTTATGCCTCTCACCTTCAAATTGAGTTTTAAAAAAAATGTTAAAATGAAAAAATATTTTTTAATAAAAAAATACATTTTAAGTTCTCTCTCTCTCTCACACACACACATATATATATATATATATATATATATATATATATATATATATATATATATTACAAAAATTTATAAAAGCCTAAGAGGTCAGTTCCATGTTTATGCAAATAAAAATATGCTACATAATAACTCCCCATGAAAAACTTGCTTATATTGATATTTACAATTATATTCATATGAAGTTAGTTTAATTTAGTTGATAAAACTTATTTCATATGAATTATAAGAAATTGTCACATTCACATTCACCAATCCCACATAACAACTTTATATAGAGAGCAAGTAAAATTTTAAGCATGATAAAAATGAATTTTATGTAAAATGATTTCTATTTTCTTTTTTATTTATTAAACATCTAAAGTGATATTTTTTATGTTATTGGGCTAGCTTCATTTTATAATCTTCTTTTATTTTCTATCTGTTGGGCTAGCATTTTGTTTGGGCTATTTTAGCAAGAAAATAGAAATTAAATTAAATTATCAATTGAAGTACTTAAAATAATAAATTTAAAAACAAATAAATAAAAAATTTCAAATTTAAAAGTCTCTTACCCTCTGCATCTTTAATGGATGAAAATCAAGATAATTTTATTTCTCTTTTAGAAAAGCTTAATAAATAAAAATAAGATAAATCATAAAAAAAAATTTGAAAAGAAAAAGAAATAAGAATGTATAAGCTTAAGCCACTGAGCTTATATAAAAATTAAGACAAAGGATAATCTGAATTATTTTTTAATAAAAATTATATATAAAGTGGAAACATTTTTTTTAAATGAAAATAAAGAAAAAAAGTTGTCACGACCCAACCTATGGGCCGGACCGGCACTAGGACCTGGGCCAGCCTAAAGCCCCCGAGGCCCGTAGTAAGCCTTAATTATTCATTAACCCAACTCTAAGGCCCATTTGGGCCCAATATCAAGAAAACAAACGGACAGAGTCCGGCCATAAAATGGACTTTCCAACGGGGAGTTTTCAACTCACCCGACCTGTAAACACAATAAACAATCCATTGGGGAGCTCAGCTCACCCTCCACATACTCATCAACATAATAATAAATGGGAGCTCAGCTCCCTCATCCAATCCATCAAACAGACTTAAAATATTAAGTTTACAGGTCTAACATGAATATAATATTACAGACCAATTTCAAATAATTACTGCTAACACATGCGGAAATTCTAGGAGTAATTAAAATTACACAATATTGATAAACAACCTGCGAGGTAAAAAGGCAGGTTAACCCAGAACAAAATAGCCTCTGTGGCTGTAAAAATTTTTGAACAGGAGTGAGCGTTCGACTCAGAGAGTAAAATATCAATCTTAACTATAATCTCTATAACTATCTGAAACTAATGCAACCTGTAGAGTGAAATGCAACATATATAACATTTTCACATCATAACATCAAAAAGGTAATTTGGAGCACTCATACACCCTGTAGTATCAATCATAACATATGGGAGCTGATCCCCTATACAGCTCTCTTAAATCCAACATGGTGCCAGCGAATTACTCAAGCTCGGACTTCCACTTAATAACCAAATCGAGGGTCCCAGCGAATTACTCAAGCCGTGACTACCTCGAAGGATCGGGTCCCTGAATTACTCAAGCCGTGATCGCCTGGCCCCTATCCATAGTCCACACCACATCACACGCACGCCAACGCACGCACACTGCTCCAAATTACCACAACAACATTCATGGCACATTAACAGTTATGAATGCAACATAATTCGTGCCTAGAGTTTAACTAAATAAATATATGCATATAAGTGATGCATGGGCATGCTGAACATATAATAATATCGAAATTACAATTAAAATTAATATTTTACTCACAGACTTGACGACAAATTACTGTGGCGGCTGGGCGGAGGAAGAAGGTCATCGGCTCACCGACAATCATATTACATTTATTTAATACAATCGACTCAATACAAATAAAGAAAAAGACCAATTACGCCCTAAGTCGTGTAAAATCCGGCAGTCTCCCTATACCTAGGACCTACCCAACCCGCAAAAGGGCTAAAAACTCACTTCTATACTATCAATCCATACAACAACTTTTCAATCATATCACAAAGCAACTCCTGGGCCCATCAAATCAATCATCCATCACAATACGCAAAATTTCAATTTAGTCATTATTGATCATTTTTGCAAAAACTGCCCAAACAAGCTCTAAAAATTATAAAACTTTGCCCCGCGGTCCTTAGCAATATTACTAAGCTATTGCAAAAAGAATCGTAATTTTCTAAGCTACCACGAATATTTTATGGATTTTTAATCCTATTTAAGCACTAGAAAATTACGTAAAAACTAGGTTCGGGTTTACCTTTGCCGATTCCGACTTCGGGGACGCGCTCGGGACGTCTGACAATGGGGGGCTAGCCAAAACCTCGGCCCAATTCGGAGACTTTTCCGGTCACGGGTCTGTCTGGCCCGAAATTTGCAGACCCGGTCAACTGTCGAATTTCCGCGAATCGAGGATACCTACACGAAGCCCATAACACGGGGGTTAGCACATAAATTTTTCAGAATTTTCTAAGCTCATTTAATGCTCGAAATTACACTGCGAAGTTCCGTGGGACCCACCAAAAAACGGTGTCGGAAAAATTCGAAATTTATGTCGTTGCGAAGCTCTCGACGAATGGAGCGTGCTGGTGGCCTCGGTTTCCTCGTGGGATTCACGGTTTTCGAGAAATCTAGCCCAAAAGTCGAAATGGGCTAAAATCTTCCCGAGCAAAAATCGGACAAACCGCTCGATGGATTTCGGCGTTCTTGGTGTCTATGGAAAGCTCTCGCCGAGTAGATGATTTTAGACACAAGACCCGGTCCAATCGGTGGCCGGATCGGCCGAATTTGGCCGGAGAAACTGGAGCGACGCGCGCGCGCAGGGGAGGGGAGGAGAGAGAAAAGAAAGAGAAAAGAGAGGGACGACGCGCGCGGGAGAAGAAAAAGGAAAGAGAGCCGGTTCGATTCGAAATACAAAATTTTGAATTTTTACTCTGCCTCGGGACCGAAAACGAGGTCCAAAAATTCCGAAAAAAATTCCCGAAAACTCAGAAAAATACGTAGACTCCAAATATATTTTTAGTTTTGCCACGTGGTCTTTAAATTAATTTTTAAAAATCATCAAAGTTTATATTTTCGGAAAATCGAACCCGATTTTTAAAATCCGAAAAATCTCAAAAAAATTCCTAAAATTCAAATAAAATTAAAATACCAAAAATACTCATAAATAATAAAATTTGGGGTGTTACATTCTTCCCCCCTTACAGAAAATTCGTCCTCGAATTTTTACACAAGGCAGAATAAAGTACATGATTATACATTGAACAAGTAAGGGTACTTGCTACGCATGTCCCGCTCTGACTCCAGTGCACTCTTCCACCGATCGACTCCTCCACAAAACCTTAACCATAGGGATCTGTTTGGATCTTAGCCGCCTTACTTGGTAGTCCACTATGGCTACAGTCGCTCCTCAAATGTCAAGTTCTCTTTTAGCTCTATCACATCCATTTGCAAGACATGAGAAGGATCAGAATGTATTTCTGAGCATGGAGATGTGAAACACAGGATGAACGTGAGAAAGGTTGGGTGGTAGCTCCAACCGTGAGGCAATCGCTCCACTCTATCGGTAACCACAACAGCTCCAATATACCGAGGTGCCAACTTGCCCTTCTGTCCAACTCTCATGAATCCCTTCAGTGGAGAATCCTTCATGAATACATAGTCGACCATCGCAAACTCCACATCCCTCCGTCTGGGTGCATAACTCTTACGCCATCGAAAGCCGCCTCGCCGTTCCTCGATTAAAGGAACTACCTCAAGTGTACCGCACTAGGTCTACATCATGCACTTTCGCTTCCCCATTTCTGTCCAACACAGAGGAGACCTACACTTTCTTCCATATAATGCCTCATAGGGTGCCAACCCTATCTTTGGAGTGATAATCGTTGTTGTAGGCAAACTCCACGAGCTAGTCGCTCATCCCATCGACCTCCAAAATCCAAGACACTCATGCGAAGCATGTCTTCCGATGTTTGGATCGTCCTTTCTGATCGTCCGTCTGCGAGGTGGAAGGTGTCTTGAAGTTCAATCTGTGTGCCAAGTGCCTCTGCAACTTTCTCCAAAACCAGAAGTGAATCGGGGCCCTCTGCCGATATTATGGAAGCCAGGAACTCCATGCAATGACTATTTCTCGAATGTAGAGCCGCATACTGCGTGTCACGCAGTATGTAGTCTTCTGAGTAAGAAGTGAGCTGATTTGGTCAAGCGGTCTACAATTACCCATATCGAGTCATATCCTCGCGTGGTACGAGGCAACCTATCACAAAATCCATAGTAATCATTTCCCACTTCCATTCTCGGGATAGGGAGCTCTTGCAGCTTCCCGACGGTCTCGTGTTCAAACTTCACCTTCGACAAGTCAAGCACTTGGACACAAAGTCTGCTATGTCTCTCTTCATGCCATTCCACCGGTAGCTATCTTTCACATCATGGTACATCTTGGTGGAACACAGGTGGACACTGCATGTTGTATAGTGTGCCTCTTGCATGATTTCATTTACGAGGTTGTCCACATCGGGCACACATATCCTAGAACCTTGCACTAGGGCGCCATCATTGGCAAACCCAAACTCACCACCTTCACCTTCTTTGTACTCTTTCTATGATCTTCATCAATTGTTGGTCTCTGTCTGGAAACTCTAACTCTATCCTCAAGTCCGCCTCACCGAAAAGTGAGCCAACAATACCCCTCATCTGAAAGATCTAGGATTAAACCTTGATCCATCAACTCATGTACTTCCCGAACCAACGGTCTCTTCTCTCACTGAAATGTGCGCCAAACCGCGTAAGATTTTCTGCTCAAAGCATCTGCTACAACATTGGCCTTCCCAGGGTGGTACTGGATGGTGTAATCATAGTCTTTCAGAAGCTCCATCCATCTCCTCTGTCTCAAGTTTAAATCCCTCTGTTGGAAGATGTACTTTAAACTCTTGTGGTCGGTGTATATCTCGCACACTTCACCATACAGGTAGTGTCTCTAGATTTTAAGTGCAAAGACTACAGCCGCCATTTCCAAATCATGGGTGGGGTAGTTCTGCTCATGCCTCTTCAGTTGCCTTGAAGCATAAGCCACTACCTTTCCATTCTGCATCAAAACACACCCTAGGCCAACTCTGGAGGCTTCACAATACACGGTGTATCCTTCACCACTCACAGGTAGTGTCAACACAGGGGCAGTGGTTAGACACTCCTTAAGCTTTTGGAAACTCACCTCGCAGTCATCTGTCCAAATGAATGGAACATTCTTCCTGGTCAACTTAGTTAGGGGAGCCGCTATCCTGGAGAAATCTTGTACAAAACGCTCAGTGTAGCGGCTAAACCAGAAAACTTCGCACCTCAGTGACTGTTGTAGGCCTAAGCCAATAAGTTACAGCTTCAATTTTCTTGGGATCCACTTGAATACCGTCACTTGAAACCACGTGTCCCAAGAATGAGATGCTTTCTAGCCAAAATTCACATTTCAAAAATTTGGCGTATAGCTGGTGCTCCCTCAAAGTCTGCAACACCATCCTCAAGTGCCACACGTGTTCTTCCTCGGTCCGAGAGTATACCAGAATGTCATCTATGAATACGATGACAAAACGGTCCAAAAATGGCTTGAACACCCTGTTCATCAAGTCCATGAAGGCTGCTGGTGCATTAGTGAGTCCAAAAGACATCACCAAGAACTCATAATGACCATATCTTGTCCTGAAAGCCGTTTTGGACACGTCCTCATTCCTGATTCTCAATTGATGGTAGCCTGACCGCAGGTCTATCTTGGAAAAGAATCTAGCTCCTTGGAGCTGATCAAACAAATCATCGATCCGAGGAAGTGGATACTTGTTCTTCACAGTCACCTTGTTCACTGCGTAGTCGATACACAACCTCAATGACCCATCCTTCTTTCTCACAAATAAAACAGAGCACCCGGGGTGAAGTGCTCGGACGTATGAAACCCTTGTCCAAAAGCTCCTGTAGTTGCTCCTTCACTCTTTCAATTCTGGTGCCATCCTCGTAAGGTGGCATCGATATGGGGTTTGTACCGGAATAACATCAATGCGTAACTCTATTCCCTTTTCGTGGCAACCACGGAAGCTCTTCAGGAAGACATCCATGAATTCTCGACAACAGAACATTTTCCATGCCGACACCTTCTACGGATGTATCTCTCACCAATGCCAAATACCCTTGGCATCCACGCCTCAACATTTTTCTCGCACTAATTGCGACACCAAATTATATGGAGCCACGCTCTGTCACCATCAAAGCTAAACTCTTCCACACGGTATGTGGAAGTATACCTTTTGTTCCCGCAGTCTAAGGTGGCATAGGAGTTGCCAACCAATCCATCCCGTGATTACATCGAAATCCATTCGGTAGAGGAACCAAGTCTGCTGGGAGGATCTTTCCATCCACTACCACTGGGCTACCCGGAAAAACCATATCTACATCTATGTTGTCACTAAGTGGGGTAGCTACCGACAAAGGGCATTCTAAGGTTGTAGGGTTTCTACCCAACCTCATGGCAAACACAGGGGAGACAAATGAGTGTGTAGCACCCGGATCTATCAAAACTCGAGCCTCATAAGAGACCAGGAAGAATACACGCCACAACCGCATTTGAAGCTTGAGCATCTGGTGGGTCGGGGTGAAAACCCGAGCTTGACCCCTACCCGAGTGGCGTAACCACGATCGACTTCTACCTCTGACCGCCTCCAAATCCACGTCCCCCTTGTCCTCGGCCACATTGTGGCCCGATCACTGCCATGTTGGAAGCACCCGGATACAACTGTCGAGGAACATTCGCAACAGAACCCTGTGACCCCATCTGTGGCTCGCTGAACATGGGGCATTCTCTAGCAAAGTGATCCGGTTGGCCACACCTGAAGCATACTCCTAATCCCATCAAACAAGGTCCTGAATGTCCTCTTCCACACTGTGCACAAGGTGCCAAGGAGGATCCTGAACCAGACCCAGAACTACTGTACCCAGGCTACCCTGCTGGATCCGTACCGGTGCAGATCCTCGTGGTCGGTGTATCAAACCACTTCTCTTGCTCCTACCCTTTCCTCTGTAATTACCGCCACCACCGTCCAGGAGTACCCATGGAAGGGACACGAGAACCCTCGCTCTGTTTTTCTTTGCTCTTCCACTTTGTCATCCACAAAGATAGCTAATCTCAATTTGTCCAGCTCGATCAACCACCACATCAAAAGATCGATCCGACATCATGGCGGGTTCGCATACCTCTGTCAAGCCCCTTTAGGAATCTTTTCACCTTCATAGTCTCTGTAGATCTGCTGTAGGGGCATATCTGCTCAATTCGAAGTGCAGAGCATATTCATCTCTGCACTGCCATTCTGTCTTAAGGCCTCAAAGGCCCACCGCTTCGATCTCTCAAGCTTTCGCACAAACCGATTGATAAAAAGTTCCACAACCGAGCCCATGTCAAACCCTCCATCCGGGTAACACGTAGTCATTCATCCATTGTCTAGGCATGGGCCCCATGACGTCTTGCATACACTCTATCAATCTTCTATCACCAATCGTAATTACATTTCTGCTGTGCGAGAATCCAAAAACCGATATGCATCGTCGACACATCATAAGTACCGTGCACCAACTTCTTAAAATTTATGATCTTTTGTAAGGTTCCCCTCTTGGTGCGGTGGCCGCTGCTTTGTGGAGGGTGGACCATATCTGCGCCATCATGTCGATGGTTCTCTGCAGATCACCAGAGTAGTCGCCATGGGGTCCATGGGACCGTGGCCATGAAAGACTGTTTCGACCGTGGGTAGCCGCTCTTCTACTTGAGCTCTAGGCTCCTACCCCGCCTCCTGGCAGCGCCTCATCTGTCCGACACCTCGTCAGGCACATCTGGTTCTGGTGCAGTGGCAGCTCTCCTGCTTCTACGCATTTTCCTGAAATTCAGCAGCATTAGCCCACAAAATTCAAAATTGCACATTGCACAGCTCTATAGATTCATATTTATACATAACATATGGAGCAGAAACTAGAAGCAAAGATGACAATGCAAGACGAATATGGACCCTATTTTTCCGCATGTGACACCTAGTAGACTCTTCCCAACACTTTAGACAACTTTTCCCTAGGAATCTGGAGCCTAAGCTCTGATACCACATTTGTCACGACCCAACCTATGGGCCGGACCGGCACTAGGACCTGGGCCAGCCTAAAGCCCCCGAGGCCCGTAGTAAGCCTTAACTATTCATTAACCCAACTCTAAGGCCCATTTGGGCCCAATATCAAGAAAATAAACGGACAGAGTCCGGCCATAAAATGGACTTTCCAACGGGGAGTTTTCGACTCACCCGACCTGTAAACACAATAAACAATCCATTGGGGAGCTCAGCTCACCCTCCACATACTCATCAACATAATAATAAATGGGAGCTCAGCTCCCTCATCCAATCCATCAAACAGACTTAAAATATTAAGTTTACAGGTCCAACATGAATATAATATTACAGACCAATTTCAAATAATTACTGCTAACACATGTGGAAATTCTAGGAGTAATTAAAATTACACAATATTGATAAACAACCTGCGAGGTAAAAAGGACTGTTAACCCATAACAAAATATCCTCCTGTGGCCTGTAAAAATTTTTGAACAGGAGTGAGCGTTCGACTCAGAGAGTAAAATATCAATCTTAACTATAATCTCTATAACTATCTGAAACTAATGCAACCTGTAGAGTGAAATGCAACATACACAACATTTTCACATCATAACATCAAAAAGGTAATTTGGAGCACTCACACACCCTGTAGTATCAATCATAACATATGGGAGCTGATCCCCTATACAGCTCTCTTAAATCCAACCTGGTGCCAGCGAATTACTCAAGCTCGGACTTCCACTTAATAACCAAATCGAGGGTCCCAGCGAATTACTCAAGCCGTGACTACCCCTCGAAGGATCGGGTCCCAGCGAATTACTCAAGCCGTGGATCGCCTGGCCCTATCCATAGTCCACACCACATCACACGCACGCCAACGCACGCACACTGCTCCAAATTACCACAACAACATTCATGGCACATTAACAGTTATGAATGCAACATAATTCGTGCCTAGAGTTTAACTAAATAAATATATGCATATAAGTGATGCATGGGCATGCTGAACATATAATAATATCGAAATTACAATTAAAATTAATATTTTACTCACAGACTTGACGACAAATTACTGTGGTGGCTGGGCGGAGGAAGAAGGCTGTCCCGGCTCACCTGACAATCATATTACATTTATTTAATACAATCTGACTCAATACAAATAAAGAAAAAGACCAATTACGTCCTAAGTCGTGCCGAAAATCCGGCAGAGTCTCCCCTATACCTAGGACCTACCCAACCTGCAAAAGGGCTAAAAACGCACTTCTATACTCACAATCCATACATCAACAGTTCAATCATATCACACAGCCCCTCCTGGGCCCATCAAATCAATCATCCATCACAATACGCAAAATTTCAATTTAGTCCTTATTATTGATCATTTTTGCAAAAACTGCCCAAACAAGCTCTAAAAATTATAAAACTTTGCCCCGCGGTCCTTAGCAATATTACTAAGCTATTGCAAAAAGAATCGTAATTTTCTAAGCTACCACGAATATTTTATGGATTTTTAATCCTATTTAAGCACTAGAAAATTACGTAAAAACTAGGTTCGGGTTTACCTTTGCCGATTCCGACTTCGGGGACGCGCTCGGGACGTCTGACAATGGGGGGCTAGCCAAAACCTTGGCCCAATTCGAGACTTTTCCCACACGGTCCGTTCGCCCGAAATTTGCGCATCGGTCAATCGTCCGAATTTCCGCGAATCGAGGATACCTACACGGCCCATAACACGGGGTTAGCACATAAATTTTTCAGAATTTTCTAAGCTCATTTAATGCTCGAAATTACATCTGCGAAGTTCCGTGGGACCCATCAAAAAGGTGTCGGAAAAATTCAAATTTATGTCGTTGAAGCTCTCGACGAATGGAGCGTGCTGGTGGCCTCGGTTTCCTCGTGGGATTCACGGTTTTCGAGAAATCTAGCCCAAAAGTCGAAATGGGCTAAAATCTTCCCGAGCAAAAATCGGACAAACCGCTCGATGGATTTCGGTGTTCTTGGTGTCTATGGAAAGCTCTCGCCGAGTAGATGATTTTAGACACAAGACCCGGTCCAATCGGTGGCCGGATCGGCCGGATTTGGCAGGAGAAATCGAGCGACACAGGGAGGGGAGGAGAGAGAAAAGAAAGAGAAAAGAGAGGGACGACGCGCGCGGGAGAAAAAAAAGGAAAGGGAGCCGGTTCAATTCGAAATACAAAATTTTGAATTTTTACTCTGCCTCGGGACCGAAAACGAGGTCCAAAAATTCCGAAAAAATTCCCGAAAACTCAGAAAAATACGTAGACTCCAAATATATTTTTAGTTTTGCCACGTGGTCTTTAAATTAATTTTTAAAAATCATCAAAGTTTATATTTTCGGAAAATCGAACCCGATTTTTAAAATCCGAAAAATCTCAAAAAAATTCCTAAAATTCAAATAAAATTAAAATACCAAAAATACTCATAAATAATAAAATTTGGGGTGTTACAAAAGTATAAAAAAAACTCAAGTTATAAATTATAAATAATCATTAATGAGGTATGAAAATAAGATGATATCTGAAAGTAGAAGGTAATAAAAATTTCTTGCTATAATTTAAGGATACTTATATTATAATTAATTTTTTATAGCACCGTGTATATGCATATTTTTATTATTTTTACTAAATAATTTTTAAATTACAATTTTTATTTAAAATATAATTATTTTTAATTTAAATATTTTATTTTTTATATACAATTATTTTATATAATTTACAACTAAATAAATATACAAATATAGTTAAATTTTTAGAAAAATTCAATTAGTAAAAAATTAAAACTTTTAATCATTATAAAAAAATAATTTTCTTTTTAGTAAACCATAAATATCTCCTACTTCAAATTATATTTAATTATGCTCGTGTTGGGAAGATTTATTACAGAATAAAGCGCTCCCAGTGAGAATTTTTTCTATTTACAAAAATCAAACAACCTTGTTTAAGGATAAAAATTTTTTTTGCCACTCGTATCAATCTCATTGGTAAATAATAATTAAAAAAAAGAAAATATTTTTAATTATTATAATAATTCATATATGTATGTGAAAAGATAAAAAAGAAAATGCTATAAATACTTTGATCAGAATATTAAGTTTTGTTGCAGTTTTTATTTATTAATATTTATCTTTTAACATTAATATTTATATATGTGTGGCTTATGTAGATAGATTCGTAGCTAAATTTGTTTTAAATTTTACTATAGAAAGCCTAAAATAATAGGAAAGCAATAAAATTTTTGTAATTGCTATTTTATTTTTATTAATTTTATTTTTTTAATGATTTCATTTGAAAAAAAAAATTATTTACATGAAAAGAATTTAATTCAATTCTATTTTTTTAACATAATTTTTATTTAGTTTAAAATAATTTTTTTAAATTAAAAATTCATATTTTTAAAAATGAAATTTGATAAAAAAAGAAATTAATTAAATAAAATTTTTATAAAATTTTATTTTCCAAATAGGGGAATCTAATTTCAATTCTTTGTGTATTTGGACTAAACAACAATAGGATTATATTTATATTAACTATGATAGTTAATTTTTTTTATAAATAATGTATAAAATCATTTGCTAATTTATAAATTTATCATATATATATTAAATATTATTATATAATAATAAATAAAATAACCATAAATTAACAAGATTATAAGATATACATACAATACAAGATAGATATATATATATATATATATATATATATATATATATATTGTTTATTTACATATCTCTTTATTTATTTATCTTTTATTATATTGTTTGTATTCGTTATATGTACTTGTGGGAGTGGACACAGGCAAAGATTTGACTTCTTAAAAGTTTTTAAAATTAAATGTTTACCCATAAATTTTAATTCTTTTAAAAAATATTGCTATTCACACTAAAAATTTATCTATAAATTTTAGTAAATTTTTTTTTATAAAAATTATTATTTGGTCCGATAATATTTTTATTTTTATATGATGCCTACACTTTTATGTAAAATTCATTCACATATTTTATATTTTTTAATTTTAATCTCTTAATATTTTATATTTTTATGAAAATTTTATTTAATTTTTTAATATTTATTTTTATCCCCCAATATAAACTTCTAGCTCTGCCTCTATGCTTGTGATTTATTTTGTTATATATAATTTCAGGAAAAATTTTATATTAATTAATTAGTAAATATTAAAACTAAAAGAAAATTTCCATAAAAAATGAAACTAAGAAAATCACCTAAAAAATAATTTTTTGTATAAATTTTGAAATGTAATTCTCCTAAGTCCATAATAATATCTCTCTTTTTACGTTAGGGTTTATATATATATATATATATATATATATATTTTATGGTAAGGTAAAATATTCTATAATATAACATTTCTTGAAGTAGAAAGCAAACAAATTTTAAAATTTTAGAAATTAATGCGGTAAATTTTTTTTAATTAAAAATATTATTAAAAATGATAATCTTAGGCATCAAGAACTAACTGAAGCAATTAATTTTAAAATAACATGAATGAAATCTTGCATAATGCAAAGTATTAAGAGTTTTAATAATTTATTCATATTTTTATTTTAAAAAAAGATGAAAATACAAAAAAATAAAAATTAAATTCCTAATCTGATAGACTATGACCTAGGACTAAGGCAATGGCCAATGAGGTTGTTCATAAAGAAGCATAGTTGAATTGATAGAGACTTTACATGCCAATTAATTGGGGGTGGAGAAGCATACCAATTAATTAAGAAGATTAGGGTAGGGGTGGTAGTTGGGCAGATTTTGGTGGGTAATTAATTTGTTGGAATGAATGAATTTGGATAATTTTTAAATAAATTTAAATGTGTATTAATTTAAAAATTTATACCCTTGGATTTGAATAGAGTTTGAGTTTAACATTCGGAATATTTACTACCTAAATTTATTTAGTTAATAGAGAATTGATATCTAAATACATCCTAATCC
This sequence comes from Hevea brasiliensis, assembly GCF_030052815.1. NCBI lineage: Eukaryota > Viridiplantae > Streptophyta > Magnoliopsida > Malpighiales > Euphorbiaceae > Hevea > Hevea brasiliensis. The sequence continues at coordinate 90,630,868 of NC_079502.1, forward strand.
ATTTAGTTAAAGATTTTTAAATTTATAATTTAATATTTTCTTTAAAATTTATTATTAAATTTTAATTTATTATTATTTGAGATATTAATTTTTTTATTATAATTATAATCAACTTAAATTTTAATTTATGTATTATACTTATTTAAAGTATGTAAATTTTCTTGAATTTAGTATTTGTTTATGGTTAACTTTATTTATAGATTTTTTTATAATTTATTTAATGAAATTAACATGTGAATTGAAACTATAATATTATTTTTATTTTATTATTTTAAAATTTAGAATTTTTTGTCATATTTTTTTAAATATTTTTCCTTTTGGATTCAGATATATGACTCATATATTCATTAAATTTCTAGTAAAAATAAAAAAATAAGGAAAAATTAAGGTAAATTCTCATGAGTTTAGGACGAATTCAAATATTATATATAATAAAATTCGACTTCTATCGTCCTTAATTTTGCTGCTATTCTATACGTTATCATCCCTTAGATGAGGGGCCACGAAGGCATAGTTTCCATGCTACGTGACAATGGGGATGCAAATGGAAGAAGAAGACGAAGAACAAAAAGGTGGAGGGGAAGACCCATCAATATCTCTCTCGTCCATCAATTGTTTTCAAAAATAGATGGGCCCCAACTATGACTTATCTTCCATAGCCACAGCTTTCCCTTATAAATTAGTATAATACACTGTAATATACAGCTTGAAGCCTGCAAGCGTCATAAACGGTGAAAGTGTCGGTGGTGGTGAGTAAAGGGTATTCAATGAAATTGAAAGTAGAGAAACCACCCCAACGGCTCTCTATCCAAGAAGTACAAATCTTGCAAGTGCTGAGAATAATTGGAAAAACTCCAACAGCTAAAACAAAGTTAAAAGGTACAAAATTGCTGCAATCAACTCTAAAAAACATTGCTTTTTTCCTGGGTCCTTGAAAAGGGACACCACCCTCCATAATCAGCTACTGCTTTCGTTGTACAGGTGTCCATGTGAGATGCCTTAACTTTTCTTTTCCTTTCACAGACCTCAAGGCAGGGCAAGAAAGGAGGGATTTATGTATCGTTTGCATCCTCTATGTATCATATAGAATGGAATCCTCTATGTATCGTTTGCATTTAACAGGGGCTGCTTCTCTTGTCCTCCATTTATATATTTCCTTTTATAATATTTTTTCTTTTCTCTATATCACAGACCAACCAAGAAGAGAAACGCCCAGAAACCCAATTTTGAGACCTGATTGGTGAGTTTTAACTGAGGGTCATGGACCTCCAGAAAAGAGGAGTTCTTGCTGGACTTCTGGTGCTGCTTTTACCTCTTCTTTTGCCTGGTTTGTTTAGCCTATTGAGCCATGCCTCCCCTTCTGCGTTCTCGGTATGTGAATGTTAATATCTCCTGGATTGGCGTTTCTTTTTTCTTGTCTTGAGTTTTCATTTCTCGAGTATAAGGCTCTTATGTGAACGGCTATTTTGCAGTGAAAGCTTATTCTTTAATTTTTAATTTTTTTTTCTCAAATTAAATTTTCATGTGAATATTCAACTGCGCTTCTTGGTTTGATTTTTTTTTATTATTGCTATTTATGTCTTAATGGTGTGCAAATTCTGGGTTAGTATCTGCCTATTTCATGCAAATAGAAATAAGAACTGTGAGGAGGTTGCCAGAAGTAGGGATTAGCCTGGGTTCGTTCATTGAAAATGTCAAGACAAGTAATTGAGTGGCGTATTCCACTAGTTTTAAGTATAATATAAACGAATAAATTTTTTACATAGCTTATCTCAACCTGGAACCGTTGACTGGTTCATGTATTGGGTTTGGTCGGTTCACTTGACTCACATGGTCTTCTTTAGCTATTGACTTGTGCTTTAAGAAGCTATTGAAGGCATAGGAATTTTGGGGAGTTTCCTGTGTGATCTCAGAGTGGATGTTATGTTCTTATGAGCATGCATGGAGTTGGGAACTCAAGGTAGATTTATTAAGATAGCCTTTATTGTATCGGTAATTGTGATACTATTACCCAGCATATGACCAGCCTAGAAACTAATTGAACAAGACAAAACCCAGTTGTCATCTGGAATTTGAGTGCATTGGACTCGACTTAGATTGCAGCCTTTCTCCACAAGATTTGAATAAAAGGAAAGGGAATCTTATTTATGATTGTTGCCTTTATTCTTAGTGTCAGGCATTGCAGACTTGTAGTGTGTTGCTCCTTGAGAGGCATTTGGGTTTATATGAAACTTTCATATTGTGCCATCACCTTTGCACATATAATAATACATATTGTGCCATCACCTTTACATTGTCTGAAATATCACCTTTAAGAATGAATGGAGTTTGTGCACACTAAAACCATGCTTATAGCTATGATATTTTAATTTTAAGTTGGTTCTAATATTATGGAATTGACTTTATAGAGGTAATATTACATTGTAATAATTTGGTTGTTTTCTGCAGGAATGGAATGTTCAAAAACCTAGGCACTTATCTCTAGTGAAGAGTGCTTCGCAGCGTGAGACTGTAAGTAACAGGTCAATGCACATGAAGTTTCTGTTTAGTTGATAAAGTAAGATCATATTTTTCACTCACTCAAATATACTTTGTTTAGTCACAGGAAAAGCAGTCTGATCTCTGGGTCCCTTTGGCCGATCAAGGATGGAGGCCATGTTTTGAATCTACAAATGCCCCTTGTGAGTGAAGAAATATGGTAGAGTTATTGTTTGAGTTTTGTTTCTGCAGTCTGACCAAATTGTACATTAAGAATGTGATTTGGAAGCTATGCATTAATATATATGTTAACATTCATGTTCATACTTCTTCCTATTGACTTCGTTGTTTTGAGCAGCATTACCAGTGAAATCAGAGGGATACCTTCAAGTATTTCTTGATGGAGGGTTGAACCAGCAAAGAATGGGGGTAGGTATTTAAAGGTTTTCCAAGATGGCTAAAAATATTTAATAGCCACTTCATTGATTAAGTCAACAAATCATGCTTGTTATAATGTATCTTCAGTATCTCATGTGATAAGTTGTTTTATTGATAGATATGTGATGCAGTGGCAGTTGCTAAAATACTGAATGCAACACTTGTCATCCCACATTTTGAAGTCAATCCCGTTTGGCAAGATTCAAGGTATTGTTTTGCATATCCATTTGTGCACACAGAATTCAAGTTCTTATAAATTTCCTTATATATATATATATATATGCAACTTTCTTATTCATATATTTCAAGAAGGCGTTATTCTGAAGCTGCATATTGTTTCTTGCAGCTCATTCATGGATATATTTGATGTCGATCACTTTATTGATGTGTTGAAGAATGACATTCTTATAGTTAAAGAGTTGCCTGATGAGTTTTCCTGGAGCACAAGGGAATATTATGCCACTGCTATTCGAGACACCAGAATTAAGATGGCACCTGTTCATGCTTCAGCTAACTGGTATCTGGATAATGTCTTGCCTGTACTGCAGAGGTTGGTAGTGCCTTCACTTTCTTCTCCAAAATCCAAATATGAGATTAAGTTGGTCTTTCAAATTTTTGTTTGTGGGAATTAGGATTCTAGTTTCAATAAGCTACTATCTGGTCAGGCATCACATCTCAACAATGATGCATTATTTAGGATAATAACATGCATTGGCACTTGTGATACATGAGAATGTACATATACGTGTTAGCTAATGCTTCTACGGTTAAATCCTCTGCCTAAGCCCAATAATTCCACAAGTGAATTTTAGCATTGTTTTTTTAATTTTATTTAATTTAATTTTATTTTATTTTTTGCTTCATTTTCTTAACTCAGCAAATTCTTAAGTCAGTTATTTGTTGTACATGGTCCAGTTATGGGATAGCTGCAATCTCCCCATTCTCCCACCGTCTGACTTTTGATAACTTGCCCATGGATATCCAACGTTTACGTTGCAAAGTCAATTTTCAAGCATTAGTTTTTGTTCCCCACATCAGAGCACTTGGAGATGCTCTTGTCAGTCGCCTCAGATATCCTTCCAAAGGAGCTGAAGTCCTTAGCACTGATTACCTAAGGGAAACCACTGATGTGATTGATGAAAACAGAGCAAGGAAGTTTGTTGTGATACACCTTCGTTTTGATAAGGTACGAGTGAGTTGTATCATACAAATTTATGTTTGGTTTGTATTTTGCGTATGTATCTGTTTGGAGTGTGATTGATCTATCACATTCTAGCAGTTGTAGTTTAGTAAGTTTGCATGGATGAATGCTTATCCTTTAGTTTGTGCCTGTTCCAACCTATCTCTTTGCAGGATATGGCTGCCCATTCAGCCTGTGATTTTGGTGGGGGCAAGGCTGAAAAATTGGCTCTGGCCAAGTACCGACAAGTCATTTGGCAGGGAAGGGTCCTTAACTCGCAGTTCACTGACGAAGAATTGAGGAGTCAGGGTCGTTGCCCATTGACTCCAGAAGAGATTGGATTACTTCTAGCAGCTTTGGGCTTTGACAACAGTACTCGTCTATACCTTGCTTCACACAAGGTATTTTATCCTACTAACTTGAGTTTGATGGTGTATAAATGATTTTAATGATTACGTTTAGGTGAGCTATAACTGGTGCATTTCCGCCTTTTTTTCAGGTGTATGGTGGGAAAGCTAGGATATCAACTTTACGAAAATTGTTTCCTCTAATGGAAGACAAAAAGAGTCTTGCCTCTTCAGAAGAACGTACACAGATTAAAGGAAAGGCTTCTCTGTTAGCTGCAGTTGATTACTATGTTGGCTTGCATAGCGACATCTTCATCTCTGCTTCTCCAGGAAATATGCACAATGCATTGGTGAGTATTTCTGGCTGATTTTTATGTAGAAATAACTTCATGGTGAATTCAATGGGGTGGCATATAATTTGTAACATGCTGTTCTTCTCTTCTCGCTGTTCTATTATAATCTTGAAATTTTACCCGTCTGAATCCTATACAGTTTAACTTTTATATATTCTTTGATTTTCACTCACTGCTATGCATTGCAAATGAATGAAATGGGGATTTGGTACATTTACCCGATTATGGTCACACTACAGTGGGCTCTTGGGGAGTGGTAAAATATGAACTAGAAATTGTTGAATGATATTATTGTTATCGTTGGCTTGTTGCTTTCTTTTTGTGTTCTCTCTTTTTATGTTGACATGAATTTTGGAACCTGGATTGCATTAAGATGTATGTGAAGATGACAAATTTTGTGATGCCAACAGGTGGGACATCGAACTTACAAGAACATGAAAACCATAAGGCCTAACATGGCATTGTTGGGGCAACTGTTCCTGAACAAAAGCATTAGTTGGCCAGACTTCCAACAAGCAGTTCTTGAAGGGCATGAAAACAGACAAGGCGAGATCAGACTAAGAAAACCAAAAAAGTCCATATATACATATCCTGCGCCTGATTGTATGTGCCAAGCTTAAGTTGATTTACCTGAAGGATGTCAAGTTATTTTCTCTATTCTATTGATTTGGCACCACAACTATTGTGTGTGGCCGTTATTATAAATAAACAAGAAATTCCATTTCTCCTTTGATGGAAGAGCACAGATAGCCATTTAGCTAGAGAACGTGAGAGTGAATTAGATAATGATAGTGTATTTTGTCAGCTTCTGGGTTATGGACCTCGTTTGTGGACCAGAAAAATATTTACTTGTGAAGTATCATTTAATAGGTCACAGCTGTATCTGTACTTCTGTTTGTGATACTTTTGACTTTATGTGAAACGTTGCATTGGTTATCTTCATAATGAACCCTGCTAGGTAATGACTCGCTAATGTTACAAGTCATCAAATGACCAATTTACCAATAAAATAATTTAAATCTTGGAAAATGGTACATTTCTATATGCTGTATCGACAATGTGAGGTTGAAGAGTATAATTACAGTGCTCTAATCATGGACGATATACCCTGAACTTGTACAATGTATGAAAGAGCTTTAAAGAGAAGGTTCCAGGAAGAAGTTAGTTCAGAGGGCAAAGTTCAGCATATATGCAAATATTAGTTTAGATGATTTTCACTGGTCGGATGTAGAACTAGGAGGGATTGGACTTTGACCATCTTTCCCATCCTCACCAGTTGGAGATGCAGTTCCATTTCTGCTTGCGGCAGCCATTTTCTTTGCCTCTTCTGGAGATGAATGGGAAGCCATGCCTTCCTCAATGGGAAGAGTTCTCCTTGAGCCCTCCAAAGCAACACCAAGAACTATATTTTCCTCCAGTGCAGGTGTTGACACTGATGACTGAGTGACTGTTTGTCTCTGTGCTCCCAGTTTCAATGGGGAAGATTGCTGCAATCCACTTGCTTCGTCAGTACCGGCTTCTGATAAGGAAACTGAAAGATTATCAAGCTGGCTATTCTGTCTTGTATTCCCAGGACTCACATTGTTAGGCTTCTTGCTGTCGGAGATCTTTTTGTTTTGTGTCACATTATTGGAAACTGAGCCTGCTGCTTTGGGTTCAGAAATTGATGCTTCTGCAAGGTTTGATGTCTTGGGGACAGAATTAGGTGATGATTTCACTGGCATTTTATCACCAACCCTGGGATCAGAGGTGGAAGCTGTTGCAGCTTGTGTGCGTTCCTTGGCATCGGAATTTGGTGTTTCACCAATTCTGGCATCCACCATAGGGTCAGATTTTGGTGTTTCTTTGGCTTTGGGATCTAACTTTGGGTTACCTCCTGTTTTGGTGTCAGATGAAGACCTTGGTGTAGCCCTATTTTCTTGGTCTCCAACTCCGCGCCCAGAACGAGTTTGAGATTTCGCTTTATCTTCCCCATTGATTCTGTAAGAAGGTTCAATTAGTAGCAAAGGACGGTTGGATGCCACTCCACCATGGTTATAGATAGCATCCGCGAATGGAACATTTTCCAAGTCAGCATCGCTATATATCTTCTGAATAGTTCGAATTGGCGTAGCAAGTCGAGCACGGTGATGGCTGATGACTCTTAGAAGGTCCAACAGTATAGCCTCCTGTTTCATCGCACAACATTCAATCTCAAATAAGTCCTCAAACGGGAGAAACTTAAATAAGCTGCATTCCATAGACAACAATAACATTTAGCTCAAGCGACTAAAAGCTCCATTTGTTAGAAAGGCAAAATATCATGAAGATTTACTTTATGTATTGTACACTGCTGCTATTTTATGGAGCATCTATACATAGTGAATCCCACTGGGGGAACTAAATTCAAAATAGAAAAAGATAGTCCTAGCAAAAAGAAATAATATTCTTCTTACCTTCACACACAGATATTCTTCATAATGTGAAGTCTTCACAAAACAGGATATCAAAATCTGCAAAACACAAATGTAATAAACATAAGTTATATAATGGGCATGCAAACAAAACAGGATAAAGGCATACCCGAGTTTCTCTTTCTAAGAAGATATTGTCATAATTAAAGGTGTCATTCTAGATTTTATTTAAAAGAAGAAGATTATATAATTATGGGATATTATTTTTCTTGAATACGTCATTTATTTAATATAGGAATTTAACGCGTGCAACTACTTTCAATGTGGATGCAATGATGGAAAAAATTAAGCATCATACGAAATTAATATATTTATCTTTAGATGTTTATATTTCATATATAAAAGATCGAACTAAACAATAATTACATGGCATCCTCGCACTACAGGGGTTACAAGAAACGATTATTGGGAAGGGAAAAAAATATAATTCTAACATTCTGTCAAGTAAATGCTCTCAGTACTTAAACCGATGCATTTCCTCTGGTAGCTCAAGATGAACATCATTGTGGAAGAAATTACTGCTAATGCAAAGGTCTAAAATATTTAGTGAAAAAAGCAAAATTGCAGAAAACTCCCTTGGAATAAAGGTTAAGTTTGCATTTCGTCTATTGTTTTTATTTGCAAAATGTCTCGTAATATGTCTAATAGAATGTTTCCTTATCCATGAGCAATGTGTCCCAGATTGCAACCAAAAGGAAACCATTCTAAACCCCATTTGAATTTCATTTTCAGGTCAACTAGAGAGAGAGAGAGAGAGAATAGTCACATTTTCTTGTATGAAAACTGTGGAAAAATTGGCCTTTCAAGATGTCATCTTGATGCATGAGCATTTATATGTCAGCTTTTGTTAAATACATAAAACCCTACGAACATAAAATAAGACAGCAAAACAGCACTTTGCAAAATCACAGGGCCAACGCAAATAGAGAAGAAAGCATTTTAAACTTTCAAATTTTGATCATCACACACATTAAATTTCTTTTATATAAGTTGAAAAAAAAATCTAAACATATTTAATTTCTTTTGTATAAGCTGAAACAAAATATCCAAACTAGACATAGAATTTCAGAAATTGATAACTTTCACTCGTTAAATCAAGATAACAATGGCAATATCACTACACTCACAAACAAAAGAAATTTTTTAAAATACTCAACTTAACTCAACTAAACCTTTATCCCAATAATTTGGGGGGTCGGCTATATGGATTCTCTTTTTCTATTTTAAATGATTTTGAGTTAAATCCTCAGAAATGTGTAATGCTTTTAGGTCATATTGTACTACTTTCCTCCAAGTCAGTTTAGGTCTACCCCTTCTTTTCTTTCTATCCTCTAACCTAATGTGCTCTACTTGTCTAACTGGAGCCTCCGTATGTCTACGCTTCATATAACCAAACCACCTCAATCTCCCTTCTCTCAACTTATCCTCAATTGACACCACTCATATTTTTTCTCTAATATTCTCATTACGGATTTTATCTGGTCTAGTATGACCACTCATCTAACTTAACATTCTCATCTCTGCAACTCTTATCTTAGACACATACGACTCCTTCAGTGCCCAACACTCACTACCATATAACATAGCCGGTTGTATGGCTGTACGGTAAAATTTTCCTTTCAACTTATGAGGAATCTTGTGATCACATAAAACTCCCGTGACACTTCTCCACTTCAACCATCCGGCTTTAATTCTATGACTAACATCCTCCTCACATCCCCCATCTACTTGAAAGATTGAGCCGAGATATTTAAAGTGATTACTTTGAGGCAGTACCACTCCATCCAAACTAACTCATTCCCTATCACCAATTCGGCCTTCACTGAACTTGCAATGCATGTATTTTATCTTCGTTCTACTTAACTTAAAACCTTTTGACTCTAGAGTACTTCTCCAAAGTTCTAACTTTCTATTGACTCCTTCTCGCGTCTCATCTATTAGAACTATATCATATGCAAACATCATGCACTAAGGGATACTCTCTTATATATGTTTCGTTAATTCATTTAAAACTAATGTAAAAGGTAAAAGCTTACAGCTGAACCTTAGTGTAATCCAATTGAGATAGGAAAATCTCTTGTGTCTCCTCCCACTGTGCACATAATAGTAGTTGCTCCTTTATACATATCTTTTAACACTTGTATGTACCTAATAGATACCCTCTTTTGTTCTAACACTCTCCATAAGATATCTCTTGGAACACTATCATAAGCCTTCTCCAAATCGATAAAAACCATGTGTAGATGTTTCTTCACATCTCTATATTTTTCCATGTATAGATCTTTTAAAATACTAACAAAATATATTAAATTGACAAAATCCCAATGTTCCTCAAAGATAGTGCCATAAAAGCAAGACACAGAATGATATTTATTAAGTCTTTAACTTTCCTTTAATTGGGTTAGGCATTTTAGAAGTAAAATCTGAGTTGGGGTAAAGGAAGTTTTTATATAAACAGGCAAAATAAACCTCTTGCTATCTTCAAAAAACTATAATTTTGGGACAAGCCAAAATATAAAAATAGTACATATTTTAAGGGACAAAGGGGGTAAGAGAACTAGAACTATCCCTTTGTAAGAATCACTAACCTGGAGAGCCTGATTTTCAGGACTGATATTATCCAAAAATACTCTTCTATGTAACCTCTGCTGCTCAACTTGAGGATTCTTAGCCAAGACTTTGCGCATATCAGCAACAATATTCTGCATAAGCAAACCCAAAGCCACTTTATGACAAAGGAAATATCATACGGAAATTTAATGATTGAAAAGGAACTATAATCATTGAAGGGATGATGAACTAATTTCTCCTCACATTAATCTTATGAACATCCAAGTGACTAATGGCTAGGTGGGTTTTAATACGCCAATGAGATTTTTGACTGAGATTTCTCACTACATTCACTGTGAACTTGTGGTTTGGAATATGAACTGCTTCACGATCTTCACCTCTTATAATTGTTGGCGACCACCAACCCACATGCTGCAGACAATACAAAAGAATGGCATGCACATGAAAAAGTCATCTTTAAGCATGCTATCCATTTCCATGCAAAAACACTACTACTTGATTGTTTTACCAATTGTCCAGAAAGAAATTGTTTTCATTTTATTAAATATCATTTCCCAATCTAGAAATTTAGAATACACCCTTTATATGGATCTATATATTTGAAGCCACCATATGTCAAATCTACATATATTTTCTTTCTATTGGCCCTTCTCAAATTCCAGAGGGATTGGCTTTCAAATACAAACCTCAACAGTACCAGAAACTTCATAGCCTTCAATCTTTGTTTGAATCCACTCATTCACAACAAAAGGTCGAGTTGCATGAATCATTGCACTTGAGAGGAAATTTGTGAATATCTAAAACAATGAAAAATACCAGTGTTATATTGGAAGAAAATGGATCTATATGGTACTTTTTAGAACTAGTGAACAACATTGAGAAAAAGAGGTTCCTCTAGTAGTTATGCAGGAAGGAGATAAACATAAGGTCCAGAAAAAGCAACATGTGAAAATACAATGACAAAGAAAACTCAGTTGCACCTCACGGATCTATATGGTACTTTTTAGAACTAGTGAACAACATGGAGAAAAAGAGGTTCCTCTAGTAGTTATGCAGGAAGGAGATAAACATAAGGTCCAGAAAAAGCAACATGTGAAAATACAATGACAAAGAAAACTCAGTTGCACCTCACGGCCAGCAAGGGTCAGCAAAACTGTTCCAAGACCTCCAGCAGTGAGCCACTTCTGGGTAGAGAAACCCAGCAACTCCATGAAAAGTGAAACAGCAGCTACCCACACTGCAGAGTATACAGCTTTCCCTGCAAATTGGAAACCCATCTGCCCAAAAAAAAAATATACCATTTGTCACTAGCCACTCATTGAAAATTCTATCTAATTAACATTTTAGGATGTTTTAGCATAAAAGCTAAAGATAAGCGAAAGAGAAATGAGAGAGCAGAGGTATCTTCATTAATCCTTATTAACTAGCTGAGGAATTATATATATTGCACATATCATTAAATTGAGAAGGAATTCTATCACAAATAAATGCATTAGACTGAATATTTCTTCACAGACCCATGGAGTGCGTCACAAAACAAATGACAATAACAATTTAAGAGGCCCACAGAAATAAAACGTGGAAAAAGGATCATTAGAACAAAAAGCAAAATGATAGCCATGCACATGAAGTCAGAAACCGGTACAATAACAACATATAAAATACTCATAAAAGCTGTTCTTCAAGTTAGAGCATTGATACATACATTTCTTGTATCACTGGGCTCATTAGACTCCATGAAGAACTTCTGAACTTGTTTAATCATGCTGCATGAAAATATTTAGCACATTAAGTTGTCATGAGAAGAACTGCCAATAAGCATTCTAACTTGGAAAATGTAATCCAGATTGAAGAGCCAAAACACTATAACTTTATCATAAATCTCAAAAGAACAATAATAAGTAACATAAAGCAGATAGGATTATAATGGCAGTAGAATTTGTGACAACAGAAAACAGAAGGTAAATCAACTAAAAGAAATGGGGATAAACAACCTATGCAAAACAAATCCCTTAGGACACCAGCGGAAGTCTAACAAATTCCATTTACCATGTCAAAACTGACTACTCATCCTATCATATGAATTAAAAAAAAAAAATAGTAAGGAGACAGGACAGAAGTTTACCTTGATAAGCAATAGGCAAAAGCCAACACAGTTGACAGTGATCTTACAAAATTCAAAAGCCTCTGTTTAACAACCTGGCTAGCTTCCGTAGGCAGAACAACAGGATCCAGCACTCTGCAATAAAAAACTTAAATCCTGATCATTACATATTCCACTAACTGGACAACAGGTCTTGCACTTAAGACTGAATGGCTGCAAGTCCTTGCAATTAAACTAAGTCATGATGTTAGACCTGCAGATAAGTGTTGCACCAGTCCACAGTAGCAAAGGTTGAACATAAGAGGTCATAACATAATATGTGCCACTCTTTTTCCAACTGTTATCATTCTTCTGCAGGATATTTTCAGATATAATAAACACAGTTATATAAGTACATTATCCAATAAAATGCTCTACATAACACAAGGATAAAAACAAAGGAGACTTTAATGTACATTTAGTAGCAAATTTCTGCTTTGGCGCATGAATGGCGCAAGTCCCCATACAGCAAATATGATAACACCAATTGCAGGAGCCAACTTCAATATGACTGGACTGCTTTTTAAAGCTTTATATGACCTGCATAATATGAAATATTTAATATTTTACTAAATTTAAAAGAAAATGTATATATGATGCCACCCCTAGACTCTAAAGGACTCCTAAGAGAAACATTAAACTTTTGGAAAAGCCCATCTGAAGTCTGTACATTAAAACACCATAAAATTAAACAATTTCACAAATGATGACATGATTACAAGCACAAAATAATGTGGTTGAACTTGGTTCCATCCAACTTTTCAAACAATTATTTGTATGATATTCATGAAAGAAAAGAGCAACCATGAATATGTGCTCATAGACATGGATTTATATCTATTTGGGTAAAAATGAAAGAAAAGTTACCTTGACAATGCCATGGAAGTGGCCTTCATACCAGGAAGTTGAAATGCTTGGCCTGGAACTAGAAAAGAATGGCACCTAAATACATTACTTCTATATGACACAGCGCATAATGGTCTATATAGATTGTCCGATAAATGAATACTCCAAGAATCCCATTGCCGAAACTGTAACCAAAAGATATCTCAAATTTAATTTTATTTCAATGAAGTTTCAAGGACAATTTTAGGTATTGATGCATCATATGTGTAGAAAGAAATATTAGCATAGGAATATTCAAGCTTATCATGACAAAGCAATAACATAGCAACTATTTACCATAACCTTAGCCATCTTTCTCCTCTCTCTCTCTCTATTCCTTCTTCTTCTTCTTCTTCTTCTTTTCCCCTTTGTGGCTATTTTGGGCTTCCACCAGTCCTTTTACGAAATGATAAATTCCCTTATCAACAGTTTTTTCTCCCTCAATAAAGTAGAGTATTTTTATCCTCATTCCTTGAGTTTTCCTCCTTTTAGGATTTTTTTTTAAAGAATAGTGTTTTTTGGGTGAACGCTTTGTCCTCTTTTTTTTTTTTTTGTTCTGTTTTTTTTTTTTTGGTTATCCCCTACTTTTTGGGGGCTCTTAATACTTGAGAAATGAATCAATTGCAGTTTGCTGGTTTTTCTAGTTTGAAAAGCATATCAGATGTGTGTCAACTCTCAAAACATTATAGCACATGGTACTTGGAGTGGGGATCTCCATCAGTAAAAAAAGATGTAGTGTCACTTAAAATTTTTCATGGCCAGAATAAATGCCAACATTTTGGGGCTAACCCAATTTGCTGTTATTAGTACTAATGAGGAACTTTTTTAATATTGGTATTTTAGATTTGAGAGATATTTTTGTTTTAGATACTGTACAATTATTCATAAATGAAAGTTCTCTGTTTTGCTATGAAAAGGGGAGATATTTTCAATGGTTTCAAATGAGAGATCACTGTGTTGGTCTTCTCCTCATGAAATCAAAGTTCCTGATATTAGAATCCTACTCTTGGAGCATAGAAAGGATAAAGTGCCCATTAATTGCAATAATTTGAGCAGTTAACATGCAGCAAATCAAAGACTGCAAATACTGCCATGGTGCAATAAATGCTAGTTACAAAAAACACTCTCCAAATCCAGTTATAAGTTAGCTTACAAGGAAAACACCTTTAAAATGAAAATTTGATAATATGACGTAAATTCAATCCAACTCAATTTAAGTAAGTCTCAATCCAACTCAATTTAACTATGTCTTAATCCCAATCTAATTGTTGTTGGCTATATGTATCTTTTTTCTTCATTCCACTTGGTTTAGGGCAAAAATATTTGGCAGGACTGGCAATGTTGGACACCATGTTAGATCATCCAACAAAAAATCTTAAGCTGGATGATAGAATACATAAGACCAAACCAAGTTTTACAACAAAGCAATATGTAATTATCAAAGCTCTTCTTCACATCACATGCTGTCCTGACAAACTTAAAAATAAACTTGATAACAGTTACAACTATTGATCCTCGCCCAATTCCACTTGGAGCATCTAACCTAAAAGTTTAAGATAGTAGGTAGAGAGGTATGTATATGATATGTAAGAATATATTAACAAACATGATATCCATCTATGAAGTGAAATTTATCAAGTCAGGAAATTTTCTAGAAACTTGAAAAAAAAAATAATGTAGAAAAGCAATCATCTTTTTCAAAAAACCAATATAGAAAAGCAATAATCTGAATGGCAAGTAAATGGATGGAAGTAGAATATATTTTTTTTCCTCAGAATGATAACTTTTGCATGCAGGTTGCCAAAAATTCTTGACAAAAAAGGACAGTATCGGCATATTACCGAGGCACGTGATGAGAGTGTGGTGCTCAATAATGGTAGGTTGCCCCTACTCAGTAAACTCTGAAAAAAAAAATTTTCTATAGGTTGTAAAATAAAAAAAGACAGAAATTTTTTTAAAAATAAAGAAAGAAAGAAAGAAAGAATTATACCTTATATCGTTTCTTGTACCCCTGGTTCTTGCGAAGTCCCAAATCATGGGACAATTGCAAGGAACCAGCAACAGCCATTGCCAAACTGAAACTGAGATCCTAGAAGGTCCCAGTAGTCATGAAAGATCAGAACAATACTCAGTAACACTTAACCTCTATTTTCCCAATGTGATATCAATAGTCAAAGAGATTTAAATAGCCTCACAATTTCTGACACCTGCTATAGAAGATTGAGAATTTCAGATGGAACCAAATGGCAAAGCGATATTAAGCTGAAAAGTCAACAAGCGTTAATAGCATTACTGTTAATGTTAATTAAACTTGAATTAAACCAAAAAAGGAGGTATCATCTGGCTTGAGCAAGAATAAAAAAATCCATGTAAAAAAATACGTAACGTTTACATTATCCACGTTTACAAATAAATTAATTGCCTGGATTCCATTCTCCAGAGTTGCATTGCAGTTTTCCATTACCCCCCAAAAAAAAAAATTTCAGGGCTAATCTTGAAGGGGGTAACTTAAACATCAATCAATAACCAAAAACATGAGAAAGAACCAAACCAATCCACATGGAAACGAAAACCCTAAGCATCCAAAAATAGAATTAGTCAAAGGACAGCAAAACGGAGCTCTGTTATGCCAATCCAAAATGGAATAAATCAGCCAAAAACTTTACCTGAAAATCGATTGAATTTACAAGCTAAAAAAGAGAAAAAAAAATTGCTCAACGAATTACGTACAAAAAGGAATATAAAGGATAAGCAATCCAAATTTATTCCACTTCAAAAATTGAAAAAATTCTAAGAAAATTTAATTAAAATTTTGAAAAAAAAAATTCTATTTACCTTTGTGTTATAAACAGCAAGCTTCGACAATGAAGCGGAGATTCTCAGGTTTGAAAAAATGTTTTCCTTCCCTGTTCCTGGCTCTAATTTTGCTTAAAACGGTGCGTTCTGGTCGAAAAATCCATTCCCCGGCTCTCGTTTCGCCACGTGGTACAACAAGTCAGAAATGTCGCGGCGGCTTTTTTTTTTTCCTACATTTCCAATTAGATGGGGCGGCTTTTAAAACGCATGTCTGTCCGCCGTTTTATTGATCCTATTTCCTCTCCCTTCCCTTAGAAAAAAAAAGCAGTATTCTGTATTGTTGCTCGAAGAAAACTCAATATTGTCTTTAAATTTTAAACTCATGTTTAAATAATTTTTTTAAAATTTTTTTATCATAATTAATTATAACTTTTTGTTTAAATTTAAATAGATTTAATTTTTTAAAAAATAAAAATTAATCAAAAATTATTATTTTAATTTTTATTAATAAAAATTGACCTTATTCAAAATTAAACAAAATGTTGTGACTTGTTAAAAATTAGTTCTTTTACCCGCGTGAACTATTTTATTTTAATAATATAAAATAATATATATTTTTATATTTTATATTTTTATAATTATAATAAAATTTTATGCTAATTATAAAATTTTTAATTAATTATGATTTTATTTTAGGTGATAATAAACAAGTTAATAAATAAAATATTTTTTAAATTAATTGATATATATTAATAAAATAATAAATAAAATAAAATATATATATATATATATATATATAAGCAGCGTGATAATTTTTAAAATATTATTATTAAAATTTGCAAACTTTAAATATTAAAAAAATTTTAAAACTATATTTTAAATTTTATAAATAATTGTTTATATATATATATATATATAATTTTTATAAAATAATTCATATTTTTTAGTTTAATTGAAAAATTAATTATAAATGATTAATTTTAAATATAAATAATTTTATAAGTGATATTTTATAATATCTGAAATTGCAAACTCAAAAATTTTAAAATTCTTAAAAAGTTATAGTAAATAGAATTTTCAATAATTATTATGTTTATATCTAAAACAAGTTTTTAATTATTGAAATTTAAAAATATTTAAATAAAAGATAATATTTAATGTAATAAATTAATTTTTATATAAAAAAATACAAAAAATGAACCACATGTCAATTTTTTAGAACCTCTCATTAGGTTAGGTGGCATACTCTTATAAAGCCATTGTTAATTATGGGTAAGGCTTGGCTTTAATATATATATATATATAGACTTTTTGGAACATAAACCAAGAGTCAAAGTATCTTTATTTCTCCTGTGTCTTCTAAGACCATTTGTAGATGAGAACTCAATAATTTTATATCTTTATTAAAATATCTTCCTTGTGCTCCAAATTCTGAAATATGTACCAACTAGACTAATTCAACTAGAATCATATTTGAAGCTTTTGGGAGTTTTAATTCAAGTTTTTATTTAATATTTGTTCACTTTAAGCAATCACTATTTCCATTAACTGTGTTACAGGGTTTATCATGCAGGAAATTTTCTCCAGCGGGACTCATTGTCAAACTCTCATGTCTTCAAAAAGGATTGAGAAGGACCAAAAAGAAAATTACTAGAGAAATAGCAAATCAATCTGAATTTGGGGCAAATTCTCATAGCACAGAAACAGATTGCATACACGTGCATCATGTACAAACTAAGACCACAAATCCCATGCTTAAAAATTGCATGGTAACAATAAGGGAAAAATTAAAAATAAAATAAAATAAAATAAAGTGAAGAATCCCCAGTTTCTAGTTGAGCTCTCGAAATGGTGATCTATCAAGGCCAAGAACAGCCTGAAATTTCTCTGTTGTGGGTGAAGGATTGGTATTCTCAATCTCTTCCACAGACTTGAGAACTTCCCCATCTCCCATCAAGGCCAAACCAGATCCACTATCACTAAGAGACTGCATCATCCGTTCCAAGGTTCCAACCAGTTGCTCATCTTCATTAGAGAACTGACTGATCCTGTCGCAAAGTCCCACAATAAAACCCAATAGATTCTCCCTTTCTGTTGACAACTTCATTACATCTTCAACCAAATTTCTTTTCTCGCTCGTGAGCTCATTAACCATGGCTTCTGAAGTTCTCAGCTTGGTTTTCATTTGATTTGTTAATTTCGTCATTTCTACTTGCTTTGCTTCAAGTTTAGCTTCTATCTCCAGTGCTTGCTGCTGTGAAGAAGACATGGATTTTTCCTGTGCTTCCAGTTTCTGTTGTATAGAGCAGATGTCACCCTCCAGCTCCACAATCATCAACTTCTTCTCTTCAATTTCCAGCTGGGCGAGAATCTCAGTGGCAGCTATCTTCTCCCAAGCGTCATGGACTAAACCAATTTCAGCTTGCTTCTCTGCAAGCTCTGAAGAAAAAGAGCTTAAAGAGCAATTAAGTTTTTGCTCCATTGATCCTACAAACTGTAGGAGTTCATCTATGCTATGATCTTTCTCTTCTAGAAGCTGTCTAAAATTCTCTTTTTCAAACTCAAGAGTCCTCTCTGCCCCTACATGTGCAACAACTGCATCTTCAAAATCTCTTCTCAGTGATTCTTCTTCCAGCCAACCAATCTCTTTCTGGAGATCCTCCAAGATCATGTCCTTTTCTCTCATGGTTCGGAGAAAACTCTCTTTCTCCAACTCAAAGGACATGACTGCCTCCATTCTAGCAGAAGCAGCAGCTTCTGACTCTCTTGATTTAAGCTCTTGTTTGAAGGTTTCCCCGACTTCAACTTGTGCAAGAAGTGAAGCTTCTAGTTCTTTACGCAAAGCCTGATTTTCTTCAAGGTCGTCATTTAAGCGTTGAGCAATAGATTTCCATATCCACAATTCAAATTCAACTGCTTGTACTTCACAAATTTTCAATGCCAACTCGGAGTTTGCTCTGTCTAAGGCAGCACAAACTTCTTGAAGTTTCTCTTGAGAATCACTTTCCTTCTGTAAAGTTTCCTTCTGTAAGTGAAGTTGGCACTTGGATGATTCCTCAATCATTTGTTTATACCTCCCAAGTTCTTTCTGCATCAGATTCTGCTGCTCTTCAATAAAATTAAAGGACTCAACCCTCCTCAATAAAGATGCCACCTTCTCACGCTCTTCATGCAATTCAGAATTTGCATTGTCCAATGCATCACAAACTTCTCTAAGTTTCTCTTTGAAGTCAGTTTCCATGTCAAAAGCTTGCTCTTCTAAGCGAATTTGTTTCCTGGATGACTCCTGAAGCATTTCACTATACTGCTCAAGCTCTTTCTCCATCAATTGCCGCTTTTCCTCAATGGTATCTAAGTATGCAGCTTTCATTGACAAAGAAACTGCCTTCTCACGTTCTGTGGTCAATTCTGAATTTGCCATGTCTAAGGCATCACAAAGTTCTCTAATTTTCTCTTGCAGCTCTCTTTCTGTCTGCAAAGCTTGCTCCTTAAAGTGAAGTTGAGACATGGATGATTCTTGAAGTATTTCCTTGCACCTTTCAAGCTCTTTCTCTAATAGGAGTTTCTGCTCTTCAATAAAGTCCAAGGATTCAACTCTTTTCAATAAAGCAGCAGCTTTCTGACGTTCTTCATTGTTATCTTCCAGTGCTTTAGCCAGAGCAGTGTTCTTCATCTCCAGCTGCCTCATCAAGAGAGACACAGTTTCATCTCTTTCTTTGTCATGGAGATTCATCGCAACCTCAGCATTTTTATGGGTCAAATGAGCCTCTTCTAGTTCTGATTTCAAGACCAACAACATCACTGATGCCTCCTCATTCCGCAACTCCAGTTGCATTATTGCAGAGTGACAATTTTCCAACTCTAGCTCTAGCTCTTTTGCTGCTGTTTCTTTGCTCTCTAGTGCAGACCTATAACCATTCAGCTCTTGAGTCAATTTTTCCAGTTGAGAGCTCCATTCAGCTTCTTTAGCTCTAAGATTTGCAGAACAATCTTGGTGCATCTGCTCCACTCTTTTGAGCTTGTTTCGCAGTTTTGCCAAAGAAGAAGAATTTCCCACCTCGTGAATCTGAGCTTCCTGGAGTTCTTTAAGGGATTCCAGTAACTCTTGATTTTCTTGCTCTAATTTCCCAGCTCGGTACTCAATTTCTTTGTAAAACGTCTCTTTTGTGCCCAATGAATGTCTCAGAGCTGCAATTTCTTTGTCCCTCTGAGTAGTCAAGCGTTCTAGTTGAGACTTCGCATCTTGGCACTCAGTGAAAGCAGTCTCAAAGCGTGATTTAAATTCACAAATTTCAGTTTCCAGATACTTTCTCCTGCTTTCTTCATGAGCTAGTGCTTGGTTGCACATCTTTAACTGGTTTTGAAGATCATCTGAGATTCTGGTCTGAGAATCTAAGCTTGTCTGCAGGGAACAAATCTGATCAATTAGTGCAGACTTCTCCAGCTCCCACTCTTTCTTGCTTTCCAGTGCTTTAGCCAGAGCAGTGTTCTTCATCTCCAGCTGCCTCATCAAGAGAGACACAGTTTCATCTCTTTCTTTGTCATGGAGATTCATCGCAACCTCAGCATTTTTATGGGTCAAATGAGCCTCTTCTAGTTCTGATTTCAAGACCAACAACATCACTGATGCCTCCTCATTCCGCAACTCCAGTTGCATTATTGCAGAGTGACAATTTTCCAACTCTAGCTCTAGCTCTTTTGCTTCTGTTTCTTTGCTCTCTAGTGCAGACCTATAACCATTCAGCTCTTGAGTCAATTTTTCCAGTTGAGAGCTCCATTCAGCTTCTTTAGCTCTAAGATTTGCAGAACAATCTTGGTGCATCTGCTCCACTCTTTTGAGCTTGTTTCGCAGTTTTGCCAAAGAAGAAGAATTTCCCACCTCGTGAATCTGAGCTTCCTGGAGTTCTTTAAGGGATTCCAGTAACTCTTGATTTTCTTGCTCTAATTTCCCAGCTCGGTACTCAATTTCTTTGTAAAACGTCTCTTTTGTGCCCAATGAATGTCTCAGAGCTGCAATTTCTTTGTCCCTCTGAGCAGTCAAGCGTTCTAGTTGAGACTTCGCATCTTGGCACTCAGTGAAAGCAGTCTCAAAGCGTGATTTAAATTCACAAATTTCAGTTTCCAGATACTTTCTCCTGCTTTCTTCATGAGCTAGTGCTTGGTTGCACATCTTTAACTGGTTTTGAAGATCATCTGAGATTCTGGTCTGAGAATCTAAGCTTGTCTGCAGGGAACAAATCTCATCAATTAGTGCAGACTTCTCCAGCTCCCACTCTTTCTTGCTTTCCCTGAGCTGATTTCGGAGCTTTTCATGTGCTTCTTCTAGATGTTTGAATTGTTCTTTCTTCCATTTTAGTTGATCTTCAAGCTTGCTATTCTCCTCCTCTAATTTGAGTAGCGTATCATCTCTTTCTCGAAGTTCTTTGGATTCTTTGGCCTTTTTCTCTGCTTCCAAGCACTTCTTCTGTGAAGTTGATAGAAGCCCTTTAAGACCCTCAATCTCTGCCATAAATACATTAATTTTTTGTTCTTTATCTATGTTCTTCTCATTTGCCTCATCTAGAGCCAACAGCAACCCACGTCTTTCCTCCTCCCATTTTTTGTGCTTCTCATCACAATCAACTCTAAGCTTATCATTTGAGGAGCTCAGACGTCTGATGATGGAGTCCTTTTCATTCAAACTGCATTGAAGATCTTCACACATTTTTCTTGCCACACAGATCTCCTCGGCCTTTTCACTGAGTTCTTGGGTCTGCTTCTCAATTTTAGAGTTTGCTTGTTGAATTTTAATGATTCGGTCGTTGTGAGCTTTCTTTAAATTCTCTGACAGTTCTGCTTTGCATTTTAAATCTACCCTGAGCTTCTCAATCTCAGCTTTAGCTTCATCTAGCTCTTCACAGGCCCTGTCCATTTTCCTTTGGAGTTTGTTTCAAAACAATACCTGTTTTCCAAGCAGAAAATTTCAGATAACAATTAGAAGTTTTTCAAAACTTAGTTATCAGATAATTGATGATAATAAACATTATGGATACAACAGCGATTTCAAAAAACAAGTGACTGGTTAAGTTTCTCAATATTAATATCTCAGACCATGGTGCCTTTTATAATAATATTGCTTAAAAAATTGTAGATATTAGAATTTTGAACAAAACGACAATGTGGAAAATAATGTCACCAATCGGAGCCACCCAAAAAATAATAAAATAACTGGATTGGCTGGAAAGACCAAAATTTGTGGCTTTTATTTTTTCTATGAATATGTAGAAATTTGCTCGAAGTTTGAGTGATTGATTGAAAGATGAGAATTGAAACCACAAAATCGACTGTAATTTCTTTTTCCCCTTTTTTATTTGCAGGAAGACTGGCAATAAGGATGGAAATACTAAAATATTTGTCTTCTATTCTATAATATCTTTGAAATTTGGTTAAATTTCAAGTGATATTGACATTGACAGAAGATAGAATTGAAAGATAATAACAAAACCACTCATTTTCCCATTGACATTATGGCTGAAAACCGGAATAGCTGGAAAGACCAAAAATTTGTGGCTTTTTTTCTAAGAATATCACTGAAAGTTGGTCAAAAATGAAAGAAAAATGAACCGCTCAATGCACTCATGCAAATTCCAAGCCATGATATTAAACTCAATTTCAAACTTTGGAACTGCCGAAAGACCTAACGATATATATATATATAAAAAAAAAATTACTCTGATTGAAACAGCTACGGCTGTGATATGGAAGTGGGGAGTGAACATGCCCGCACACACCAACAACAAAACTCTCTGACCCAATTAGCTACTCTTTTAATATTTTGGTGAACATTTAACAAAGATAAACTAGTTTCTACACATTGCTAAATTAAGAACATAAAATCAAAACAAACAAAAGCAAGCCCAAAACATGAAGGTAAATACAGTATAATCTTCTGTTGTTTGTTCCAATTTTTTAATGCTGTTGTTATGATCATTTAAAACCTCTAATTGCCAAACAAATCCCAACTAACACAGAACTTGAACTAGACACATAAAAAAGTCTCATAATTAATTGACAACCTGTTTTGTTTCCAAGAAAATCTAAGGACAAAAGAACAAGGACGGAACTAAATTCTGGAATCTAGTGAAGAGACTATCGAGTGAGGGCAATTAGCCAAGAAAAGCTTAAAAGATCTCATTTTTTGTTACCTTTTTACTGAATTTCTCAGCAATTAAGCATGGGCTAACTTGAAAAATACAACGTAAAAAACGAAGCAACAAAAACCCCAAAATCATTTATGCAAATAGAACGAAACAGACAAATCATGAAATAGTACACAATAAAAACAAATGCACTGTGTTTCAAGAAAATGAAAAGAACTCCAAAGCAAATGGCTATTCAACAAAAAATAAAAACTCTAGGTTTTCTACTTCACTCTACGCAATCCTGCGAAAAAAGAAAGGAGAGTCAGAAATGTACCTGGTAACGGATCTACAGATACGCCATGTACAAGGAGTTGTGAATTCTTGGTTCCTTTGTTGGAGAAGTGAAATGGAGACAGAGAGATGAAGAGGAGGGGTAACAAAAGAACTGAGAAAAGTAGTTTCTCACAGAGAGGGAGAGAGCCGTTGGGAGGGAAAGGGGTTCGATGGATTTGAAATTGAATATCTTGGATGTGCTTATTTTAAATTAGTTATGGCCGTTAGGTTGAGGAAATTGGGTTGATTGCGGCCCAGTGTTGGCCAGATTTTGTGAAGCTCTTTATTTTTAATTTTTCCTTTTTCAAAGGGAGGCCCAATGGACCGTCCTCACCAAAGTTTAAATGAAGCTTCCAAAGCAGAGTAAGTCTCGCTCACACCTTAGGGTGAGCATTTGATTCAAATCGAATCGAATCGAATCGAATTAAATTATAAAAATTAAATTGTGAATTTTAGAAATCGAACTGAATCGAAGTGGGTGAAAAACTGAATCAAACCAAATCGTTCTATTTCGATTCGGTTTGGTTTAAACCGATCGGTTTGATTTTTTATTGATTTTTTAATTTAAACTTGATTTTCAAGTTATTTGGTCTAATTTTAACTTTAGTTTAAACTTAATAACCATTAATCAATGAAATTAAACAATTAATATATATAAAATTAAATATAATTCATAAATTTTCCATAAAAATAAATCAAATAAAAAATCAATTCGGTTCGATTTAGTTTGATTTGACTATATAAATTACTATTCGGTTCGGTTTAACCGATTTTTTTTTCTTCAAAACCGAATCGAACCGAAATAACTGAAATTTTTATAATGTAAAACCGAACCGAACCGATTTAATTTTAAAACCGGACCGATTGAACTGAATTGACTCGGTTCGATTTGATTTTTCGGTTTGAACCGAATTTTGCTCAGCCCTACTCACACCTGAATGTACATACTGACCGATCAATAAAATATTATTTTAGCATTATTCATCCACGACTTAAATTAAAAATTATTACTCAACTCAACTCAACTAAGCCTTTATCCCAAAAATTTGGGGTCGGCTATATGGATTCGCTTTTTCCACTCTGAACGATTTTGGGTTAAATCCTCAGAAATGTGTAATGCTTCTAAGTCATGCTGTACTACTCTCCTCCAAGTCAATTTAGGTCTACCCCTTTTTTTCTTTCTATCCTCTAGCCTAATGTGCTCTACTTGTCTAACTGGAGCCTCCGTATGTCTACGCTTCACATGACCAAACCACCTCAATCTCCATTCTCTCAACTTATCTTCAATTGGCACCACTCCTACCTTTTCTCTAATACTTTCGTTACGGACTTTATCTAGTCTAGTATGACCACTCATCCACCTTAACATTCTCATCTCTGCAACTCTTATCTTAGATGCATACGACTCTTTCAGTGCCCAACACTCACTACTATATAGCATAGCCGGTCGTATGGCTATACGGTAAAATTTTCCTTTTAATTTATTGGGAATCTTACGATCACATAAAACTCCCGTGGCACTTCTCCACTTCAACCATCCGGCTTTAATCCTATGACTAACATCCTCCTCACATCCCCCATCTACTTGAAGGATCGAGCCTAGATATTTAAAGTGATTACTTTGGGGATGCCACTCCATTCAAACTAACTCCTTCCCTATCACCGCTTTGGCCTTCACCGAACTTGCAATGCATGTATTCGTCTTCGTTCTACTTAACTTAAAACCCTTTGACTCTAGAGTACTTCTCCAAAGTTCTAGCTTCCTATTGACTCCTTCTCGTGTCTCATCTATCGTAACAATATCATCCGCAAAACATCATGCACCAAGGAATACTCTCTTGTATATGTTTCAGTTCATCTAAAACTAATGTAAAAGGTAAGGGCTTATGGTGATCCTTGGTGTAATCCAATTGAGATCGGAAAATCTCTTGTGTCCCCTCCCACTGTGCCCACAATAGTAGTTGCTCCTTCATACATATCTTTCAATACTTGTATGTACCTAATAGATACCCTCTTTTGTTCTAACGCATTCCATAAGACCTCTCTTGGAACACTATCATAAGCCTTCTCCAAATCAATAAAAACCATGTGTAGATCTTTCTTCCCATCTCTATATTTCTCCATCAAGCTTCTAATGAGAAAGATCGCTTCCATAGTTGAACGACCAGGCATGAAACCAAATTGATTGAGAGAGATAGAAGTATCATGACGTAGTCGATGCTCCACAACTCTCTCCCACAACTTCATAGTATGGCTCATGAGTTTAATTCCCCTATAATTTGAGCAACTCTGTATGTCTCCCTTATTTTTAAAAATAGGTACTAAAATACTCTTCCTCCATTTATCAGGCATTTTCTTTGAGTTTAGAATCTTATTAAATAATTTAGTTAACCATGCCACTCCCATATCTCCCAAATACTTCCACACTTCAATTGGTATTTCATCGGGTCCACAGGCTTTACCTACTTTCATTCTCTTAAGTGCTTCCTTTACTTCTAAAGATCTAATCCTTCTAGTATAATTTACATTCTTTTCTATTGTTCTATAATCTATATTGACGCTATTTCCATTTTGACTATTATTAAAGAGATCATTAAAATAATTTCTCCATCTTTCTTTAATGTCCTCATCTTTCACTAACACTTTTCCTTCTTTATCCTTAATGCACCTAACTTGATTGAGATCTTGACATTTCCTTTCTCTACTCCTTGCTAATCTATAAATATCTTTCTCCCTTCTTTAGTTCCAAGTTTCTCATATAACTTTTCAAAGGCTGTGCTCTTGCTTGGCTAATCGCTTTTTGCCTCTTTCTTTGCTATCTTGTACTGGTCATATGCCTCATTATTATCACATTTAGGTAATTTCTTATACCATTCCCTTTTTCTCTTCAACGCTTTTGTACTTCCTCATTCCACCACCATCTCTCTTTTGAGGGTGGTCCATGTCCTTAGACTCCCAAGTACTTTTCTAGCTACTTCTCTAATCTTTGATGCCATCTGTATCCACATATCATTGGCCTCCATATCTAGCTTCCATACTTGCACTCAAGAAGCTCATTTTGAACTTCACTTGCTTTACTCCTTTGAACTCCCACCACTTTGTTCGAGCTACACTATTTCTTCTGACCTTACTTGAATTGTTCCTAAACTTGACATCCAAGACCACCAACCTATGTTGACTTGTTAAAGCCTCTCCTGGAATGACCTTGCAATCCTTGCATAGAGCTCTATTTGTCTTCCTGGTTAAGAGGAAGTCGATTTGGCTTCTATGTTGCCCACTTTTGAAAGTCACTAAATGTGACTCTCTTTTTATAAAGTAGGTATTTGCTAGTATTAGGTCGTATGCCATAGCAAAATCCAGGATGCTTTTTCCCTCCTCATTTCGACTGCCAAAACCAAAACCTCCATGAACATTCTCATAACCTTGCTTATCACTTCCTACATGTCCATTCAAATCTCCACCAATGAAAACATTCTCTTCATTCGGTATGCTTTGCATTAAATCATCCATATCTTCCCAAAACCTTTGTTTACTCTCACTGTCTAGTCCTATTTGTGGGGCATAAGCACTAACTATATTTATTGTTTCTCCGTCTAGTACTAGCTTTACTAGTATAATTCTATCTCCTACTCTTTTCACAGCTACTACTGTGTTTTTCAATGTCCTGTCTATGATTATACCCACTCCGTTCTTATTTCTCTCCTTTCCGGTAAACCACAATTTGTAACCTGAATTACCCACTTCCTTACTTTTCTCTCCTACCCATTTAGTCTCCTGAATGCAAGCAATATTCACCCTTCTCCTTTCCAAGGTATCCACAAGCTCCATTAATTTTCCTGTAAGTGATCCAACATTCCAAGTACCAACCCTGATCCTTCTCCTATCCTGCTCCTTCCTAATTGGTCTCCTTCTATGATATCTTCTATTATTTTCTATGTTTATCTTGTGTTCTGTTCCACTATTTGTTCTATTATCTGTCCTATGGACTAACTTCTTTACCCACACCCGTCCATGATGTGGGAACCCTTGCTCACTTAACACCACACCCGGGCGCAGATGGCGCTGCGCGCGGTGAACGCCCTACACCCTTGCATATTTATCACTACACCCGGGCTCCGATGTAGCGCGTCGTTAGTAGAGGACGCCCCAATGTTTATATCATTTGAATCCATATCATAGGGTGTGACGAAATTTTTACGCTGGTTGTCACCTACCGCAACCCTCCTCCTTTATCTTAATAAATTAAAAATTATTAAGATAATATAATTTTAATTTAATTAAAATAAGTCATATATAAATAATATTTTATTTATAATTTATTTTAATTAATTTTTTAATTTATAAGCTAAATTAAACACTGATCTACTTATATTTTTTTTATTTTTAAATTTAATTAACTTATAAATCAAATTAAATATTCTCTTAAATATTTTTTTTAAGGAATCATCCTCATCCTTTCTCAACAATGTGAAAAGGGTGGCTAATATTGGTGGTCTAATCCTCTTTCCTTCTTTTTTCTTTCTTATCTTTCCCTTGTTCCAAACAACACAATGGCCACATCAAATAGGACAAGCAACTCTAATTTGCAATATTCAAGCAAATGACACTGAGAGATCCCTATTAGTTATTACCAAGTTAGTCAATTTGCACTTGCAAGTCTCTTTCCAACCCATTTCACTTTTTTTTTTTTCCTTTAATTGTTTACATCAAGAAAACAAAATATATAACTAACAAAATAAAATAAAATAAAATTCTTCACTATTTCAAGTGGGGGGAAAACAAAGAATAATTACTAGGTTGATAAGGCAACTAGAAACAAATTGAATAGTTTAATAACCAATCATAATCTTAGCTCAAATAAATAAATTAAAATAATAATGTTTACAACCGCCCAAATTAAAGATAGGAATTGGGATCACAATCATAATTGATGTATTCACTAATACCCAAAAAATATGTAATTAATTACCTATTTTTTATATAATTCATCAAATTAAAATTAATTGTATTATTGGAACAACAACATATGATAAAATGTACTTTAGACAACAAATACACTACAATAATTCATGTAGCATTAACCAAAATTATATACCTAACATTTGAAAATTTTGCATGCATGTGCAATTCATGTGCAATTGTTAAAGATCTATCAATTATGATTAAAGAAAATCATAAAATACATTTGATATATTAAAAAATAATACATCAAACACTATTTTTTTTATTAATAAACTTTAATTTAGTAGTATTTGAATCGCCTATAAGATAACGATATCTTAAATTCAAATTCAGATAGAACTAATAATTATTAGAAAATTATTATTTTTTAAATATAAAAAATAAAATTTATATTAACCTCAAAAACACCAAAACATAGGTTTTATGATTTCATCATTCTATTATGTTGATATATTTTTTTTGGTACTTCATGAAATCTTCTATATTAGTTTTACGATTAATAAAAGGCTAATCCTTTTAGAGTTTGTGACTACTACTCCTAATAATACTTTTTCTTTAATGATCGAATCTAAGTTTTCCCTTTCGAAGGCCTTATCATTACACCTAATACTTATTGATTTTTTTTTTTTATCTTAAATAAGAAAGAGCTCCAATCAATGGCTTTTAAAGGGTTGGTTTAATTTCCAATTTTGGGGATGAATACTTGAAAGCAAAAAATAACAATGATATACATAATCCTAACTCACATGTCATTTTGTTGGTGTGTAAGTGTAACAGGTGCACATGGAGGGGAGATTCCCCATATTGGAGGAAGGAAGCAAAGTTAAATAAGCCAACCTCTTGGTCAGTGTAAGTGGGCAACAACCATACATTGGCCTCTTTTTCACTCTCTTGATTTGATTTGATTCTCACCCTCTTTGACATTCTTGGCATTTTTCATTCTTCTTTTTCTATTTTTATCAAAAAGAAATTTTTAATTACCATATCCCCAACCCTAAATATCAATTTTGGGTTTTCAATTTCTACTTATTGTCATTAATTGGACTATTAGGTTGTATTTTTATATAAATATTTTAATTTTAAAATAATGTAAAATTGATTTGAGATTTTTATTTAAAAAATTATTAAAACAGACCATTTATTTAGTGGATTATTATTATTATTATTATTTTAACTTTATGTAATAAATAATATATTTTTAACATTAAATCAAGGCAGATTAGGTAAATCATATTCTTAAAGTTTCTTGATATTTTCCCCTCATCATAGAAAAAGCTACTTTTGCACTAACAAACAAAATCATCATAGGCCATAGCAACAATAGTTGAATTGACCAATTGCAAAGAGCACCAATATAATTAAAATGCAGTTGTGAATGATTGGAGAATAGGCATTAACAGAGAGAAAAAAAATTAGAATACTGAAATTATAATTTAACAAGAAATTGTTTGAAATATTATCATTAATGGGTAATGATTAGAAAATTGGAAAGTAAATGCTAAAAAAAAGAAATCATGGACCTTGCTTTACAAAGAAGCCAAAATCAACTTGGTAGACCTCCAATAGCAATGAAAAGCCAAGATCTTAGATCTCAATCTCAAGTGCCATATGGAAATAGATATGTGAATGAGTACTTATTTAAATGTCAAGTGGATATTATTTAATGGCCCCTTAGGATACGTTCATGAAAATATAGTATTTAAATAAAAAAATTAAAGTGAATCATATTTAATTTAGTTGTTTTCCTTTCCATGATTTCATTTTCATGGTAACTTTTATTAATATTTAAATGTGTTTCACTTTTGTCATTTATCTTTCATTAAATAAATTAATTAAATATTAAAAGTATATAAATTTTTATTTATGTACTAATATTATGTTATAAAAGTTATATATTAATTAATTTAGTATATTAATTTCTAATAGTTTATTCATATTTTATAACTTTTTTAATTGATGCATTTAATATAAATTAGGTTTTCTATAATAAAAATTTTATAACTATAAACAATGGCAAATTTACTTTATAATTAACCTCACTCAATTTTTTTAAATAATTACTTCATATATAAATTATTAAATTATTCATACAACCCATTAAAATAATTTTTATCTCATTAAAATATTTATATATTTTTATATTTAATAAATTTAGACTTATTATTTTAACAATTATTGTACTTATTATATATAATTAGAATTTAAATTAATAATTATTGTTCTTATTATCTTGATAATTGATATGTAATGTATGAAAAATCTAGAATATGATCTATTAGTTTCTTAGCTTGTAAAATTAGCGTTTATATTACACGCGCTTTTCCTACATCATACACAATGCTGGCTTTGGTTGGTACATTTTAGTCAAATTTTTACGCTAATAGGATATTAAAATAGACAAGTTAATTTTACAACACGAAAACAGTAAACAGAAGAAGAAAAATCAATGCAGATTTGTCATTTCTTTCTTCTATCCATTGACTATGGAAGTATTCTCTCTTCATTCCAAATAATTAATGCCAATTTTGCTTTTGCTTCCACTTGACAGCAAAATCAACTTGAGTTACTTTGTACTTTCTCTTCTATTAATTAATTCATTAATTACCCACTTTATTTCTTTAATCAGGAAAACAAAATTTCTTTCAAGTTGCGTAGTCAACTTTCATTGTGACTCCAAGCATCATGTAAATTGCTTGGAAATTTAATTTTAGATAATTAATTGTTTAATGAGCTTAGCAGCCTATATAATTAAGATGATATTTAATTTAACTCATTATAATTAATTTATAAACTTATTTTCATTTATAAATATTTAAAATTTTAAAACAGTTACGTATTTAGTTAAAATATTTATAAATGATTGATAAATAATGAATACATTTAGTAAATAATTAGTTTATAAATATATTTAATTATTAAAATAATTAAGAAGGATATTAAATGAAATTTATTATGAAATTTTAAAAATTAAATAAAGATAATATAATAAAATACTTAATTAAACTAACTTAAAAATATAAAACTTATAAGCACTAAAATAAAAAATTGAGTATCTCTAGCTTATTATTATTATTATTATTTTAATTTATAAACTCAATTTATAAATTTAAAAATTATTATGAATAAATAGATTAATTTATTTTTAGAACATATAAACTAATTTGATCAACTTATAGTAAAATAAACAATAACCTTGATCGGATCAAGTTGAAAAATAAAAGTTTATATTGATAATTTATATTTATAATTTGTGGTTTTTTTTTTTATTTTACCTATTGAAAAGAAACAATTGCAACGCAATAAGATTGATTCTGTTGATAATTTATAAAGGAAGTGTGCACTATTGTAATTATCAAAAAATAAATTTTAATATAAAAAAATTGATAAAAAAATTGATATGTAAAACAATAATTGCACAATAAAGGATAACAATGAAAATAAAAAATTGAATAAATAAATAATTATTGCTTTAACATGTAGGTTTAAGCATTAAACATTAATAAATCATTTTAATTAGGGTTTTTGATTTAGTTTTCAAACTAAATGGTTTTTTGGGTTTATTTTAGGAAAATTAAACTATTTGATTTTAGTTTAATTATTGAAGCCAAGAATCAAATTAATCAAACCGAAATAAACTTATATAATACTCAAGTGATAATTTTTTTTATTTTTATTTATTAAAATTCTAACACTAATTTTCTCTCTCTCTCTCTCTTCTTTCTCGCTGTCGTTGAAACAAATACAGATGATGCCTTGCACCCCTACTTGCTTGCCATATCATAATCTGTAAGGAGTCTCACATTGAAAAAAAAAATAAAGAATTCAAAATCCTCATAAAGAATTCAAAATCCTCATAAAATCCTCATAATTTTATAGCTATAAAATTAATTAGCTATAAAATTAAGGTTAGCCATGGAAACAAGAAAATTTAGTTTTACTTGATTGTTCAATTTGTGTGACAAAAATTAGAATTTTATTTTATGTAAAAAAGAAAGATGTTTTATTAATTGAAAATAAAATGCAAAAATACAGTATAAATCAACATGTTATATTTATACAAAAAATGAAACTTACAAAAAACGATATAAAGAATTTTAAAGATTTAATAGCATTGATAGAGTATATAGATTGGCTAATAGACGAGTTGCGCACTTTACTCTTTGACTTTATAATCTTTTATGAGTTCTATCAAATAATCATTAAATTTAAATCTTCTACTGAATAAAGTTTTATACCGTGTAGGGCATCATTCAAAAAACAAAATAATTCCTTAATAAACACACATAAAGACTCTTTAATAAGTAAACATAACTCAATTAAAAGAGAGAAACACAATAAAATCTCACTAAAAATATAGCACATACACTAAAGATTTACTAATAATAATATATTTAAAAATTTATTCACTCAATATTTATTAATAATAAAAAATTTTAGGAAATTCACTTAAAGCCTATTCTAAATAAATGAGTTATTAGAAAACAAATAAAAGTAAAAAAAAAAAAAAAACAGAAAAAGAAAGGAAAATGGTTGTCACATGTGAAAATGTTCATTGATTGCCACTTAATTAGGAGATCAAAAGAGGAAAGATGGGAGAAAAAGTGAAATGATGATAGAGATAGGAGAGATTGTAAGTCTTATTTGACTCCAAGTACCTTACTTTCCAAGAAGTATATTTTCCAGAAAGCATACTCATAAGAAATTAATTTTGTGAGAATCATAATATAAATGTATTTAATATACAAATTAAATTTTTAAAAAATAATTTGTATCTAAATTGTAAAAAGATAATAATGTCTAAAAAATAATTTAAAGTATAATAAATTAAAAAATAAATTGATAAATTTATAATTTAATTTAAAATATATTTCGATTCCTCCAATATCTTTTGATTCTTTTGCATGCATTAGAGAATGAAAAGTTATTCTTCCTAAGAAATTAGCAAAGCTAAACACCACACGCTAATTTTGTCTTACAATCAAAAATACAAAAATCAATTCTTTGTTTGGAATTTTAAAACTCATGAGGCTGACGTGTCTACACGTGTCATCAACGAGAACCGCACAGACACGCAAAGATGGGATATATGGCTACCACGTCAGCTAATTTGGACCGTCCGACCCCACTAGTCACCATATCAACGGTTGATAGTTACTGTACCCCACCTTCCAAAATTTAAAAATTAAAATCTTTGATTAATAAATGATCATTAGTCTAATCAGGGTCTTAATTTACTATTAGCTGATTGGATCGATCGTCATCAACCTCATGATGCAATGTCAGCCGTTGGATTTGCCTCGGTAAGCTCAAATCGAAGAAATTAACAAAAGCTGATTCTTATAAATACAGAAGACGACGTGCCTCTGTCACTTGGTTTCACAGTAGAGGGAGAAGCTGGAGAGAGAAAGGTTGCGGGCTAGAAAGAGAGAGGGGGGTTAGGGGAATATGGTGACTCGAGAGAGAGAGTTATGGCTGTGATTTTTTAAGACTATTTTTTTTTTTTATTTTATTTTCTTGGTGAAATTCACCGGAGGCTTTTATCGTCGCTGCAGAGGAGAGAATTCAGAATTCTCTCTCTTCTGGTGTGTTTCTTCAATCGGCGAGACGTTTAGTTTTTCAAAGAAGTTTTGTGGTTTTCTGGCGAAACGTTTCGGGTTCGTTTGTTTTGTAGTCGGCGAGGTGTTGGGGAAATATATACGACCGTTTGATCATCTGAGATCACGGGAATTCCCGATTTTGCGCACAAGGCTGCTGCTCATTTTAAAAATCATTTGTTGGTTTATTGAAGATTAAGCAAAAAATTGGTGTTTTTTAAGTTTTAATACGGATTTGTGCGATTTCTTTGGTGGAGATTGTAGAAAAGTTTTGGGCTTTTAACGGATATATTTTTACCAAAATTATATAAGCGGTTTTGGCTCCTGGGTTCATTTAAGGGTGTTTTCGACGGATTTTTGTTGGTGTTCCATTTTGTAAGTGTTAAAAATTTTGCTTTTCAACTAGTTGTTTTTCAAGGTCTTCATTTTCTATTTTGATGGGTTTCTAGTTTTGGTGATTTGCTGGGACTAGAGAGAGTGGACTAATATTTCTTTGTTCTTACATACTGATTGGATGGCTTTGTAGGAGTGATATTTTTGAACAAATCTTAGAAAAGGACCCTCTTTTTGGTAGAATTTGGCTTTTCCTAGTTGCCGTAATTTGATAGAGGTTAATGGGTTTGATGGATGAATTCATAAATTCCTGATATTTGGTGTATGGTTTAGTTTCATTAAATTGAATCGAACTTTTCTTAGTTCGGTGGTTGCTGCAAAAGGCAGGAGCTACATATCAAAATCCAATTCATTTTGAGAAGTGGAGGCAAAAATGGCAGTTTCTTTGACTCGTTTTTCATGGTGGTTATGGAGTGGCAAGGAAAAAGAACCTGTCTCAAATGGTTCTTCTTTGAATTCATCTACTGATTGGGGTTCTGGATTCAGAGAGCTTGAATCTGTTAAATTCCCCTCAAGGAATTTAGCCTCACCTAGAAAAGCTAAGAGGAAATGGCACAGTAGGGAAGACAGGAGACTTGATAAGCAATATGGTGATGCAGTTTTGGTGCCATCTGATGGTGGGGTTTGCTTGTCAGGGTCAGAATCGGATGGCCCAGATTGGTCCATCGGTTGGGTGGAGCCTCATGGACCTGATTTTAGAAGTGATGACGAGACCGATGATGGTTTTGCCGTGCTGGTTCCTTGTTACAGACCTGGCTGCAAGGAGTTGGTGGAAGGTTCAACTAACCAGCTTTTAAGTGCTATCAAGAATTTGCCAATTGAGTTCTCTTCTGGTAATAGATCTTTCCTCTTCTTGCATATGTTTTCATATTATTGTTTGTTGTCGTATTTGTGGCGTTTTATTTCTTTTTGCCTTTGATTGAGTTTGAAGTTTTAAGGATTAGTTTGTGGGTGATACTATTGAACTATTTAAGTTATTGACTTTTATGTATGTTCTTGGGTGGTTAGTTGATCATGTTTCTTGTTATCTAGTGAACAAATCATTTGGATTGTTTTTGTTTGATCTGAATTATTGCCTAAAATAACTTCTATTGTAATGATCTTTTGGTTTGCTTGTTGCACAATTGAATATGCTGCACTACAGCTCATAGAGTCACTCTAATTGCGTTGAATATATTTTCTAAAAGTCTCCTAGGATCCTACTTCAAGGCATATGGCTAAAAGAACATGTAGGGAAAATATGTAAAATGCTTTTTGTTGCTGTGCAAATTATGGGTGCATCCGGTGAAGACCCTATTAAAATTGAGACAACAACAATAGACCCAAAGTTACTGTTTGAAAACAACATTTAATTCCTAGGAGAAAGGATTTTGAATTCCATAAACAATGTGATTTAGGTACAAATACCCTTTTGTCGAGTAACTGTACGCCACATGTTATAAACGACATCGTTTTCCAGAGGCTCAAATGAGTTTATTATGATCATTTTCTTGATCTTGCAACCCATTTGCAAGATGTTGCAATTCTGGCCTTCCCCTTTTAAAACCATTCCCATGCATGTTCCTAACTTTAATTCTGGAATAGCTTAAACACGTACGAGAACTCGTCTAAGAAGTATATAATTGCCATGGTCATTGTACACAACCACGGCAATTATAGACATAAAGAATATGGTCTCTGGAGACATATTGTGAAATATATATTTGCAATGATAAAATAATCACAACACAAAGTTTAACTGGTTTGGCAATTTTCCTACTCCACGAATCAGGAAAAATGAAACAACCACTAATTAACCTCGCAAACTCTTTATCCCAATACAGCTTTCCCAGAAGCCTGGGTTTCCCATTTTAATTTTTTTTTTAATTCTTCTTTTAATGTCGAGATTATGGGCTGAATTATAACATGTGTTATCGACCCTTTGAAACTCACTGCTAATTTTGGTGATGACGGTGATTTAGTAGGTGGATGGGTTGGCAATAAGGGGGTTTCACTAAGCCACTCAATTAATAATGTCACTGTAAATTCCTATATGTAATTTCTGTTGTATCGTATTGAGTCTTAAAAGTTACTTCTCATGTAGCCTATTTTGGTTCATGGAGAATTTGTTACTTTTTGTTGATATACAGTGCCTATTTTTTTTTTTTTTTTCATTTTTTGCCTTAAAAGTTATTATTTTTTTTATACTCTTTGTTTTGATTACAGAGGATGCCTTCCTCCACTTTATATGAGCCTATAATTTAACATGCATGCTGAGTTCTTTTTTCATTGAATATGCAGAGGGAAAGAACTACATGGAGTGGCTTTCTTCCTTCAGAATTTCTGAAGTCTAGAGTTGGCTGGCGACTTGTGGAAGAGTCATTGCATCCAGTGAAACATTTCAATGACCCCCAACCTGTTACAAAGTATCAAATTTAATTCAGAAATGATTGAAGAAATGAAGTCTAAGCAGCAAACATTATGTATATAATATATGCATTACCTTCATGTGTTGAAGTGCGAAGGATTAAACATCCATTCAATCAAGTTGATGGTAATGTTGTTTAGTTCAGAAAACATATTGAGCTTGTTTAATTTGGAGATGAGTTAGATGTTTCTCAGCTTATGTCATGGTTTGCTAGTGATATTTCTATGATTAGATGCCTGATCAACTGGTTGTTGACAGGGAAATATGAGATGGGATGGATTTTCCTTTTTGTAAATACTACTGTTGATGTGAATATCAGAATATGTATGCTTTGATCTTATCAGTACATGTAAATAATTCTCTATATCATATTTCCTGTTAATCAATGTTCAATCTCAAATTTATGATGTTTGCATAAGTTTATATTTGATCCCCATTTGTTTATTTGGTAAAATTTCTTGTTTGCATTGCAACTCTTTAACACATCTTCCTAGCTTTCAGCTAAAACAAATTGACCACTGGCCTATCAATTCAGAGATGTCACCAGTGAATCTTTTCTGTTGCTTGGTTTCCACTAATGGTCTTGAGGCTGTGGTCTAAATGACAGCTAATGGTCTAAATGATTTAAAGAGACAGCTAATCATGAGTAGGGTTGTGTTTGGTTGGAAGGAAAGTACAAGAAAAAGCTATTTGGCCTTAATAAAGACTAGGCACATTTCCTTTCCATTCTGTATCTAGTCATATTATTGACAATGTACATTTCCCTCTTGTTTCTCTTCCATCCTATATTATGTATATAATATATGAATATTAGTGTAGTGATACTGGAGTGGTTTTTAAAAGACTGGATTGTAAAGTCTCAAATTTTAGTTAAAATAAAATAAATAAAGGAGATAGATATACATATTTAAATTAAAATTTGTTGATTCATATTTATGGTTTTTAAAAATAAATAAATAACAAGTCAAAAAAATGTTTAGGGTATGTTTAGATGGGAGAGAGGAAGAGGGAAATGTATAGTGCCATTAATATGACTAGTTACAAAATTGAAAGGAAGTGTATCTAGTCTTTATTATAGGCTAAATATATTTTCTTCTTAAAAAATGAAAGAAAAACATGTTAAAATCTAATTATATGAAATATATTAAAGTTAGAAAAATGAGAATAGCGTTTAGTACTATTGATAGAGTTGCACAAAAATTGAAGAGTTGGAAAGAGAAACATTTATCCATGATAGATAAAGAAGTGCTTTTAAAGGCAATGATTCAATTTATTCCCAATGATATATAAGTGAGATATTATTTTTATCCTAAATTATTATGAGATCTTAATAAACTCTTCATGTTTAAGATCGAATATTTGAAGCGTTAAGCATTTATGAGAAGTTTAAACATTAGTTAAAAATATTCTGATACTATTTTAAGAAAATTGATCAGACTTAACTAACTTAACTAACTCTAAAAGTTAATTTAAGAAAAGAAGAGCATCCAGACGGACACGTTGAGTATCCCAAAGTTACCTGTGACAAAATTGAAGCATTTATGGCTCGATTTGATGGGATCAACATAACGATGAACACCATATTCTTTGGGTACGTTGGGAGGAGCTGTGTAAATCCAACTTTCATGGGGTATTAGTTTTAGAGATATTCATTTACTCAACCTTGCTGTGCTTTCTAAACAGTGTTGGAGACCAGCTTTGAATGAGTCTCAACTCTTGCCCAATTTTTTAAAGCAAAATATCATCAAGGAAATCCTTCTTAGATGCCGACCTGGGTTGCCAATGGAGTTTTTCTTGGAGAAGTTTGCTTCAGGCTCGCTTAATTGAGGATAAATGGTTTTCATTTATGGTGCTCTCCTTCTGTTTTGGATGAGAATGCCATTGTTCACAACCTCATGGATCTTGATTTATTGCAATGGAATACAGATCTTATAGAGTCTTTATTTATGCCTTTTGAAGCTCAACAAATATGGAATATTCCTTTTAAGTAGATATTGCTAATTATATACATATGTTTTTAATAATTATGTACGCATAAATATAAAATATCATTAATTGAAATATATAGCAGTGGGTACTGAGCCCATGTATTTGGTCCAGTCCATCTTATGAAAGTCTGGACATTTATTACTCTTTCTATTTGGTGCACATACCCCACAAAATAGTGGATTTTTTTTTTTTACAATGGATATTGCATTAATAGACCTAAATTAAGTAAATTTAATTTCAATTTTTTTTTGAAAATAATTTATATATAAAAAATATTTTTTATTAAAATATTTTTTATTTAATTAAAATATTAAATTAATGGTATGTGTATATATATATATATATATAAAATAATTTAATCCTCACCCCCAATCTCCTGCTTAAAAGAATTTGTTTTATCAGCATGATGGGTAATTAAGATAAGGATTAGATTTAGGAGCACTCACTTACAAAAATGACATAAAAAGCATTATATTTAGTTTTATTCTTTTCATATTTTTAAATATATTAATTATTTTTTAATATTATAAAATAGATATTCCAATACTGAATTACCAGCGCGATAATTATATTTTTTCCATGATTGAAAAGATGCAAGTTATTGGCATGGCCACGCATAATAGAAAAATTAAGAAAGAAGCAAACTTTTGTCAAAAATCAGGCCTAGGATGGATGATGATCTCTAGGGTCGGTGAGAGAGACTGACAGGTTTCTTCTTCAGCTATTATTATTACTGATCGTTGATTTTTTCAGAATAAAAAGGCAAGTGTATAAAGCAATAATAATAATAATAATAATAATAAGGAAAAAGGATAAAGTAGCTGCCTTCTACACCCTGGAAAGGCAAATCCATGGCCAAGTTGATTTTTGTTTATAGGGAAGGTTCAACAATAAATCCAGGCGAAGATTGCTCTCCTCCATGATCCCATAATTAGTCTCTCTTAAAAACCTACACTTACACATTATTTCACATTCCTTTCCTTTCTTGCACGTTTCTTGTCAATGTCTATGTGTTTCTTTCGATTTGAAAGATATTATTTTCTTTATTAAAAATTTTCTCTTTCTCTCTCTTGAGACAAAGGGTAGTAGGTTCCATGTCTTGTATCCTTGTTGTTAAAGAGAGAGAAGAAATTGAGGGTTGCATGTATTCTGGTGTAAAGGAAGAGAGTTGCATGTTTCTGACATAATAGAGTAACAGAGATCAGAGAGAATAAGATGTTGCAGAGAGCTGCCAGCAATGCTTATTCATGGTGGTGGGCAAGCCACATCAGGACTAAGCAATCAAAATGGCTGGAGCAAAACCTTCAAGGTAACATTTTTCTTTCTTTCTTGCTTTGTTTATTGCCCCTGTGATTTCAAGAACTAGGTTTTGACAGGCTAGATCCCTAGATATTTCATGATTATTTACATCCAATATTATTTCATGTTGCAAATGGATTTCAATGACTAATGGGTTTTGGCTGAATTGATTAGGATTTCTATAAGATATTAAAATTATAACTTGTTATATGATATGATTGAAATATGATCGTCTAGTTTAAACAATACAGTTGCAGAAAAAGGAGGTTTATGATCATCTGGTTTATTGAAGACATTTTTATCATCTAGAATCATGTGTATGATAAAATCTAATTTGTGGGGAACTTGATTCTAATGACAAAAAGCAATCTTCTTTTTTTTTTTTTTTGAAAGAAAAGCAATCTTCTTTTTATATTACAGTAGAGTTTGTTTTTTATTGAATTCCAAGTTAAGCCAATCTGAATGAAAACATGAAACATTGATGAGTTTCAATTTCCCAAAATCTAACTTCTTCTTTTTTTTTTTTTTTTTTTTTTTTTTTTTAAATATGGGTAAGAACCAGTTTTCTTCAATTTCATTTGCTCGAAAATATGTAAAAATGTCTTCAAACTTAATTGATCTCTTACTGGAACATTGGGCTGCACTTATTTTAGCATAATTTTAAGTGTTAATAGCAAACTTCTGCAAATTAAATCTAATGGCTCTGCATAAAAAAGGAGAAGAAAAACTGAATGAACTTCTTATTAACATCTTCTGTCCATGGTTGTTAAAATCTGTCATTCACAGGGATATCTGGTCAAATTCAATATTACATTTATCACTTCCAAAACCAAGAAGCAAACACAAAGGTTTTTGGAATTTTTCGTGTAATTTGGAACAATTTTCAGAGATGGATCTTATTCAGTCTTCTTCAGCTGTATTACTTGTATTAATGAAATATAAGAAGTTTGTTTCTATTACTGCAACAGACTAAATAAATAAATAAATATATATCTGTAAGTAGGATAAATATATTCATTCACCCATCAATTGGTCTTGACAGGCATAAACTCAATTTTAATTTTGCATGCCATAAAAACTACTGACAATGCAAATGTGAATTCACAGATATGGAAGAGAAGGTCCAGACTGTGCTCAAACTCATCGAAGAGGATGGAGACTCCTTTGCCAGGAGGGCAGAAATGTATTACAAAAAGAGGCCAGAGCTGATACATTTTGTGGAAGAATCTTACAGAGCATACCGGGCCTTAGCTGAAAGGTATGATCACATATCAACAGAGCTACAAAATGCCAACAATACCATTGCTTCTGTTTTCCCAGAAGAAGTTCAATTTGCAATGGAAGACGAGGAATATGATGCCGCATCTAGATTCCCAAAGAAGCATCCAGAAGTCTCAAAAACAAATATCCCAAAGGTTCCAAAGATTCCCAAAGACATAAAGGGTAACTTCACCTCAGCTACCAAGAAATTACAATCCAAGAAGTCAATGAAAACAACAAATTCTGCTACGGTTGCTAAATCTGGTTTGAGCAAATCTAAGGGCCTTCAGGAGATTGACAGGCTTCAGAAAGAAATTCTGTCTTTACAAACTGAAAAAGAGTTCGTGAAGAGCTCTTATGAAGGTGGGCTAGCAAAGTATTGGGAAATTGATGAGAAAATCAGGGAAATGCAGGATAAGGTTTGTAGTTTGCAAGATGAATTTGGTGAAGGCATAGTCATTGAAGACGATGAGGCTCGACAATTGATGGCTTCAGCAGCCTTGAAATCATGCCAGGAGACATTGGCTCAGTTGGAGGAGAAGCAAGAGAAATCTGCAGAAGAAGCAATAATTGAGAGCAAACGGATCAGTGATGCCCGGGAGAAGTTGAAGTCTCTCAAAGATGAGTTTCTACATGGTGAGATCAATCAGGAAAAGCCAAAAGCCAAAGGTAAGTCTATGAACTCAGTCAGAGAGTTGAAAAGCTCAGACCAAGAACCGAGCAGTGTCACGCAAGAGAGAAAGGATTTGGAGCTGTTACGTGTAAAAATTAAGGAACACCTTGAGGTGGAATCTAATGCATCTCTCAGTGTGACAGAACTTGCAGAGAAGATTGACGAGCTTGTGAACAAGGTGATTAGCTTAGAAGCTGCAGTTTCATCACAGGCAGCACTCATACAGAGATTGAGAGCAGAGACAGATGAGCTTCAAGCACAAATTGGAATCTTGGAGGATGATAAGGCAACACTAATCAATGGGAAAAATGATTTGAGAGACAAGCTGATGGAAATGGAGGAAAAGTTGCTTGGACTTCAGGAATTAGACAAAAATGTTGAAGACCAGAATAACAGTCTTCAAACACATTTTTCTGAAGCACATTGTAATCTTGATCATATCTCAGAGAAACTGCATGATGTGAAGCCAGATGATGAGCTCGAGGACACACCCCAGACACAGTGGAAATCTCTAGTTGAAGTTGAATTACAACAAGAGGTCAAAAGACAAGAAGGTGTTCTGAATTCTAATGATGGCCTTCATGAGCTGCAGAAAATAAACTCAGAAGAGGAAAGCGAGGTTTTGGATAAACAACAAGAAGAGGTCAAAAGACAAGAAGGTGCACTGAATGCTAAAGATGACCTCCATGAACTGCAGAAAATAAACTCAGAAGAGGAAAGCGAGGTTTTGGGTAAACAACAAGAAGAGGTCAAAAGACAAGAAGGTGCACTGAATGCTAAAGATGACCTCCATGAACCACAAAAAATGAACTCAGAAGAGGAGCACAAGGTTTCAAGTAGACCACAAAAAAGTCTCAGAAGACAAGAAGCTGCACTGAATCTTGATGACAATATTAATGAATCAAATGAAGAGATCAAAAGACAAGAAAGTGCACTGAATGCTAATGATGACCTCCATGAATCACAGAAATTGAACTCAGAAGAGGAGCAGAAGGTTTCAAGTAAACCACAAAAAAGTCTCAGAAGACAAGAAGCTGCTCTGAATCTTGATGACAGTCCTAATGAATCACATGGAGAGGTCAAAAGACAAGAAGGTGCACTGAATGCTAATGATGATCTCCTTGAAACACAGACATTGAACTCGGAAGAGGAGCAGAAGGTTTCAAGCAAACCACAAAAAAGTCTCAGAAGACAAGAAGCTGCTCTGAATCTTGATGACAGTCCTAATGAATCACATGGAGAGGTCAAAAGACAAGAAGATGTACTGAATGCTAATGATGACCTCCATGAACCACAGAAATTGAACTCAGAAGAGGAGCAGAAGGTTTCAAATAAACCACAAAAAAGTCTTAGAAGGCAAGAAGCTGCACTGAATCTTGATGACAGTCCTAATGAATCACAGAATGTGGAGCCACAGGAGGAACTCAAGGTTCCAGCCTCTATGCAGAAAGAGAAGAAATTTTCTTCTGAAGTCAATTCACTGGCAGAGTTGAAAGAGCGAGAAGAAAAACTTACAGAAGGGCTCAAGGTTTCAGAATCTTTGCAGAAAGAGAAGGAATTTTATGCCGAAGTCAATTCTCAGGCTGAGTTGAAAGGACAAGATGAAAAACTTAATCCTGAGGATCTCGAGGATTCAGGTAGAACACATGAAGAATCCAGAGGACGAGGAAGTGCACTAAGTCCTGATGGCAGTCTTGATGGGGAGGTCGAGGTTTCAGTTTCTTCACAGAAAGAAAAGGCTACAGATGAGAAAAAGGAAAAGGAAGAGATAAAAGAACATCTCAGCACCTCTAACAGAAATCATGGAGACGATGCAAGTCTACCACAGACAAGTAATGAACCTGATGATTCTCAGGAGAAATCTTATGACATGAAAAAGGAGGAGAAATTTGAAAAGCAAGATTCACCCAAGGCTGTGGACAATCTCCTTGTTGTAGAAACACAGAAGCAGGCAACAGAGCAAGATGATGAGCCAGACTGGAAGTATTTGTTCATGAATGGTATGGAAAATAGAGAAAAAACTATGTTGAGTGAGTATACTACAATTCTTCGGAACTATAAAGAACTCAAGAAGAAGCTTGGTGAAGCAGAAACCAAAAATGGGGATGACCTCTTTGATACAATGGTGCAGTTAAAAGAACTGAGGAGTGCTAATGCAAAGAAGGATGAACAGATTAATATCTTGCGTCAGAAACTGAGCCTTCTCCAAACAGGCTTGGGTGAAAATGAATCTGATAAATCAACCTTGACAGAGGCAGAATTGCAAAAAATAGAGAGAGATGTAATATATGATGTCAAGCTGATAACAATGGAAGAGCCAGAAATCTCACCAATTGAAAACAAATTCCGGATGAGCATCGATGAACTGTTAGAGGAGAACTTAGATTTCTGGTTAAGATTCAGTTCTACATTATATCAAATTCAGAAATTTGAGACTGAAATCAAAGATTTGCAGTCTGAGTTGTTGAAACTTGAGGAGAAAAAGAAGCAGCAAGATGGTAGCACTAATGCAAAGTTTTCTCTGAAATCAGATGCAAAACCGCTGTACAAGCACCTTAGAGAGATTCACACTGAATTAGCGGTCTGGTTAGAAAAAAGTATGCTACTGAAAGATGAACTGAAGAGCAGATTCTCATCCTTGTGTGAAATTCAAGAAGAAATAACTGCTGCTTTGAAGGAGAGTGCTGAAGATGATGACTTCAAGTTTACAAGCTACCAAGCTGCTAAGTTCCAAGGTGAGATTTTGAACATGAAACAAGAGAATAACAAGGTTGCAGATGAATTGCAGGCTGGCTTAGATCATGTTACGACACTCCAGCTGGAAGTTGAAAGAGCTCTAGCAAAGTTGAATGAGGAATTCAAGCTTGCTGGATCAAAGAATCGCCAAAATATCCAACTGGAACACTCCGACAGCAGATCTCGAGTTCCTTTGCGGTCATTTATCTTTGGTAACAAACCAAAAAAGCAAAAGCATTCAATCTTCTCCTGCGTGCACCCTGTACTGCAAAGGAAATACAATGGTTTGAA
The DNA here is from genome assembly GCF_030052815.1 of Hevea brasiliensis. Taxonomy (NCBI): domain Eukaryota; kingdom Viridiplantae; phylum Streptophyta; class Magnoliopsida; order Malpighiales; family Euphorbiaceae; genus Hevea; species Hevea brasiliensis. The sequence continues at coordinate 90,675,570 of NC_079502.1, forward strand.
GGCAGGGATTTAATGTCTAAATTGATTGTTTTTAATGGTTTACTGCTTTAGTATTTTTTTTTTAATTTCTCTCTCTTCCTTTTTCATTGTTATTTTTAAGAAGCTGTAGCTTCGCCTTGATTTTGACAGGGCATGTTTTCCTTGTAATATAGATGTTTATATTTAATGAAAACAGCAGGAATTTTTCAGCATTTTCAATTGGCATTATTTGATTTTATTTATTAAGATCCCTGTGGTGAAATCTCATTTTGAGTTCTTGATATTACATATAAGGCTTCTTCACCTGTTTTGCTGACCTTTTCTAGGCAAATAAACTGTCCTAAGTGAAATACAATTGAACTCATCAAAGAACGAACTACTGCTACACAATGAAATTTTTAAGAATATCAGTAATCACTACAGAGAATCACATCAAAAAAGTTTAATTCCACTCAAGTAATGTTGCTGATACAAACCGTTTGCAGTGCTTTGTTGCTTTTCTCCTGCAAAATGGTATTTTATCAAGAATAATGCTATACATGCAAACAGAGCTTTTCTTTTTTTTTTTTTCAAATCCTGTAAGGCATTATCATGTCAATAATTAGTTCAATATTACATAGGATGACACATGCATTACAAAATATTTGTAAACAAAGCATTTTCCACAACAATATTATGAAAATATATTTTAATTGAGTACCTTCTCATCTACAAGATATAATTGAGTACCTAATTGCTCAGAATACACTTGAATATAACCAACTTTTAAAGAGAAACTATTTATAGCATCATATCTTCCCACATACAAAAAAGCCTCAATGCCGGCTGTGATGGATGGGCTAAGATGACGGACATTGCAGTGCACCAAAAGACACCTCTGAGACTACCTTGGCTCCCCTTCCCTTGGCCATGTACAGGCCTATGTGATGCATCAGCTCCTGCCACAAGAAAATAATAATAAAAAAAATAAAATGTTAGGGACAAATGTCTCTGGCGTTCCTCTGTGTGTGTGTGTGTCTTTGGCAGCTGATGCTGGCCCTCAAAAACAAATCAGCATTGTTTTAAATCCAGATGTGAAAAAAGTTGGGAGAACTGTAGATATTACTACTAAAGGAAAAGCAAAAATTTTTTTTTTTTTTAAAATAAACCTCCAATTATGAATGATGAAAGTAGCAAACAAATGTGAAAGCCTTTCCGATTCAAAACATTGACTACAAAGCCCTCTTAAAGCAATTCACCAATCTATGCATGATTGCATCCCACTTCTCATTCTCTAGGCACTGCCCTGTTTACTTTGATGAGCAATCTAAGGCCATCAATTTACAAAACTGCTTCACATATACTAGCGTCTTCAATTCCATTCTCTGTGTTCAGCCTTAAATCTGTGCAATCTAAAAAGAGTTGCAGAAAGCATCTCTAAATAGTACCAGATAGATAAGCCTCTCAGGTAGTTATAAACAACAACAAATAGGCTGGTCGGTACAACTAAGAAAATCTTAGCCTGAGGCATGGGTTCAACACTCTAGACTTGCATTCTAAAGAACCGATAGAGCAGGGATGGGAAAAATATAAGGAAAAAGCGACCACCATAAAACCAATCAATGAAGGCATGAATCATGATAACTATAGATAGATATACGAAATTTGTCTCTTTCAATAGATACCTTTCCTTATCAAAGTTAATGGTTTGATCCCATGTAGCATCATATTGAATGTTTTGTTTTTCACCTATGCCTCCTTCAAAAGTAATTCTAAAATTTTATTTTGCTAAAAAAGTAAATGCAACAAGGACAAATTATACTTAATGAATATATGAATTCTGCTGGATATGAGAAAAGGAAAAAGTCCATTACAACAAAAATTAAATTTTGCTCTTCAGGAAAAAAAAAAAAAAAACTTATGTCTTTTATATTGCTCTTCGTTTTCTAACCAAAGATTAACTTTTCCCTTTTCTGGAATACCAAAATAATAATAATAATAATAATTTAATTTCTAACGAAAGGCAGCTAAATTTAATAAGATTTGCTTCCTCATCTCGTTTGCTGTGACCTCTAATACGTGTTCAATGCATACAATTTATTGATCATTCCCAATCTCTAGTATATAAATCTTGATCGAAATAGTGAAAAATTGCGCAAGCATAAGCAAATTTGTGATTGAATGATTCATATTACCTGTGGATGTGCTATAACATCTTTGGCAGCTCTGGCAACATGAAGTGGCAGGTCAAAGGTTGCACAAGCTTGAGAGAACACAATCACGTCCTCTAGAGGAGCAAGAAAGCCCCTATTTCTGGCAGATAGTGCTGAACAAACGAAATCCAGCACGCATATATCCGTGCATATCCCTACTACCAGTATCTTCAATAACAGATAATATACTCCACATTTTAGACAAGGAAGAAGAACCTTTACTTAACATTTCTTAATTAACTGCAGTCTCTTGACATTTTAACAGAAAATACTTACAATTTTAATCTGATTATTCTTTATCCAATCTACAAATACATTGGAGCCATCTTTCTCAATGCAACCCAGGAACCCATCAATGCAATCCTTGCACCTTAGGGTGGCATTAGCTTCATTCTCCAACCACTGGAGTTCTGCAGATCACAAAAACCAAAACAAATCAAGCATAAGAGTAGAAGAAGAAACCATTGAAGCCAGTACAAAAGCACAGCAAGTACCTGGAACAAGTCTTGCCTCATCAGTTCCAGCAATACAGTGAGGAGGGTAAGGGTGCTCGGGAATGTCAGGATGATGAGAATCAATAAAACCGAAAACTGGCCATTTATTGTCACAGAAAGCTCGGGCAAGCCTCACAGACTCCTCAACCATCGTAGAAATTTGCTTGTCAGGCTGTTTTGGTGCCTGTAGGACCCAACAAAAAATTAAGATCTCTGCACCAAATACTCCACATAAAATTAAAAAAAAAAAAAAAAAAACAAAGAATACCAAATTGCCAGCGCCGACAGTACAGAAACCATTAACAACATCGACAAGAACAAGCCCAGTCTTAACATCGCCGTTGAGAAGCAAAGAATCTTGTTGGACAGGAAGCTCTTGCTTCAACAAATCAATCGAGTTGGACACCATCTTCTTCTTCTTCTTCTTCCTCCTAGCAAGAATTGATGTGCAGGTGAGAAGATATTTCTTTATGTATTTATATAGAGAAGACTCTGCGCCAGCGTGCATTCGTCAATAGAAGAGCTCCAATTGGCTCCTCTGCCTTTCAAATTTCTTTTTTTTTTTTTTTTAATTAATTTTCGGTGGAGAGGATTACATGACAGAAGTGAAACAGAGAGATTTTGAAATAATATAAACCCTTGGACTTTCGTAGTTAGAAAACAAAGTAGGAATCAAGACAAGAATTTTGTTAGCGTTTGCCTTTTGTTTTTGAATTGGACTAACCATCCCTAAATTTATTAAAATCCCTTAATTATTATTAATTATGTATTTTTTTATTTAATAAAATTATTAGTTATTATATAAATAAAATTATTAATTATTATTAATCAAAATTTGATTAATTTGAAATTATCTACCAATCCCAAGATTTAGCTCAAACATCTAATATCGCTCCCAATTTCAAAATTCAAATTTAACATTCAATTTCAACCAAATTTCAGAATTTTAGATTAAATATCTAACAGCTCCATAGAGTCAGCTAAGTAGGACAGACTAGAGATAAGCATTATTTGGTTTAAACTGAATAAATTAAATTGAACAGTCTTAATTCGATAATTCGTTTTGATTTTTAAAATAATTCGGTTTGATTTAATTTTGTATTATAAAAATTTTTATTATTTTGGTTTGATTCGATTCGATTTTAGAAAAAAATCATTTAAACCGAACCGAATCGAATAATTTTATTAATTTTTGATTTGATTTATTTTTATGAAAAATTTATGAATTATATGTAATTTTATATATATAAATTGTTTAATTTCATTGATTAATAGTTATTAGGTTCAAATCAAGATCAAAATCATATCAAACAACTTAAAAATCAAGTCTAAATTAAAAAATTAATCAAAAATCAAAATCGATAGGTTTGAACCGAATCGAACCAAAATATAGCAGTTCAATTCAATTTGATTTTTCATCCATTTCGATTCAGTTCAGTTTCTAAAATTTACAATTCGATTTTCATGATTTAATTTGATTCATTTCGATTCAGTTTGATTTGAACTGAATGCTCACCTTTAGGACAGACCAGGTAGATTTCTTCTCATTAAATTTATAAATGCTTAATTACCCGCCAATGACATTGCAAACCTCTCCATAGAGTCGCTAAGCAATGGTTTTATTTTTAGAAAAACATCCATACATATAACCATGCACGCTAATTGTTTGACAAAAATCTTCGACCAAATGTTGTCTTCATTCACATGTCCATGCTTTGATTACATACACAAAAACTCCCCACTTCAAGCACTTAAAATATTCAAGAATCATCTTCGGCTAGGCTTCCATAACAGTATTTGATACATTATAAATGAACAGGTCTCTGGATGAAGAACACGTGTACCATCTCCCCACTTCAAGCACTTACAATATTCAAGAATCATTTTCGGCTACGCTTCCATAACAGTATTTGATACATTATAAATGAACAGGTCTCTGGATGAAGAACACGTGTACCATCCACCATCCATATATATATATATATGAAGTCAAAAATTCTTATGATATTAGGATTCATGGATGAGAAGCGCGTGTGTCCTCATAAAGTGGCCATCCACACTCCAAAATACTGACAGATGAGGTCGTAGCACGAGTGTATGCAATAAAAAAAGGTCAGGTATCCTTGGCCCAACCTAAACCTTAAACCCAATCTATAATATGATAGCCCTAGGCCAGACTTCACCTCCAGTCCCTAATACAGCATAAAATGTATAAGACCTTAAATGATAAGACATGTGTACACCTGTAAAGGAGCCATGCCGACCCCAGAGTATGAGCAAACAAGCCATTGAATAAAGGGCATGTTTGTACTTGGAAGAAGTCGGATATCTTTTGGTCGCAACAGTATGAAAATCCCACTCCATAGTATAATTACACCAAGAACAATCCTACCGCTAGCCCTCTACTAAAAGAGGTCAGACAATTAACATCAACATTGAAAATAGTCATATAGGCCACATGATGAAAATGGTGGAACTCATTAGTTTATTTCCTAGGGAGTCATATTGATAACAGTCATTGACACCTAAAGGACAAGCTCAGTGAATGTCCTTAAAGACAGAGTGCTTGGTGCTACAGAGAGATACAAATATAAAAGACAAAACCCTATAGCAAGGCCATCAGATTCATTAAGTGTCCCACTTATGGATTGAGGGAATATGGTTTAGATATTACTCTGATATAGATTTATTTTTCCTTTTGAGCAGTTTAAGTTGGAGTGTCCTTAACATGTAGATTGATAAATCGGCTTTTCCTAAACCAATCAGTTGGATGAGTCGATTATTACATCAATCTAACTGGTTGCCACCTTTCACTTTCAACACAGATGCGTTAGGACTATTATTACTATGATTGGACTCCTCAAATAGATTTCAGTGATTAAGACAATCCACTTATAATAACTTTATATGTGTCAGATAAACATTAGCGTATTTGTTCTATAAATAAGAATCCTCCCATGATTGAAGGTTTTCCTAGCCTATACCATGACCCCATTAGAATTACTCTCCGTAGAACTTCTTATAGGTAGTCGTGGTAGCATGATACCATGAATAAGTAGTTGTATGATCCTTGAAAGATACTATAGCACCCGAATTACCTTAAACTATCTCAGCCACATGTCACCATTTTAGACACCATTTGAATCCTAAGTTATTAGCATTGATGAAGTTGCCATCTTATAGCATTAATGAAGTTGTCATTGCCCTAGCCCTCAAAGCTTGCAGTGGAGCAATATTACTTGGGTCTCAAATCCAGGAGTTTGCTATCACCTCTGATTAATTGGTTTCACATAGTACAGTTCCTAGTGCCCTAATGAATATGAAAATGAAGCAGCGCATCATCTTGCAAAACTTTACTTCGGGAATGAATTATTGAGTAATTGGCTAGTGGATGTTCCAATTTTGATTGTTAATATTTGCTCTCTGAATGTTGCAAGGGCCGTGTAATGCTTTGTGCAAGTAAAAAAAAAATGTACTGCTATACACTTTAATGAAGCTTTGTGTATTTTTCAAAATTTCACTGATCCTAGTATTGTTTTTTTTTGTTTTGAATACGGTACTTTCTAACATAATTATTAAATTCGGATCGAATTAGTTAGTTGAACTAGTGAACTAACTCTCAAATTAATCTAAGTGTATAATTGAATTAAATAAAGAAGCGACCGACATGATCTGGTTGATTCGACAATTGAACTCGTGAATCGGTATTACCTGGTTGATATGACTGTTTTAATTATTCAATAAAATCTTTTTTTAGTGTTAATATAGAAAATTGAACTCAAAATCTCATAAAAAGCTTTTAAAATTAAATTCAATTGACCTAACTTGGTAGTTGTGCTCTTTTCATTTCAATATATTTATTTTTTTTAATATATACTTAATATTTCATAAATACTAAAAAGAAAATTATACATTTATAGAAATTTTTATGCATTATATTATTTGAATATTTTTATATAAAATTTAAAAATACTATTTAAACTTTATTAAATGTAATTTAATAAATGTTAAAAGTTTTATTTTAAATAACTAAAATTTGATTAATTATATTTGTTTATTTATATTACTAGGTGTTATATGTATTTAATTAATTTATATATATTTAATTAATTTTTAATAATTCATGGGACAAACCATTAATCCACTGATTAAATCACAGACTCATTCACTCAGTCCCTTTGCTTTGCTGAGTTAGTCTCCAATCAAACTTAATAATATTCCTTTCCAGGTTTCAAAGGAGAAAAAAATAAGATAGGTGATAAGAAATGATAAAAAAGTAATTTAATTTTTTTTAATCTGCAATAGCATGTTGGATTTTTATGAAAATAATTTAAAATTAAAGAATTTTATTATAACGGACGAAAATGAAATAAATCTTCAATTAAAAAATGATGGGTGCAGCTTACCAGTTTCTATGCCTCCACAACTAAGTTATTCCATGTCTAGAAGGAGGAAGGTAAAATAAAATTTTGAAAAACTTGTTATTTAATTTGTTTATTTTAAGAAAATTAATTATTTAATTTTTTTTAAAAATATATTAGTTAATTTTTATATTTTTATTTTATCTATTTTTTAATTTTTTATTATTTTAAATATTAATTTAAATTTATTTTAATTCTCGTAATTTAGAAAAAATACAGCCATATAATCTTTTTATTTTTTAAGTTTGAATTATTATCTATATAATAGTAATTTTTTAAAAATAAAATGACTGAATAATAATTTTTTAATTTAAATTTTTTAAATAAAATTTTTATAATCTATATTTTTTGTTCCAAAAGGAAAAAAAAATTAAAAGTATTTAACAATTAAAAAAAATCTTTTTAACTCACTAATTTAACGAATTAAAAATTAAAATTTTTAGACTCTAAAAATTATAGTTTAAAAACTTATGTGTTTTTCAAATATAAATTATAAATTTCTTTAAATTTTCAAAAAAAATCTCTAGTTGCTAGTTTGTGCTTGCTCCCTAGATCACTATCCCATGACTGGCTAGATTTCAAGTCCATGGATCTTACTCTCCTACCCCTGCCCAATTGTTACCCTCCAAGAATTGCTCCCAATATGTCCAACAAATTTCCGTAAGAAGAGCTGCTCAACTGAGGGAAGCCATAGGCGTGTGGCTGCATGAATGGGGTGCGAAGTAAGCTGGCCGAATCAACCATGGACAAATGTATGAAAGCTGGCAGCTTTGGCAAGGGAATTACGTGCATGGGAGGAGCAAAAACCATGCAGCACGGGCCAAGGAAGATGGGAGCTTCAGCCCACCAGGTGGGCCGCATGGGCTAGCAAGGGGAACCCAGCACCAAGGCGCCAGAACTACTCCATTTGCCGCCCAAATGCAATGGCTTGGAGTGAGGTGGCAGGAGCTGCTTGCTTCCCTTGTCCATCAAGTCATTTTCCCTCCCATTGAATATTTTATTTGATGTATTTGAAATAGTTTAAATCCAGCCACACAATAGGGTCTCCTTGGGCAGAATTCATTTGTATAAATAGGGGACTTAGCCCCATTTTTCTGTATATGAGAGTTCATACACACAAGAGTGAGTTGTAGAGAAAATTCCTTGTAATTGCACAGCCACTTCAATAGCAATACAAGTTTCCTTTGCATCATTCTTCTTCTTCTCCAATGTTTATGTTTATTTTATTGCCTTGTATAATCGGCCATCAGGGGGCTTAGTGTTTCGACCATTGTTTCAAGCAAGTGATTTTGTTGCCGTGTGATCAAGGGACAAGAGGAGGCTGACTTGGGAAAACCAAGTGCCGCACGTTGGGGTGTTAGGGCTGAGAGACATTACCGGCGTGACACAATGATCATTCCAACTAGAGAACAAGTCCCTTAAAAAACTATTATTATATCGTACATGACAAGAGTATGCATTCTCCTTGCCCAATAACACACACTTACTGCCTGTTTAGTATTAGTATTGTATTTAGAGATTTATTGCATTTGGAAATTTAAAACTACTTTTTTAACCATTTTAAATACTGTTTAAAAATAATTTAAAAAATATTTTATTATTTTAATATTTTTATGACTCAAACTTATTAAATTTAATTTTAAATTATTTCTTAATACCCTCTAATTATCATATCTTTCTAAATAGTAGTTTTAACAACAATGTTAAACATGCTTTTATATTCCTTTCAGTTTATATCAACATTACAATAAAAGGAAAATAATGACTCATCTTTGAATTTTGTTCCATGTTTTATTTCTATTCTTTATTTTTAATTTATTACTAAAAAAATATCTAAATTTTAATTTTATTTTACAAAAATTTTTCTAACATGCTACAGTAAATTTTCAAATTAAAAAAAACAATGAAATTACTTTTTTTTACTTCATTTTCTCTCACACTTAAAAAAATTATTGGCTATTTCAACCATCATCTGAATCTATTACAAAAATATTAATGCCATCATAATAATTTATTTTCTGTAAAAGATGAGGATTTATCCATCATTGAAAAGTGTTGAAACTATATTTGTAAACATCATAGATTAACTTTTTGATCTGAAAACTTGTTGTTGCAAGTTAGAGGGATTTTTTTAAAATAAAATTAAAGTTTATGGATTTTTAGTAATAAATTGAAGGTAAAGAACATAAGTTAAATACGAGATAAATTTTAAAGATGAAGTATAAAAATTACCACTGAATAAGACCAGGTGAGAGTCATATCTAATCTATGGCCAAAATGTGACGAGCAACTGCTCAATTAAGTTTGAGATTAGGGAGAGAATCTGTAGCCATCACTCACTTTCTAGAATGGCTAACATAATGAATATTCATGAATCCATAAGCACATCAATTACCCAAATCATACTTAGAACTACAATGAAATACCCAATAGATACAGCCGCTATTTACATCATGTGAAGCTCGTAAACAAACAAAATATTGCCCAAGTAGATTGGACTCAGGACTAGCTTGTCCTTGTTGGGAAGAAAAGGAATTAAGAAGGCTCTTCACCAACTTACAATCAACATCCACAGGAGTGAATTCTTCATCCATGTCTTCCCCAGCATTTGAAGTCCCTTGCATTGACTTAATTTCATGCATCACATAATTTGATAAAATTAAAATATTACAAGGAAAATCTCAGAGGTAGAAAAAGTGACTATTGCATATGCTTGTTAACATAAATGCACACATATGGCTTTCAACAAGAACCAAGCAAGCTTAAAACTTATGGTTACATGGCCCTACATTTTGAATGATGGGATTCATCAAAACTAAAATTTTGCATAGAACTTGAAATAACTGGAAGATTGCAAAATTTTCACAAGCTAGATGACCTCTAGAAGACAAAGCATCTCCTATGCACCAAGGCATGCTATATAATAGGTATGGCAAAATATTTCTACTTGCAAGATGAGAAAATTACATCTTTTTTGTTGGAGTGATCATTTGCATGAACAAAGCTGTTTTTAAGGGTAGCGCTCTTCAGTTCCTCATTTAGAGCATGCGAATAGGTAGGGGTGTGTATCAACTATCCAAACTAATGAAACCGATGAAGCCGTACTAATTCAACCCAAATTTTTATGGTTTTTGGTATTGCCGTGAGTTCTTTTAACTAGTTCTAATGCCAAGTTAGAATGTAAGATAAAAAGAAAGTGACGTCAGTGGCCTAATTGCCAACCACTTCGACGCTCAAGTTACATATTGGTTTTTAGAGGATATGAAGAGGTAGGAATTTGACAGAGTTTCAGTAATGCAAAGAAACCGTACCTAATCTAATCCTTGTCTTTGATATTTATAGTCAATAGGCTTTAGAGAGTTTTGAATTTAGTGACGTGAATCTCAGTAGTTTCGGCTCCCATCCGTGATTCATTTGAACAAATCTGTCTTTAGAATTGACTTTTCCATATTAGCGCCTATATGATTGTTGCTAGGGTATGTTAGCCGAGCATGTTGTCATTGCTGTTGCTTGGTCATCTTCGTTGAGAATTGATGTTCGGTTTGTGTTTGACCAAGTTTTATCATGCTCTGTCTTAACCAAATCTTATCTTTGGATACTCGGGTTGCTTTATTTGTAAAGGCCTATTTACCGTGTTGTCTTTCTTGACTTTTTGACTGCCATGTTAGCTTTTTGATTGCCATGTTGGTTTTATTTGACTTAGTTTTGGCTGGGTTATATCACTACACAAAAGATTTCGAGCAAGATTCGATTCAATTAGAAAAATTGCAGGTCATTTGAATCAAAATGTTAATTTTCTCCAAGAAAATAATTCTATTGATTTAATTTTTTGGATTGATCAGATCAAATCCAAATAGAACAATTTGGGACTGAAACATATAGGTCATCAAGTTGACCCTCAATTTTACAAATCATTTTGGTTTGAGTGAAAGTTTAAGCGGATTACAAGTCACCTCAAGTTAGGTAAAAAAACTGCCATCTCTATATATTATAGACTTTTACCTTAACCAAAGTTAATGAGCTTAACCTAATTAACCTTTCAAATGAAACATCAGTCAATTTATCCTTAGTTTCAATTTATCCTTATTTTCTGTAAAAAATTTCTATTATAATTCACTTGATATTAGAAGTTCTTGCTAGTTTACATGCATAACCGATTATGAAAATTAGAACAAACATAAAGAGAGAGAATTAGCAATGTCTTCGATCATTTTTCACGAAGTATAAAGATGAGGGAGAGTATTGGCACAATGGCAAGGTTAACCTTAAGGCTAAATCAGAAAGTTTTACTTTTTATATTTACGCGCACATATATATTTACACAAAAATTAATTTATATATTTATTAAAATATTAATAATTAAATAAATAAATTTTAAAAATATATGTATTAATTTATATATTTTACTATAGTTTTTGAACTAAATTATAATTTATTTAATTACTGTCTAAATAATTTTTTTTAATTTTTAATTGTACCATTATATTAAAAAAAAAAAAAAAAGCTTGAGATCATAATTGGTAAATGCGCAGAAGCATATAGGGCCCATTTGGTAATATAGTTGAAATTGTTATTGAAAAAAATTGATTTTTTAAATATATTCTTTAAAGAGTATTAAAAAGTAATTAAAATTAAATTTTATTAATTTTAATAATAAAATTATTAAAATAATAAAATATTTTTTTTAAAATTAATTTTTTAATAATATTTAAAATAATATTTTTATTAAAAAAATAATCCTAACATTTAAAATTTAATGTCAAATAAGCTAATGGTAAATTTTTTTAAAAATTTCCTGCTAAATTAAATATTTTATCATATATTTCACTTCCCTCCTTGGAGAAAATTACTACCTACCCCTCGCAAGTCTCCCAATATTAAAAAAAAAAAAAAAAAAAAAAATTCCTTGATAGTGTGAGACGGTTAGGGCAGGGGAACTTCACTCTCGCTCTCCACTCTCTCAGCAGCCACCAACTCTTGAATCTTGCACCATTTCTAACGATGTGTTACGGTCATCAACGCTCCTTATCTCCTGACGACTTAATCCCCTCGCGAAACCCCCGATCCCAAAACGACAACACATCTGTCGTAGAAGATCTACGGGGCCGCCTTGCCGAGACCGAGGCTCGCCTTGAACGGGCCAGGGCTCGAGAAGCCGAGCTCAGTCGCCGACTTGAGGAAATGAAGCGATTCGTCTCCGTTATGGAGATCCTCGAGAACTACCTCAAGCGAAGGTATCAAGAGCAGCAAGATAACGTCGCTAGCCTTTTCTCTTCTCTACCTGCTAAATAGCTTTTAATTCTCGGTGATTTTAGCGTTTACCCCTTCTTGTTTATAGTTTTTTCTTTCTTTTTCATTTGAGTGAAATCTGAGTTTTTTTTCTCCCGTTAATTGTGTTGTGATTTTGTGTTGTTTGATAGTTATGTGAAAATTATTACTATCAATTATAAAAGCACACAGATTTAGAAGGGTTTCTTTTTGTTCGTCTATGTGATTTATGATTCTTCTCACCTCTCAGGGCCTTGAATTTCGTCTAGATTTCAATTTTTAGAAACCCTGATAATTTCCCCAGCTTTTGAGGTAAAACTGCTATCCTGTCATTCGTTCTTAGGGTTTCTTAAAAGGGAAATGCTATGAACTCGTGTTTATCTTTCAGCAGAACCAAACAAGAATTTTTAGCCGGCTCGATTACACTTGAAAAATAAATTGTGACCATGAGATTTTTGAAACTAGAGACTGCAGTTCCTTCAATTTGGAGTCCAACAAGGCTGAATGGTGAAAAAAAGGATCATATGGCCCAACTATCATATAGACAAACTAGTTAGGTTAAGGCTTAGTTGTTGTTGTTGTAATCTTCTACAGCAACTTTGTTAAATGAAGCACTGAGCTTGAGGATGATAGAAGAAGAGCAAATGTGATTCATTTGGTGAATAAATGTTAAAGTATAGATGATAGATGCTAACTATATAGTGTATTGTGCTTGTGTTCAAGTCATCAATTGTAGCTTTAGCTTTGTTAGAAAAATGCTGTTCATGAATCTGTTAGAAAGGCTACACGAGGATTTTGGCATTGGAAAGGACATTGAGATCTCCTATGCACACCCCTGATTATTTAAGACTAATGTTTCAGGGTTTCTTATTACTATTAGAGGTACTCCACTCCAGTGCTCTTTTGTGGTGATCAAAGATCATAGCCACTTGAGATATTCAAGGAAATTTAACAAATTTCAAGTTTTCCTTCTCAAATGGTTTTTTGATTGGGAAATGGGTTTTAGCGTTTAACGGATTGCAGTCATTCACATAGTTATTTGCAATCACTTATATCTACGTTGCAATTGAAAGATTGGCTTGTAATTAGTATCTGCTTGTGTTGAATATTGGAGGGTGGCATACTGGATTTGATGCATGTGTATAATTTGTTGGCAATATTAATTCAATTGATAGAACTTTTTACTTTTTATATAGCGTTAAGCTATAGTGGGGATTTGGGACAATTAGATCAATTCTTAAGGCACAATTGTGTTTTTGCACATGCCTCTATGCGCGTGTTAAAGGATGATAATTGACACAAATGGAAGATAAGCTCCCAAACGCACAGAGGCATGTGCAAACACACAATGTGCCTTCTTTTTCTTGGGTGGCCCAACTCCCAATCCAAACCCCACCCCCCACAAGGAAAAAAGAAATTTTTTGATGTAGACTTTCTACATGTTGATCTAATGGATGATCCAGAGACTTTATCTTGTCCAAAGTGAGCAGACGTGAATCAAATTTAGAAGGCTTTAATATGCAGTGTGTGATCAGGAATCTAATATATCATCTTGTAGCTTTGATCACATAAAACTGGTTGCTAGAATTGATGCTTAATACTTATATCATATACTTGCATCTCTGGGTGTGTGTGTGTGTGTGTTAATTGATAAAAATCACCCAAAGGATGGGGCACTGATGGTAAAAGGCGGGCGGGTATGGAGGAAGAGCGGCGGCGCCTTTTTTGGCCTTCTGAAAGATGGTACTCGGAAAATGAAATGAAGTTTATGAAAGATCCAAAAGTGTAGACACTGGGTAGCAAAGTTTTAATCTAACCCGTTTAACCAGATGAGTACGGTGTCTTGTGATGATTTGCTGGGTATGTTGGTCTGTGCTGCCAACTGATCCCGCCAATGAACGACACCCACTACGTCTCTGGATAGATGCGGCACTACATGACGAGAAAGGATTATTCGACAAAGCTCTTCATTACACTGCTAAAAGAATAGTAAAATTGACAGGCTTATTGGATTATTAATGTTGCTTTACTTATAACTTAAGATCATAATATTTTTAATCAATTATAACTAATTTTAATAAGTGAATAAAAAAATTTTTAAAAGCATTTTTAATAAGAATAAAAAAAAAAAAAACTAGATCAAACCGATCACAAGTTTGATATCTGGTTAGATTGGCCATTTGTCCAATCTAATCTTCTGGTTCTAAAATTACAAACTATGACTTAGCTAATCTGAAAGCTAATTAATTCTTAATGCTGCTTACTTACGACTAAAGATTTGTAACTCTTTAAGTTGGAATTTCCCTTTGTATGTAGCTGCAGCTCGCCAATTGATTACTTGCCTTTTTTTAATCTTTTTAATGAAATAAAGTCTACAGTGTATAGCCGATTGAGCTATATTGATTGATCCATTTCCCCTTTTAGCGATTGCGGAAGGTTTCCATAATCACTTCTTTTTTATTTAATACAATAGAGAGATTTAAGCTCCTAGGTGCCTCTGTCTTGATTTAAAGCTGCGTTTGTAAACCATATATTTCAATCTTTTTTTTTTCTTTTTTTTTTTATCTTACAATTAGAAGTATTTTCGAGTCAGTTTTCGTGCACCACAGCTATATGTTTTTTCTTGGCAATCTTAAAGACATACTTGCACGTATCAGTCTGGTGTGGTTGATAAAAAAAGAGTTTACATCCTTACCAACTAAACTAACTCCATTGAATTTAATCTCTAACAGATTAGTTTCTTGCCCATAATCACTTGTTTAATGTTCACTTAGTAGGTGATTTTAATTTAATCATTGATTCTTCAAATTCACGAAAAAAAAAAAGGTTTTGTGGCTTTATCAATCATCATTATGTTGAATTCAATTGTTGGCTTTCAAGAACCAAAATTAAGACCCCATAATTCCACCAAATGAAAAGCTAACCCCTTTTTTTGTCTAATAACTATGGATAAGGACAATCCAACTCAAAAAGACCATATATAATTAGAAATGGTTCTCGAATTCGAATTTTATGATTATAATTTATTTTTAAGAAAATTCATTATGCTTAAAAATCAATAGCCAAAACGCAAATTTAATGAAAAAATAGAGGTCGTTTTGAGCATATTATCCTTTCTATTGCAATGCACATATTCAAATATTTGCAGTGAAGCTATGAAAAGAAAAACGAATACTCAAAAAGGCCAAAAATGAAATTGACACAATGATGCTGACTTTGAGAACTCTCTTCACCTAATTAATTACTCTAGGGACCCATCCCATTGATTAATTCATCCTAATAAACATTTCACCAGCTCCCTGCTCACAACTCGTCCCAGTCATCGAGTCCATTCACTGTCTCGCAAAATTTCTTTCTTTATTATAAAAATGAGAAGTTATTATTTAACCCTCATATTTTAATAAAAGCAATTATTTATTCACCTTATTTTAAAAAATATATTATTAAATTATTTAATTTTTTATATTAATTAATGACTTTAATGCCAATTAAATTATATTTTTAATTATTTTATTTTAATTAAATTAATTAATTTATTCTGATATTTTTAAAAAATATATTAATTATTTCTTATAATTTGATTTTATTATTTTTTATATCTAAATTACTTTAATCTTTTCTTCTTTATTTCTTTCTTTTTGTGTTCTTTCATTTGTGTTCAATCCTTTTTTCCCTCATTTTTTCTTTATTTTTAATATTTTGATAGAAAATGATACAATACAAAATATTTAAGTATTTTATTTAAAATTCTAAGTAATTAAGATGATAATTTAGAAAAATTATTTTTTAATAGAGAAAATATAAAAATATGTCCAATTAATTAAATGAAAAAATTTTGAACAATTTAAAAAAATACAAATTCAAATTTAATCTCCATGCAATAAAATTTTAATT
Organism: Hevea brasiliensis; assembly: GCF_030052815.1. Taxonomy (NCBI): domain Eukaryota; kingdom Viridiplantae; phylum Streptophyta; class Magnoliopsida; order Malpighiales; family Euphorbiaceae; genus Hevea; species Hevea brasiliensis. The sequence goes on from NC_079502.1 coordinate 90,691,818, forward strand.
TTTAAAATATTATTTTTTTTAAAGTAAAAAAACTAATTAATTAATCTCACTCAAAATAAAAAAGACTAAATAATAGTATTTTCAAAATATAAAGACAGGTTAATTAATTTCAATATAATAATACACTAAATGATAATTTGATTGATATCAAAATCTATCAACTAATAAAAAAATTAAATAAAAAGATTAAAGAGCTAAAAAAATAAAGTATAGAGATTAATACTTTTCAAAATATAAAAAATAAATAATTAATTTTATAAAAATAAAAAGAAAAATTATTATTATAAAAAATATGTGAAGTGTATTAACTACTACAATTCAATTGAAGGATGCTCATAAGGTCTGAGAACATATCGTGGCTAGAATTGTGTCAATAATAACAAATAAAAGAAATCATATTTTAAAATTTGAAAAATATCATGTCATTGGGTGAGATTTTATTATCATTTACTATTTAGCCTTTTAATTATATTTAAAAAAATATAGTAATTATTTTAAATATTAATTTAAATTTAATTTAATTTAATTTCTGAAATTCAAAAAATACAATTATACAATCTTTTTTTTTTCTAACGTTGAACTATTTAATCTTGTCTTTTGAGTATCTTAATTAACAAAAAAAATTTGATTTGAAAAGAAACAAAAATATAAAAATTACTTAATATAATATTTATAATAAAATAATTAATTTTATTAAAATAAAAAAATTAAATAATAATTTTCCCACCTAAAATTGGTGTTTCCTTTTATTAGAGATAGCTGTGATTGCATGTAATTCTTTAGATTCGTTCAAACAGCCTTTATTATCAAGAATCAGACACAATAATATCAATCTTTAGCCCCTGTTTACAAAACCTGTTAATCACAGCAAATTTCATATTAACATCATTCATAACAGAATTCAAAGGAAAATAATGATTGTAGGAGGTTGGTCTTTACCAGAGAAGAGACTTAAAATGGAAGAAATCTCTGGGATCATGCCATTGCTATTATCAGTAAAAGCTTAAACAAAAAGGAACCTTTTCAATTAAAGTTGAAAAAGAGATGCAAAACAGATAAAATAAAACAGATGATTCCTTTGTTCTTTCTTTTTACTTCTTCATCTTCTTCCTCTTCTTTATCTTTAGAGCGACACAGACCATATTGTCCACTCAGCTGCAAGGTTTTGTAACGGTTGGTAGAGGGCATTGTTGTCATTCTGCACCGCTTGAAAACAACAGCTGAGAGCAACTGGCCAGCGGTGTTTGAGACTTGAAAGAGAAAACAAAGATGTCATGTCTCTCAGTTTTTACACTAAACTTGTTTTACTCACTCAGCCATAGAGCTAACATTAGCAAAATCAGCTTTAAAATGAAGATATAATCATTTTCTTTGCTTTTTCACTTCCTCACCAATGCCTCTCTCTCTCATCAACTCTTTCTTTTCTTTGATTTTACTCTATAGTTTTCTCTTTAATTTTTGAGTTTTTGTTTCATTTTCTGAGCTATCTTCTTCACAATTCATTACTCATTTGAGAAAATCCTATAATGGAAACTGGTTCGAGCTCAGATTCTGTTGGCAAGTTGGAGCTACAGAGAGAAAGAGCTACCGCTAACACGAAACTCGGCTCTACACTGCCGAAGATCGAGCCATTTGTGTCAAGAACTCATAATCCAAGAGAGCTGAAATCTTGGGCTAAGAGAACTGGCTTTGTCTCCACTTTCTCTAGTGAAACCACTACAAGCAACAGCGAAAAGTTTGATAGCAGCACTGGCTTTGACTTGGAGAGGGGTCTTCACCATCATAAGAACGGTGGGTCGTCCCCAAAAATCGAGATCGACCCGATTCTTGGCCGGACCAGGCCTGCTAGAGGCTCAGAAATTGAACCTGCTTCGGGTTCAGCTTCTAGGTCAGGCAATGAGTTCAGGAATGGAAATGGTAGGAGCTTGGGATTGAGAGATGAGAAGAAGAGGAGGAGAATAGGAGATGAATCTGTTGTGGGAGTTAAGGATGGGGAAAGGAAAGTTGGATTAAATGGAAATGGAATTGGAATTGGCAATGTTAATGTGAATGGCAGTGGCGCCAGGAATGAGAGTGTAAATGGTACTGTAAATGAAATCCCGGCAACTACTCCGCCTATGGAGCCAAAGAAAGAAGAAGAAAATGCTGGAACTGATATTGGAATTGAGATGTATCCGGGTGGGGATGATCCTGATACTGGAGGGTGGCACAGACACAGTGGAATGAGACTTGGTTTGAGAGATAATCCTGGTTTTGGTTAGAACTACACACATTTTCCCCTTCTTTTTCTACTTTTCTAACGGGTTTTTCTTTGATCCATTTTGTTTCTTAACGGGTGTTTGTATGTGGAAATGAAAACACTGTTTTATTAGCAATATGATAAAGTATTAAGACTCCAAGATAGAACCCATTGTATTTTTAAAATAATAAGCTGAATAGAGAGCTGATTGTGTAAGTGGCTGTTGATGGAGAACTAAATTTGTTAGCAGATGAAGATTAGTTAATGTTTATTTATTGCTTTAATAGGAACTTGAAAGAGCTAGTGAATGGTGAATACCTGTATTTGTCTGCGTTCTTTAATGGATGAAGCCACAATAAAATTTTCAAACGGGCTTAGCGTAGTTGCTGCTATCTTTCTCTTTCTGTCAGAAGTTTGTAGACATGGCATTGGTATCAGAATAATACCAGTCAGGCAAATAAATGAAAGGGGGGAAACAGTCAGAGGTCATTAAATGCAGTGTCAGGAAATCACCTTTTATGCTTGAGAATTTTAGTTTTAGGGATTGGGATGTTGAACTCTTGTTAACACTGTACTCATATCCACTAGTACTCTCTAATTTTGAGCAATTTTGCAAAGTTTAGTTTATTACAATATGCGAGACAAACAAGTTTGACCATTGCAGTTAACTACTGTGAAATTTCTAGTGGTGCAAAATTTTTTTCCTGTTTATACTCCTTTTGTGCATTTAATATCATAACCTTGCCTCTAGATCTTTGAAATTTGTCAGGTTTATTAACTCATTTCTCTTTTAAAGTTGACCTTCATGTTTATGTCTGAATTTTAGGAAATTATGCAATCACACACCCTGCATTGTAGGTTGGAGTTCAAAGATCCAAAAATTTATCTAAATTTTAAAGGAAGTGTGAATTTTGATTTTCAAAGCCCAAGAAAGGTTACAAAGCCACAGATCATTTTCTGCCATTATGGGACTTTACAATCTTTCAGTCAATGCTGATTTTTTTCCTCCTTTTTCTATTCTCATAAGTTTCCCAGAAATTAGTTCTTTTCCCTGATCCTTACCTGTTTGTCTTTTAACTGCAGTGTCACTAATGTATTATGCCCTGCAACACTATTTATCATTGGCTGGCTCACTGATTTTCATCCCCTTGATCATTGTACCAGCCATGGGGGGGACAGATGTAAGCATTAATTCTCATGGATATCTTACTGGTTTATGCACTTCTACTTCAAGAATGGAATCAACAAAGCTTAATAAATTATTTGTCTTTCTTTACATAAATAATGACAGAAAGACACTGCTACAGTGATTTCTACAATGTTGCTGCTCTCTGGCATTACAACAATATTGCATTCCTACTTTGGTACCCGACTTCCATTAGTTCAAGGGAGTTCATTTGTGTATTTGGCACCGGCATTAGTTATCATGAATGCACGGGAGTACCGGAATCTCTCAGAACATGTAAGTTAATTTGTTAGGAAAAATTTTTGAAGTAATATATCTATCAGCTTTAACCTTGCCATAAATATGATGAAATTTTTCTAGGTGATTTTAAAATACCAAAAACCTTTTGCATCTCAAAATATACAAATTTTTTCCTCAAAATTGAGGAACCAAACAATCAAACATGATCTATAATGTCAAACTTCTGATAAATGAGAAGTCAGAATTGTCGTGATAATTATTCTGATACCTTTTTTGTGTGTTTCAAGCATCAAGGAGATTGCAGACCATGAATATTGTATTTTTCCTTTGATGAACTGCTTTAACCTTTCAGTTTCTTGCTTACTGCCTACTGTAGAAATTCAGACACATAATGAGGGAGATCCAGGGGGCTATAATTATTGGTTCAATATTCCAAAGCATATTGGGATTCACTGGTTTAATGTCCCTTCTTCTAAGGTATGAAAAGAGATTGCCTATATTGTTTTTTTCTACTATTGCTTCTTCGAGATTTAATGCGTATTCTGTCATTCAGTAATGCTATATATGTTGCTCCTATACTTTGCCGTCTTAATGCTACTTGCATAGGATTTCTTTTGTAACCCAATTGTAGCTGCATAATGTAGTACCCAGTGAGAAAATTCTTTTAATGCCTAATGTTGTTTGTATCTTTGATGATAAAAAAGAATATCTATGCATAACTTTCTGTTACGTTGGTCAGTTGTAAATTTCTTTGTTAGCTTATATGTAACTGAACAATTTATTGTCTAAAGCTGCATAAATTCTATGATCCTGTCTGATAATTCTTTCCTTGGACGCTAACATCTTGCAGATTGATTAATCCAGTTGTGGTTGCACCAACTGTCGCTGCAGTAGGTTTAGCATTTTTTAGCTATGGTTTTCCCCAAGCTGGTAGTTGCGTGGAAGTTAGTGTTCCTCTGATACTATTGGTTCTTATATTCTCCCTGGTAAGTGATATTCTTGGAAGATCAAGCAACATAAATAAATACGTGAACTTTTTCTTTTTAATGGGAAGGCCCTTGCATTCAATATTTATATTTCCAATGTACAACTAATTTGTTAGTCATTTGTCATCTTAATTCATTTAATTGTTTTAAAAGTGTTCAAAACACTTAATTTTGTATTTTTGTTGACTCTTTATTAGTATCTTCGAGGATTATCTATCTTTGGACATCGCTTGTTCCAAATTTATGCGGTATGTTTCCTAGTTCCCTTTGCCCCCAACCCCACCCAACGCTTACTTATTCTGTTGAATATTGGTATATTGATGTTGAGATTAGAAACTAATGTGTACTCCAATTAAATCCCATCACTTCACCATCAAAGCTGAAGCCCATTGCTAGACTGTACTGGAAACTGTTGCTATCATGACTTGGATAACTTACTGAAATTTTTTGTTACTGCAGGTCCCCCTGAGTATCATGATCATATGGACATATGCATTCTTTCTGACTGCTGGTGGAGCATATGATTATAAAGGATGCAGCCCTGACATACCAAGTTCAAATATTTTACTCGATTCATGTAGAAGGCATGCATATACGATGCAGCATTGCAGGACTGATGTTTCTAATGCATGGAGAACTTCTGCATGGGTCAGAATTCCCTACCCTTTACAATGGGGCGTCCCCATCTTCCATCTAAGGACTTCCATGATCATGATAATTGTGTCACTGGTTGCATCAGTGGATTCGGTTAGTAGCTTCCACTACATTCTTTTTTCTCCAAACTTCACATTATAGTCCCCATCCCGCCCCCCCAAAACAACACCCCAACCCCACCAACCCCCCCCCCCCCCCCCCCTTGCCCACCTGCTCGCCCCAACAACTATTCCTAAGTCAAAAATGCAGGGAAGGAGAAAGAGGATTTAACCCAAAATCGTTCAGAGTGGAAAAACGAATTCATATAGCTGACCCCAAATTTTTGGGATAAAAACTTAGTTGAGTTGAGTTGAGTTGAGTAGAAAGGGAAGGAGAAACAAATGCATTGCTGTGATGCCCATCATCTTGTATTTTGTCCATATTATCTTACAAATTTGTTAGGATTTGCTTTATGTGGTTATGAACGGCATGTATTGTTTCCTGTAAATTAGAAAAAGAAACAAATAATGTGAGGCTCGTGATTTCACCTATTATGGGGAATTTGAGGATAGAAGCCAAGTTGATTGTTGATTTGAAGATATTTTTATTATATTTCAATATATATGAGAACTGAATGACCAAGAAGTTATACTATGATATTGATGCAAATGTAACAATGGTTACAGGTTGGAACATATCACTCTACTTCCTTACTAATTAACTCAAAGCCTCCAACTCCAGGAATTGTCAGCAGAGGAATTGCACTGGAGGGCTTCTGCAGTATACTGGCTGGACTTTGGGGTTCAAGTACTGGTTCAACGACCTTAACAGAAAATATGCATACCATCAACATAACAAAGGTGGCCAATCGGAGGGCTGTGGTTCTTGGAGCAGTTTTCTTGATCCTCTTCTCATTTGTAGGTAAGGACGTTGAACTTGTCAAAAAAAAAAAAAAAAGCCAAGTTTGTGTTAAATCATCTACAGTAAGGATTTCTTTGTATTGAATGTCTGTTGAGGAGTTTAGCCATGAGGTGATTTCTAGGAATGGTTTAAGCCTGCAGAATCATTTCTATGAACCACATGTTTAATTAGATAGGTTGGATTAGGCATCAAAGTGAAAACTAAAATTTCTTTTGCCTTTTGAGGTTAGAAAGTAGGCCTAAAAGAGAGTTCAAGAAATCTATGGCTCCCTGTTTGAACACATTCTTTATAATATAATTTCTGCATGCACACATGAAAGTCATATACCCTTCGTGTCATGCCCTAGTTATGAGTTTGCTCATAAATTTGTTTGTCAGACTAATTAAGGTAAATTTTAAACTACTCTGCATTGTTTATACCAATATATTGTTTAGGAACTCGCTTAATGGCATATTGATTACACATTTAATCTTTCCTTCAGGAGTGTACTGTATTGAGTTCATAAGGACCTTCTATGGGATGAATTATCCTACTAATAATTCTTATTTTTGTTCAATAGGAAAAGTGGGTGCTATTCTTGCTTCTATACCACTTTCATTGGCTGCTTCCATACTTTGCTTCATGTGGGGCCTTATTGTGGCATTGGGTCTCTCAACTTTGCAGTATGGTCAAACATCAAGTTTTAGGAACATCGCAATAGTAGGTGTTTCATTGTTCCTTGGTTTGTCAATTCCTGCCTATTTTCAGCAGTATCAACCTGAATCTAGCTTGATACTGCCAAGTTATTTTGTGCCTTATGGGGCAGCTTCAAATGGACCAGTCCACACTAGCAGTAAACAAGTATGCCCCTTGCCACTTTCTTCTCTAATCAATGTGCACATGCTTAGTAATTTATATGAGCATTCATTTCTATTGTCTAGTTTTGCATTTTCAGTTCTGTTTTTCCATTGTCATCCTTACATTGAAAGTTTGACCCTTTTCTCTCTTTCTTTTTTGGTTCATTTATCAGTTTGATTTTGCGATAAATGCACTTATGTCCATGAGCATGGTGGTGACTCTCTTGATAGCATTTGTACTTGATAATACAGTCCCTGGTACCCGACAAGAAAGGGGGGTGTATATATGGTCAAATCCTGAAGACTTGGCTACTGATCCATCTATATATGCAGATTATTCCCTTCCTACAAAAGTTTCACGGTTCTTCTGTTGGTCAAGATGTTTGCGTACATAATATACGGTTTTTCAGGAATTTACTTTGCTATATGACCTTTAGCAGACTACAGTATGCTTATGAGTAGTTGTGAAGTTCCTAGGTTGAGATACTGTTTGCTATATGACCTTTAGCAAACATAGTGTCAGTAATATATTCATCTTTACTACACGAACTCGACAAATTTCATACATTACTGAACTAATGACATTGTATTTTGTCATAGAAAATAACATGGTTGAATTCACATCATGTCAATACTCAAAACATTCTTTGAAAGCAAGGTATTTCCTGATTTATGTGAATCTTTTGTTGCATTTTAAAACTACTTGTTTTTATACCTTTTTCTGCAAGAGAAGGTATGGTCTCCGTGCTAGAACCCTCTTCAGAACTCTTCAAATTTGAATGAAAATTTACACACGCATAATAATTTTGCATTGATGTCAATAACTTCAAATGTAATCTACGAAATAGATGCATCATCATAATCATGACGTGACAGTGGATTTCTTGTTATGCCATTCTTGGTTGAGGAATTTATGCCCAACCCTCAAGCTTGCCATGTGTGAAGTCTCACTTCCCATCCTTAACCATTCCTTTATTGCTCCTAACTCATAAGAAAATCCAACTGCTGTATAAGAAAGCTTTACATTTCACTCTGCTATTGCATAAACACAAAACCCATTCAGCTTTTTCAGACCTTTCAGCATTGAGCTCAGTCTCTTCCTTCTTCAACAGGATTATTTTCATGAATTCCATTTTTCCTACAACACTCTGATTTGGTACAAAATTTTGGCATGAGTAAGAAAACCATTACAATTAGTAATTAAAGATCAATTTTGTTATGCTCGTGCTGCAGAAAATATATCTGGTATTTGCTGGCCATGGTGGGATCTAGAACACCTCCCTTCAATAGACCAGCCTGCAAAATACCATTCTCTTCCTCTACAAATCTCTTCATCCAAATTTAAAGATAGCAAATAGATGCAGAAGAAGATGAAAGAAACAACAAAATCAAGAAACTCAGATTTTGATCACATAACTTACATGGGGTGTAAACGAAGTCCATGGAAATGGAATTGTTGCAAGTGACATGGAGAATGATTCCAGAGATTGGATTGGGTTTCCATTTCCTAAGTGTCCAATCCAAAGTCTTGAATCCATTTTGTAAATCATTCCCAAGAATAACGCACACCTTCTCCCCATGAGTATCCATTCTTAATTCACTCAGCTTTTGCCTTAATTTCTAGATTAAATTTAAGAAACTTGCTCTATCAAACATAAAAATTAATAAACGCCAATGCCATAAAAGAAAATGACTGAATAAAACTGGCTCAAGACAGGAAAATCCAAACCCAACCGAGTGAATGGATAAAGTATGAAAAATTGTGATAGGAAATGAAAGAAAGGTTGAAATTCTTGCAAAGATTTGTTCAGAGATTACGTGTTGGAGGGGAGGGGAGAGACTAAATAAGCTAGGCATTGGATTTTGGACTTCTATGGCAATGCTTGGCATTAGATTTGTGACCTGGAGTCTGGAAATCATGAGCTTGACTCGTTTAACCTTAATAATTTTTAAAATGAAAAGGTAATATAATTTTTTTAATATTGTTAAATAAATTCTCAATATTCATAAAATTTTATTTGATCAGTAAAACACAATTCAAAAAAAAAAAAAAAAAAAACTAACAAATGAATAAAAGTTGAAAAGTGTATTTAAAATTCAATTTACCTAAAATTTTTTTTACCATGTTATTATTTTATTATCAAAAAATAACACAAGTGGGGGTGTAGCTCATATGGTAGAGCGCTCGCTTCGCATGCGAGAGGCACGGGGTTCGATTCCCCGCACCTCCATGGTTTTCATTTTTCTGCCGCAAATGCCTGATTGGGCCACCTTGTCATGGGTCTATACTCATTATTGGGCTTATTTTTCACTAAATGCTTGACCGTTTCGTCAAACCATTCACCATAGTTGTGGAAATGCTATCCATATGTTTTAAAGGCAAAATATTCAATTTCGCCATCGAAAAAGTTTAATTTATTTTATTTTTTATTTTTTATTTAAATCAATTTAAAAATTTTAATTTAAATTTAATTTAGTCCAAAAATTATCATTTTTAAGCTAAATTTCATAATTTTTTTTATTTAAAATAAGTTTTTATTTTTATTTTTGAGCTAAATTTCTTAATTATTAAATTTAAATTTAAAAGTTAAGAAATTATATTTTTTATTTTTAAGTTAAAATATTTTAAATTAATTTAAATAAAAAATAAAAAATTAACTCGATTAAAATTTTTCAATAAATATAAATATGAAATTGAGCTTAGAACGTTTTTAAACACGTGACTTTACGTATTGTTAAGATATGCATCTTTCATTAGTCTCTAAAGCTTGTAAATTTTAATTTGATTTGTTAATTTAATTTGAAAGTGTTTCATTCTTATTTATTTTAATTTATATAAAATGTGAAATGATTTGTAAAATTAAGAATTTGGTTAATAATTAATTAAATAATTTACATGATTCAATTTAAAAATTAAATAATTAAACATAATATTTTATATTAAAATTATTTATAACTCACATTTTAAAATATCTAAATTTCAACTTATTCATCCCTTTTGAGATTATTAATTTCAATAGAAAATTTAATTGCATTATATTATATTACAAGCTATATATATATATAATTAAAAGAAAGTGAATTGAAACTTAAGATCAAAGCATAAGCTGAATAAATTGTTTATACATTTAATAAAAATATCAAACTTTTTAGATGAACTGTACTTCAATTACTTTAATTAATTGTTAATTATTATAATTAAAATTAAAGGTAAATCAATTAAAAATGTCAAATGTTACGTTAAATCATAATTATATTTAAAATTTTCAATTTTATGCCAAATAATAAAATATTTTAGATTTGTCACGATTATATGTAAAATGATGAAATTGAATTTAAAAAGTTAATGATAAATTAAAATATAGTATTAAAGTTTTACTTAATTAATAAAAAAATTTTTAGATATAATTATAATTTAACGTAAATATTTAATATTTTTATTTAATTTATGAAATCAGATTTGGGTATGTATAAAATAAAATATAAATGTTAAAGCTCATTTATCATAAATTTTAGTATTAATTAACTAAATAATACATATTAATTAAAATAAATTATGTATAAAATATACATTTTGTTTAATGAATATTGCAATTAACATGGATACATTTTTTTCAATTATATATTATTTTTAAAATATTTTGTAAAAAGATATAAATTTATTTTAGATTTTATATCTGAATACATAAAATTATTTTGTTTAATTGAAAAAATAATATATTAATTTCAATTGATAAAAATATTTTAGGATAAAATTTCAATTAAAAATAAATATAAAATATATTTTCTTTTTGAATATAAATTTTTAATCAATATACTAAAAATATTAACCATTTACATTAAATTTTGATTATATTCAATATTTTTATTTATTAATTAAATAAAATTTTAAATATTATATTATAATTTATTATTAATTTTTTAAATTCAATTCATCTTTTTAAATAAAATTATGTCAAATCTTAAAAATTTATCTATTTTATATAAAGTTAAACATTTTAAACATAATCATGATTTAACATAAATATTTAATATTTTTAACTTAATCGATTAAAATTAAATAATATTTTTTAATTCATATCCTTTTAATTCATTTCCTTTTAATCGATCAATTTTCTTTTTTTAATTTCACCCATTTCAAGCTTTCGTTAAATAGATATAAATTTTCATTTCATAAAAATTTAATTTTTAATTAAAAAAATATAATTGAAAAAACGTATACAAATATTAGAAAATTTAGTGGCAATAATATCAATAATTTGAAGTAATTGTATTTGAAAATTTATAGTTATAATAAAATTTTAATTAATAAGAAAAAAAAATTAATTAATATTAAAAAAAAAGGGAAATGGGAACATTAGAAGACATGATTATTATGTTAATATATGTCGGGAACAGAGAAGCACGTGCGCCACCGAAAACGAAATCACCGGGGTGGGGAATTTTGAATAGAAAAAGACACTGTGCACGTGCCTTTCGGTCAAAGGTCAAAAGCACTGATTGCACGAGCCTTTTTGGACTTTATAGAAAAAATAAAAAAAAATTAAAAATAATATTTAAATTTCATTTAAATTTAATTTATCATACATGTAAAATATAAATATTTAAATTTATATATTCAATAAATAAATTCTATTAATATTAAATTCTATAAGAAGTTTAATAATAACTAAATTGCAAATGAAAATAAAATTAAATTAACTTATGGGATAAAATTAAATATATATATATATTTTGATTTTTAACCAATCCTTCTTCTATAATAATAATAAATTATAAAATATAAAGTTTTTATATTCTATTCTTTTTAAATAATTTCAAAATGTTAACAAGTTAGTCTACAGACAAATTGGCTTTGACACACATAATTAATTCAAACATTCCAACCGAGTGAAAAAAGATGCTTATAATCCAATAATAAATAGACATATATATATTTATGAGTCTCAACATATATATATATATATATATATATATATATATATATATATATGAGTGAGTCTCCAAAATTTATAATCATCTTATGATTATCTTTTAAAAATAATAATTATATTTATATATGTGTTTAGCTATTATTTATTTATCATTCCATAACAACTAATGATATGGAATAACGATAATTAATATTGTAAAATTTGTCGTTTATTAAAAATCACAATGTTAGTAATCCACTTAAAGACTGACAACATGAAATTAAGCAAATCAGACTTTTTTTTAATTAATTTTAATTAAGATTTGAATCGAATCGAGATATGTCACCGTCCTGGAGACAATGCATTAGTATCAGACCTCATATCTACTCGGCATAATGAAAATCAAACATACCTCACAAAGTTGTAGTTCTACAACATGTGCAACGTGGTCTTTGCATGCCCCATGCAGAGCCCAATGATTAGAAGTAGCTAAGTGTCTCTTAAGCCCTTCCATTATTAGTCAAGAGTCTCTTCCAAAGAGCAAGGCCAAAGGTTTTCATGTGCTAATCAAATCGGTCTGACCGAAGATTTTATATTTCAAATTGAAAATGGTTTTAATATCGAAGAGGATGCAGGGAAGTTTGTTAACCAAAGGGTCTCTTATAGCCGCAAAAATGAGAAGTGAAGGAAGAAGACAAAGAAATTCTTTGGAGAAAGAGGAATCAAAAGTCCAGAACCAGAACAATCAGATGTCACTTTCACCACTAAAACTCAACACAATACACACAGAGGCCACGCCCCCACACCTTATCAGCTGCCTCTGCAATTCAAAAACACAACCCGTTAAAAAAAAAAAAAAAAACTTAAAAGAGAGAGAGAGAGAGAGAGAGTAAGAAATTGATTACTTTAGGCAGTGACTTCAGCTAATTAGGGCACCGAATTGCTGCCAAATCACACTCTCTTACGTGTTTATGCATTTCTTCACCTTAAGGAATCATACGAGAAAAGCATCGCAATCCATCCTGCTTACTCATTATGGATCAATAATTCGGATACCATATTAAAATATTTCATACATTGTAGTTTTAATAATTATAAATAAATATACATGACTGTTTATTTGATAGATGGCATTTTTAGGGTTTCATCTCCTCCAATGACATGTCTAGTTAAGGAAAAATTATACAGAAAAAATTATATAATGAAACTAATATATATATAATAATTTTATTATAACTGTTAATTATGATGAATTTTATATGGATCTTATCATAATCAATTATTATAATAAAATTATTGTATGTATATTAATTTTACAAAAAAAAATTTCTAGTTAAGGGGATTTGATTTAAACAATCAAAAATAAAACAATAGTATTTAATTTAGAAAATTTTATTTTTGAGTTTTTAGGTAATCATGTTATAATTAATGTTTGAATTGTTTTTTAATTTTAAAAATAGTTGATTTAATCCTTAATTATATAATATAAATTATTTGACTGCTTAGATGAATGGCACATGTCCTCAACCATAATGAATTGTAATGCACATCACTCACATGCCACATAAAGGTAGTAATACAACATAAATTATCCTATTATCTAGATTTGTACCACTTATACTTAGAGGATAAATTATCCGATTATCTAGATTTGTACCACTTATACTTAGAGGACTTGTACTTTCTTAACACCACTCAAATATCGTATAAAGACATATCATACAACTCTAAATACTAGAATGGGCTCACAACATAATAACAAATTCTAATATAATTAAATGGATGACTCTCAATGTAACACCCCTGATTTATATATATTATTATTGGGCTTCGTGTAGGTATCTTCAATTCGCGGAAATTCTACAGTTGTCCGGATCTGTGAATTTCCGTCCAGACAGACCAGCTACCGGAAAAGTCTCCGAATTGGATCGAGGTTTTGGCTACCCCACCATTGTCAGACGTCCCGAGCGCGTTCCCGAAGTCGGAATTGGCAAAGGTAAACCCGAACCTTGCTTTTTCGTAATTTTTTAGTGCTTAAATAGGATTAAAAATCCATAAAATATCCGTGGTAGCTTAGAAAATTATGATTCTTTTTGCAATAGCTTAGTAATATTGCTAAGGACCGCGGGGCAAAGTTTTAGAATTTTTAGAGCTTATTTGGGCAGTTTTTGCAAAAATGATCAATTATATGGACTAAATTAAGATTTTACATGTTGTGATGGATGATTGATTTGGTGGGCCCAGGAGGGGCTGTGTGATGTGATTGAGTTGTGGACATATGGATTGTGAATATAGAAGTGTGTTTTGAACCCTTTTGCAGGTTGGGTAGGTCCTAGGTATAGGGGAGACTCTGCCGGATTTTCGGCACGACTTAGGACGTATTGGTCTTTTTCTTTGTTTGTATTGAGTCAAATTTATTAAATGATTGTAATAAAATTGTCGTGAGCGTAACGACCTTCTTCCTCCGCCCAGCCGCCACAGTGATTGTCGTCAAGTCTGTGAGTAGAATATTAATTTTAATTGTAATTTCGATATTATTATATGTTCAAGCATGCCAATGCATCACTTATATGCATATATTTATGTAGTTAAACTCTAGGCACAATTTATGTTGCATTCATAACTGTTGATGTGCCATGGATGTTGTTGTGGTAATTTGGAGCAGTGTGCGTGCGTTGGCGTGCGTGTGATGTGGTGTGGACTATGGATAGGACGGGGTAGTCACGGCTTGAGTAATTCGCTGGGACCCGATCCTTCGTGGGTTAGTCACGGCTTTATTAATTCGCTGGGAACCTCTATTTGGTTATTAAGTGTAAGTCCGAGATTGAGTAATTCCGGCACTGTGTTGGATTTAAGAGAGCTGTATAGGGGATCAGCTCCATATGTTATGATTAATACTACAGGGTGTGTGAGTGCTCCAAATTACCTTTTTGATGTTATGATGTGAAAATGTTGTTGATGTTGCATTTCACTCTACAGGATGCATTAGTTTTAGATAGTTATAGGGATTATGGTTAAAATTGATATTTTACTCTCTGAGTCGAACGCTCACTCCTGTTCAAAAATTTTTACAGGCCACAGGAGGATATTTTTTTGAGGTTAACCTGCTTTCTCCCTCGCAGGTCAATTATTACTGTTTGTATAAACTTGTTAAATCTTAGAATTTCCGCATGTGTTAGAAATGTTTATTTGATTTGGGTCTGTAAACTAAATTATTATTTTGGGACCTGTAAACTTAATATACTATGCATGTTTGATGGATTGGATGAGGGAGCTGAGCTCCCATTTATTATTATGTTGATGAGTATGTGGAGGGTGAGCTGAGCTCCCCAATTGACTATATATTGTGTTTACAGGTCGGGTGAGTCGAAAACTCCCCGTTGGTTAGTCCATTTTATGGCCGGACTCTGTCCGTTTGTTTTCTTGATATTGGGCCCAAATGGGCCTTAGAGTTGGGTTAATGAACAGTTAGGCTTACTACGGGCCTCGGGGGCTTTAGGCTGGCCCAGGTCCTAGTGCCGGTCCGGCCCATAGGTTGAGTGGTGACAAATGTGGTATCAGAGCTTAGGCTCCAGATTCATAGGGAAAAATTATCTAAGTGTTGGGAAGAGTCTACTAGGAGTCACATGCGGAGTATAGGATTCTGTTTCGTCTTTTCCTGTAATTCTTTGTTTCTAGATTCTACGTTATACCTCGGGAAATATAAGATTACCTCAGTTAGTGTCTTGATTTTCGTGGAGTACACAGAAATATGAAATAGAGTTAGTAGACATGTGAGGTCTATCATGAGGATACGTACTCCAAGAAATGTTATATTTTTGTCAGTATGGGTTTAAATGGTGTGCCCATTTCGTGTAAGGCACGAGTACATAAAAGTGAGTCTTAAAAGTACAGTTGCCCTAGATAAGGATGAGGATACCACTACTGGCAGTCATCAGTAGATGACCCAGTCAGAATAAGTTTGTGATAATAGAAGATTCAGGAGAGATAAGAAATTAGGAGACCTAGTCTGTCAGGACGTATCGTAGTAACTATACAATGTTCTCGATGTCTGCTCTGTAGTCGCATTACAGCATCAACATGAGATTATTGTGTAGAGCTGCGTGCATCCCCATGGTGCTCCATAATGAGGGTGTTTGAGATGGCTTCTGTTTTGGTACAGTTATGCCATAACAGAGTTCTATATTTGCAGAGGAGTTGGGAACTCCTGGCTAAGAGTCTAGAGTTAGAATATTGAAAGGTCACAGTTGGGTGATAACTAGAGTCAGTGACTCAGTTACCCCAGCATGAGCTAGAGTTACATCAAGAGTTGCCATCAGACCAGAGGTTTCGGACTAGTTGCAAAGTAAAGGTGACACTTATAGAGTGAGAATAGTATACCTTGTGTGTATCAGTATGGAATAAAGTACAACTCTACTACCTAGAGAAGGTCGAAACTATGAATTGATGATTTATAGAGCTATGATATGATAAAAGAGTCATTAACTTGACATGGTTCTGGCAAGGTGGTAGATGTAGTACCTTTGTTGCAGCAAGTTAGGATATAGTCCTATCTTTTCAGAATGGATCGAAGGTTATTACTGATAATGATGACTTATGGAATAGTGTCCCAGATGGGACTGTAGAGTGTGGTAGAGAGTAGTTGGCTCGGGTATCCTGGAGAGGATACAAGTTCCATTATAGGAATCATATATAATCAGATCACGATGGATGTAAATCCTTTGAATTGGATGACGGGTTTGGGTGCCCGAAATCTTAAGTTTTGGAATTGAGTAAACATGGAAAATAATAATAATAATAATAATAATAAAAATAATAATAAATAAAATTACTGCAGAATCAGTTCTCGAGGTAGTAAGGGTATTATGTAAGTTAAAGGATAAGAATAGAGATCATACAATAAAAGTATGACTGTAATTTGCTGAGTTCCTTTCTAATTTTAAATTATTCAAAACAATAGTATAATCTAATTATAATAGTGTTAAGAGTAATAAATTAGCGAAGATAAATCACAGAAGGCCAATGGATAAAGAAAGTGCAGAATGAAAGTTTGGGCAATTGATTGCAGATGCAATATAATTTAAATGCTAGTGGAAGTACTAGCTAGAGTGGTCAAAGGACCAAACTGAGTAGCACGGACATATGATAACGCGATAGAGACTCGAAAGATATAGTTAGCAAGTACACTATTATGTTAGGAAGAAGAATGGAACCATGGATAGAATAGTCAAGTTCTATTTTGGGTAAGACAAAGGAAATAAATGAAAGGACAACCTAAAGAGCGCATAATAAAAGGAACAAAGTTAAGATATAGGATAGGCTAAGTGTTATTCTTGGCAAGGAGAATGACAAGGATGGAAAACCCAAAATGGGACCACATTAGTGAGAAAAGTGATGGAGGTATGGAATACAATAATAATGAGTAAATGTTAGAAGGTGTGCGATGGTATTGCGGACTACCTAAATAGGTAGAGAAAGAGAAGTTAGTAAGCGATAAGTTGAATAAAAGTCGGTCTAAGGGATCAAATAGGTATGATGAGAGGAAAAGAATGATAGATAATGACACATAGGTTTTAGGTTAGACTTTTGAGATAGTGAGAAGGTAGTTAGAGGTTCGTTATGAATGTCAGCAAACATTTTTAGTGTGATCAATGTAATCACTTTGTAGTGAAGCAATAACGACAGGACAATAGTAGGGGTAGAGCGAAAAGTGACAAGTCTGGATGGTTATAAATCACTAGAAAGTTCAAGGATCAAATTAATGACCCTAGATAAGGGTGGAATTAGTGTTGGAAGAATTTATTAGTGAGAGAAATCTTTCAGGAATCAACAAAAGTTAAGGGCACAATAAAAACGATGATAGATATGAATCATAGGTCGAGTATAAGTAAAGTTAATAAATTATAAAATATTATGTCAAGAAGGAAAATGGTACGGTAAAGGGTTCATGCAGATGATACCTTATAGGTAGAGCATAATTGTGCTAGGAGATGATGAAATTTGGAGAGAAAGACCAAGAAACTTAGGTGAAACGTTATAATATGACAATCGGGTGTAGTTGAATATAAGAGGATATTTTCTTTCTTTTCAAGTTTAGCTTGTGCTTTTGGTTCTAGAATGTTATATAAGGAACAGAAACTGAGTCAAGGAGACCTAGTTATTGAGAGTTTATTAGGCACAAATTCATACATAATTTCCTGATATGAGAATGACAGTAAGTGCATACCTAGTATTAAGTATGAAAGGACGAACAGAGTAATGAAAGGAGTTAAATTGAGTTAGCTACTAAGGCTTGCAACTGTTTTAAACTATGAGCGGGAGGAAGTACTATTTATGGATGAGATTCAATAGATGAAATTGTTGCTGATGGGTAATTTGAGGTTGAAGTTTAGAAAGCTATGGGCAGTATATATGATTATATTAAGGAGAATGAACACGTGAAGTATCTTGTTTGGAATTAAGGAATGACACATATTTCCTACAGCCGTGTTAGTTTAGATGGAACTTATAGTTTATGGGGCTCATATTCATCTAGGATAAGCAATTTCCTACTAAGGCTGATAGGGAATGATAATGTTCTGATAGTAAGTTGGAAAAAAGGGGATACAAAAAAAAAAAATTTATGGGTAATTATAAGTGTTACATAAGGTGAAGAATGTGCTGGTAGGAGTAAATCATAGGGTTAGAATTCTTGAAGTAATGAAACTAGTATTCAAGATAAGACTAAGAAATAAAAAGAAAGTTAAAGTTGATGATGGGATAGACATCTTTGAAGGAAAAGGTGTAAGGATGAGATAGGACTAAAATTAAGGAATAAGTACAGCAGGTTGAAAAGATACCAACAATACCAAAAATAGGAAAAGGGAAGTGGATAAGATGCAAAGGACAGGAAGAGAGCTCGATAGAGTCAGTTATAATGATGAGGATAAGGAGTGTCTAACCACTGCCCCTGTGTTAACACTACCTATGAGCGGTGAAGGATACACCGTGTAATGTGACGCCTCCAGAGTTGGCCTAGGGTGTGTTTTGATGCGGAATGGAAAAGTAGTGGCTTATGCTTCAAGGCAGCTGAAGAGGCATGAGCAGAACTATCCCACCCATGATTTGGAAATGGCGGCTGTAGTCTTTGCACTAAAAATCTGGAGACACTACCTGTATGGTGAAGTGTGCGAGATATACACCGACCATAAGAGTTTGAAGTACATCTTCCAACAGAGGGATTTAAACTTGAGACAGAGGAGATGGATGGAGCTTCTGGAAGACTATGATTGCACCATCCATTACCACCCTGGGAAGGCCAATGTAGTAGCAGATGCTTTAAGCAGAAAATCTTCTGGCAGTTTGGCGCACATTTCAGCAGAGAAGAGACTGTTGATTCAGGAAGTACATGAGTTGATGGATCAAGGTTTAATCCTAGATCTTTCAGATGAGGGGGTCTTGTTGGCTCATTTTTCAGTGAGGCCAGACTTGCGAGATAGAGTTAGAGTTTCCCAACACAGAGACAAACAATTAATGAAGATCATAGAAAGAGTACAGCAAGATGAAGGTGGTGAGTTTGGATTTGCCAATGATGGTGCCCTAGTGCAAGGTTCTAGGATATGTGTGCCCGATGTGGACAATCTCAGAGATGAAATCATGCGAGAGGCACACTATACACTGTACAATGTCCACCCAGGTTCCACCAAGATGTACCATGATGTGAAAGATAGCTACTGGTGGAATGGCATGAAGAGAGACATAGCAGACTTTGTGTCCAAGTGCTTGACTTGTCAGAAGGTGAAGTTTGAACATCAGAGACCGTCAGGGAAGCTGCAAGAGCTCCCTATCCCAGAATGGAAGTGGGAAATGATCACTATGGATTTTGTGACTGGGTTGCCTCGTACCACGCGAGGGTATGATTCGATATGGGTAATTGTAGACCGCTTAACCAAATCAGCTCACTTCTTGCCTGTGAAGACTACATATTCTGTTGCACAGTACGCCCGACTCTACATTCGAGAAATCGTCAGATTGCATGGAGTTCCAGCTTCCATAATATCTGACAGAGGGCCCCAGTTCACTTCTCGGTTTTGGAGAAAGTTGCAGGAGGCACTTGGCACACAGTTGAACTTCAGTACGGCTTTCCACCCTCAGACAGACGGACAAATTGAAGGACAATCCAAACACTGGAAGACATGCTTCGCATGAGTGTTTTGGATTTTGGAGGTCGATGGGATGATCAACTAGCTTTGGTGGAGTTTGCCTACAACAACAGTTACCATTCCAGCATAGGAGTAGCACCCTATGAGGCACTATATGGAAGAAAGTGTAGGTCTCCTCTGTGTTGGACAGAAATGGGAGAAGCGAGGGTGCATGATGTAGACCTAGTGTAGTACACTTCAGAGATAGTTCCTTTAATCAGGGAACGATTGAAAACAGCTTTCAGTAGGCAAAAGAGTTATGCAACCCCAGACGGAGGGATGTGGAGTTTGCAGTGGGCGACTATGTATTCTTGAAGGTTTCTCCAATGAAGGGAGTCATGATATTTGGAAAGAAGTGCAAGTTGGCACCTCGGTATATTGGACCTTTTGAGGTTACTGATAGAGTTGGAGCAGTTGCCTACCGGTTGGAACTACCACCCAACCTTTCTCACGTTCATCCCGTATTTCACATCTCCCTGCTCAGGAAGTACATCCTAGATCCTCCCCATGTACTACGGCAGGATGTAATAGAGCTAAAAGAGAACTTGACCTTTGAGGAGCAACCTGTAGCCATAGTGGACTACCAAGTGAGACAGCTAAGATCAAAACAGATCCCTATGGTTAAGATTTTGTGGAAGAGTCAGTCAGTGAAAGAGTGCACCTGGGAGTCAGAACGGGACATGCGTAGCAAGTACCCTTATCTGTTCAATGTGTGATCATGTACTTTATTCTGCCTTGTGTAAAATTCGAGGACGAATTTTCTGTAAGGGGGGAAGAATGTAACACCCCTGATTTTTATATATTATTATTGGGCTTCGTGTAGGTATCTTCAATTCGCGGAAATTCTACAGTTGTCCGGATCTGTGAATTTCCGTCCGCATGCACTACGGAAAAGACTCCGAATTGGATCGAGCTTTTGGCTACCACACCATTGTCGGGCGTCGGCGCGTTCGAAGTCGGAATTGGCAAAGGTAAACCCGAACCTTGCTTTTTCGTAATTTTTTAGTGCTTAAATAGGATTAAAAATCCATAAAATATCCGTGGTAGCTTAGAAAATTATGATTCTTTTTGCAATAGCTTAGTAATATTGCTAAGGACCGCGGGGCAAAGTTTTAGAATTTTTAGAGCTTATTTGGGCAGTTTTTGCAAAAATGATCAATTATAGGGACTAAATTGAGATTTTACATGTTGTGATGGATGATTGATTTGGTGGGCCCAGGAGGGGCTGTGTGATGTGATTGAGTTGTGCACATATGGATTGTGAATATAGAAGTGTGTTTTGAACCCTTTTGCAGGTTGGGTAGGTCCTAGGTATAGGGAGACTCTGCTGGATTTTCGACGACTTAGGGCGTATTGGTCTTTTTCTTTGTTTGTATTGAGTCAAATTTATTAAATGATTGTAATAAAATTGTCGTGAGACGATGCCTTCTTCCTCCGCCCGCCCACAGTGATTGTCGTCAAGTCTGTGAGTAGAATATTAATTTTAATTGTAATTTCGATATTATTATATGTTCAAGCATGCCCATGCATCACTTATATGCATATATTTATGTAGTTAAACTCTAGGCACAATTTATGTTGCATTCATAAATCAAGATGTGCCATGGATGTTGTTGTGGTAATTTGGAGCAGTGTGCGTGCGTTGGCGTGCGTGTGATGTGGTGTGGACTATGGATAGGACGGGGTAGTCACGGCTTGAGTAATTCGCTGGGACCCGATCCTTCGAGGGGTAGTCACGGCTTGAGTAATTCGCTGGGACCCTCGATTTGGTTATTAAGTGTAAGTCCGAGCTTGAGTAATTCGCTGGCACCAGGTTGGATTTAAGAGAGCTGTATAGGGGATCAGCTCCCATATGTTATGATTGATACTACAGGGTGTGTGAGTGCTCCAAATTACCTTTTTGATGTTATGATGTGAAAATGTTGTTGATGTTGCATTTCACTCTACAGGGTGCATTAGTTTTAGATAGTTATAGGGATTATGGTTAAAATTGATATTTTACTCTCTGAGTCGAACGCTCACTCCTGTTCAAAAATTTTTACAGGCCACAGGAGGATATTTTTGAGGTTAACCTGCTTTCTCCCTCGCAGGTCAATTATTACTGTTTGTATAAACTTGTTAAATCTTAGAATTTCCGCATGTGTTAGAAATGTTTATTTGATTTGGGTCTGTAAACTAAATTATTATTTTGGGACCTGTAAACTTAATATGCTATGCATGTTTGATGGATTGGATGAGGGAGCTGAGCTCCCATTTATTATTATGTTGATGAGTATGTGGAGGGTGAGCTGAGCTCCCCAATTGACTATATATTGTGTTTACAGGTCGGGTGAGTCGAAAACTCCCCGTTGGTAAGTCCATTTTATGGCCGGACTCTGTCCGTTTGTTTTCTTGATATTGGGCCCAAATGGGCCTTAGAGTTGGGTTAATGAACAGTTAGGCTTACTACGGGCCTCGGGGGCTTTAGGCTGGCCCAGGTCCTAGTGCCGGTCCGGCCCATAGGTTGGGTCGTGACAAATGTGGTATCAGAGCTTAGGCTCCAGATTCATAGGGAAAAATTATCTAAGTGTTGGGAAGAGTCTACTAGGAGTCACATGCGGAGTATAGGATTCTGTTTCGTCTTTTCCTGTAATTCTTTGTTTCTAGATTCTACGTTATACCTCGGGAAATATAAGATTACCTCAGTTAGTGTCTTGATTTTCGTGGAGTACACAGAAATATGAAATAGAGTTAGTAGACATGTGAGGTCTATCATGAGGATACGTACTCCAAGAAATGTTATATTTTTGTCAGTATGGGTTTAAATGGTGTGCCCATTTCGTGTAAGGCACGAGTACATAAAAGTGAGTCTTAAAAGTACGGTTGCCCTAGATAAGGATGAGGATACCACTACTGGCAGTCATCAGTAGATGACCCAGTCAGAATAAGTTTGTGATAATAGAAGATTCAGGAGAGATAAGAAATTAGGAGACCTAGTCTGTCAGGACGTATTGTAGTAACTATACAATGTTCTCGATGTCTGCTCTGTAAGCTGCAGACTGATGCGACATGAGATTATTGTGTAGAGTCTGCGTGCATCCCCGTGGTGCTCCATAATGAGGGTGTTTGAGATGGCTTGCTTTGGTACAGTTATGCCAGAACAGAGTTCTATATTTGCAGAGGAGTTGGGAACTCCTGGCTAAGAGTCTAGAGTTAGAATATTGAAAGGTCACAGTTGGGTGATAACTAGAGTCAGTGACTCAGTTACCCCAACATGAGCTAGAGTTATATCAAGAGTTGCCATTAGACCAGAGGTTTCGGACTAGTTGCAAAGTAAAGGTGACATTTATAGAGTGAGAATAGTATACCTTGTGTGTATCAGTATGGAATAAAGTACAACTCTACTACCTAGAGAAGGTCGAAACTATGAATTGATGATTTATAGAGCTATGATATGATAAAAGAGTCATTAACTTGACATGGTTACGCAAGGTGGTAGATGTAGTACCTTTGTTGCAGCAAGTTAGGATATAGTCCTATCTTTTCAGAATGGATCGAAGGTTATTACTGATAATGATGACTTATGGAATAGTGTCCCAGATGGGACTGTAGAGTGTGGTAGAGAGTAGTTGGCTCGGGTATCCTCGAGAGGATACAAGTTCCATTATAGGAATCATATATAATCAGATCACGATGGATGTAAATCCTTTGAATTGGATGGCGGGTTTGGGTGCCCGAAATCTTAAGTTTTGGAATTGAGTAAACATGGAAAATAATAATAATAATAATAATAATAAAAATAATAATAAATAAAATTACTGCAGAATCAGTTCTCGAGGTAGTAAGGGTATTATGTAAGCTAAAGGATAAGAATAGAGATCATACAATAAAAGTATGACTGTAATTTGCTGAGTTCCTTTCTAATTTTAAATTATTCAAAACAATAGTATAATCTAATTATAATAGTGTTAAGAGTAATAAATTAGCGAAGATAAATCACAGAAGGCCAATGGATAAAGAAAGTGCAGAATGAAAGTTTGGGCAGTAACAACCAAAAAAAAAGGGGGAAAGGGGGATGGGACTTGGCGTGTTCCACTGTCACTGCCAGTAAAAATAAATAAATAAATAAAATAAAAATTTTCAAAACAAAATCGGGAGGAGGCGTCTCCCCCCCCAATTTCTCTCCTCTCCTCTCCTCCCCTCTCTTCTTCTTATTTCCTTCTCCGATGATCGGCCGACGACCTCCCAAGTGGCTCCCCACTCGGCCGGCGACCTCCAAGCGGCGGCGGCAGCCCAGAATCCGGCCAACAGTGGAGAGAGAGAGAGAGAGAGAGAGAGAGAGAGAGAAAAAAAAAAAAGGGTCCCAAACTTTGAATGCTTGTATCCGGTGATCCCGACGTCCGATTGGAGTGATTCCAGCGGCTATGGACTCCTAAGAGCGAGCCCTTTTAGATGAGACTAGCCTCGCTGAATTTGGTAGCCGTTTTCGGCGCTGGCGAGGAGAGAGAAAATCAGCTTTTCTTTGACTTTCCGACGAGATTTCCGACGATCCGACCTTTGGATTGACTATCTAAGACCACCTATGGACTGAGGGAGAGGAATGGAACATGATGGTATGATCAGATCCGACAAATATCGCCGGCAACCTGCGGCCGGCCACCATGCGCGGTGATTCTGGTGGTGGCTCCGGTGGGCTTTGAAGATGATTCAACTTCCAGAGGCTTCCTCATAAATTTTTGAAATTTTTGAGACACAGATAAACTTTGGATAAGACTATTTTCATTATTTCTCTATCTGTGGAGCATAAATACAGTGTTTCTTAAACAGGAAAAATTGAAGAAAAATTCTAAGAAAAATATATGATAAAAGTAAAATTATTTGGAGATATTATGGTATTTGTTGAATTTTTGAGTGATTGTAGAATATTTTTGAAAAATATAGATGAATTTTAGTTAGATTTTTAGCATATGGGTATATAAGATTATTTGAAATTAAGATATTTAAATTTTATATGATTGGTTGAAGCTTGAGGATGGAGGTTTAAATATGTGAATATTAAATTGGGTTGAATTAAGAATATGTTAGTTGTTGGAAACTTATGAAATTGAGTAATATTCTTGAATAAAATATTCATGGGTGATTAGAAAATTACAATTCATTTTGCAATAGCCTTATAATATTATTAAGGACCGCAGGGCAAAATTTTAGAATTTTTAGAGCTTGTTTTAGTGGATTTTTACAAAATGTCAATTATAGAGACTAAAACGTAATTTTTAAGGTTTTGAGTATTGCTTGGTTTGGAGAGCCCAGGAGGGGCCATATATTGATGATGAAATGTGAGTTGAATCTAGAAGTGTTATTTGAGCTTTTTTGCAGGTTGGGTAAGTCCCAGGTATAGGGGAAACTCTGCCGGATTTCCGGCATGAATTAGGCTGTCTGTTGCCTCTTTAGAGTTTTATCTTAACTTAGTACTAATAAATTTATAATTTAATTATTAGGTGATCGAGATCAGCTATTTTTCTGCATCCAGTAGCCACAATAGTCATCGGTGTATTGTGAGTAAAATATTAATTTTAATTGTAATTTCGATATTATTATATGTTCAAGCATGCCCATGCATCACTTATAAATATATATTTATGTAGTTAAACACTAGGCATGTTTTTATATTGCATTCATAATTGTTAAAATGCCATGGATGTTGTTGTGGTAATTTGGAGCAGTGTGCGTGAGTTGGCGTGCGTGTGGTATGGTGTTGGCTATGGACAGGACGGGTAGACACAGCTTGAGATCTTCGCTGGGACCCTGTCCTTCGGGGTAGACACAGCTTGAGTTCTTCACTGGGATCCTGATTTGGTTTATTAAGCGAAAGTTCGGCTTGAGTTCTTTACTGGCACAGGTTGGATTAAGAGGGCTGTATAGGGGATCAGCTTCCATATATATATATATTGTTTGACAGTGTTGGGTGTGTGAGTGCTCTAAATTGCCTTTTTGATTTGATTTGTATGAAATTTATGACGATGTTACATTTCACTTCACAGGGTGCATTAGCTTTAGATAGCTATAGAGATTATGGTTAAAATTGATATTTTACTCTCTAAGTCGAACGCTCACTCCTGTTCACCTATTTTTCTAGGCTACAGGAGACCTTCTTCGGAATAACCTATTCCTTTCCTCTCAGGTTATGGAGAAAAATTACTTAACGGTATTATTATTGTCTAAATTTATAATTTAGAACTCCGCATGTGCTAGTAGTAGCATTAATCCTGTCAGGGACTGCATGAATTTAAGTTTTTGTGTTAATAAATGAAAAATTTTTATGAGTTTTAAATAGTTTGTAAATGATGTAATAGGGTTGAGTTGGGCTCCCCTAATTTTAGTTTCTGATAATTTCTGGGCTAAGTTGGCTTGAAATAAAATTATAACAGTTTAATTTAAATTATTTTTATATGCATATTGGGCCTAAATTGTGGGCTTGGTTATGGGTTGAGGAATAGTTAGGCTTACTACGGGCCTCGGGGGCTTTAGGCTGGCCCAGGTCCTAGTGCCGGTCCGGCCCATAGGTTGGGTCGTGACAAAGTTGGTATCAGAGCTTAGGCTCTAGATTCATGGGAAATAATATACTTGAGAGTGTAAAAAGGAGTCTTGTTAGGATGTTACATGCGGAGTATAGGATTCTGTTTTGTCTTTTCTATAATTCTTTGTTTCTAGATTCTGTGTTATACGTCGAAAATATAAAAGTGCCTCAGTTAATGTCTTGATTTTAGTGGAGTACATAGAAATGTGAAATAGATTTAGCAGACTATTGAGGTCTACCATGGAAACACGTACTCCAATAAATACTATATTTTTGTCAGTATGGGTTTAAATGGTGTGCCTATTTCGTGCAAGGCACGAGTACATAAAGGTGAGTCTTGAAAGTACAATTGCCCTAGATAAGGATGAGGATACCACTGCTGGCAGTCATCAGTGGATGACCCAGTTAGAATAAGTTTATGACAATAGTAGATTCAAGAGAGATAAGAGATTAGGAGACCTAGTCTGTCAGGACGTATCGTAGTAACTATACAATATTCTCAATGTCTGCTCTATAAGCTGCAGATTACAGT
Source organism: Hevea brasiliensis (assembly GCF_030052815.1). NCBI lineage: Eukaryota > Viridiplantae > Streptophyta > Magnoliopsida > Malpighiales > Euphorbiaceae > Hevea > Hevea brasiliensis. The sequence goes on from NC_079502.1 coordinate 90,719,040, forward strand.
ACCGACATGAAATTATTGTGTAGAGCTGCGTACTTCCCTGTAGTGCTCATGATAAGGATGTTTGCAGGCAGTCTCTGTTTTAGTACAGTTATGCCAGAATAGGGTTCTATTACTGCAAAAGAGTTTGGAAATCCTAGGTAGAGATTTAAAACCCTATAGCTAGAATATTAAAGGGTCACAGTTGCAAGGTAGCTAGAGTCAGTGACTCAGTTACCCTAACATAAGCTACAGTTACATCAGGAATTGCTGAAAGAATAGCGGTTTCAGTATAATCATAAATTAAAGGTAACACCTATAGGGTGAGGCCATTTGGTCTTTGATATGGGGTTTTAGAGAGTTTTGGCATTGTAATGGGCCTTTTGCTTAAAGTTTAGTGAAAAAAAGTATCTTCCTTGTGTAGCAGCAGGGCGCAGGGTACAATTTTTCTCCCTTAAGGGTGACAAGATGCTATGAATGATGTTTTTAACCTGTGAAACAATGCTTTAAGGGGTTTGCAGTATGATAAGAGAGTAGATAGCTTGACATGGTTGTGGCAAGGTGGAAGATATAGTACCTTTTTCGCAGTCAATTATGATGTAAAATGGTCTTATTTTTTTCAAGAGGGATAGGGATTTATTACTAATAATGGTGACCAACAAAATAGTGCCCCAGATGGGACTGTAGAGTGTGGTAGAGAGTAGTTGGCTCGGGTATTCTGGAGATTGATACAAGTTTCATTATAGGAATCATATATAATCAGATCATGATGGATGTAAATCCTTTGAATGGGATGACGGGTTTGGGTGCCCGGTATCTTAAGTTTTGACTAATTGAGTAAACATGGAAAAAAAAATAAAAATAAAAATAAATAAATAAAATATAATAATAATAATAATAATAATAATAATAATAATAATAATAATAATAATAATAATAATAACAAATAAATAAAATTTCTACAGAATCAGTTCTCGAGGTAGTAAGGGTATTATGTAAGCTAAAGGATAAGAATATAGATCATACAATAAAAGTATGACTGTAATTTCCTGAGTTCCTTTCTGACTTCATATTGTTCAAACAGTAGTATAATCTAATTATAATAGTGTTAAGAGTAATAAATTAGCGAAGATAAATCACAGAAGGCCAGTAGATAGAGAAAGTGTAGAATGAAAATTTGGATAATTGATTGCAGATGCAATATAATCTAAATGCCAGTGGAAGTACTAGCTAGAGTGGTCAAAGGACCAAAGCTGAGTAGCACAGATATGTGATAACGTGGTAGAGACTCTGAAAGATATAGTTAGCAGGTACAACTGTCATGTTAGGAAGAAGAATGGAACCAGGGATAGAATAGTCAAGTTCTATTTTGGGTAAGACAAAGAAAATAAATGAAAGGATAATCTGAAGGCGCATAATAAAAGGAACAAAGTTAAGATATAGGGTAAGCTAAGTGTTATTCTTAGCAAGGTGAATGACAAGGATGGAGAACCCAAAATGGGACCACATTAGTGAGGATAGTGATGGAGGTGTGGAATCTAGTAATGTGATACTCATGGCATTATGTAGTTGAGGTAGTGCCAGGGGCTAAAATATAGAGCTTAGAGTTACATGATTGGATCATACTTTATTTATTCCCTATTCTTAAAATGAAGTGAATAGCAATGGGGCAAGATTCTTTTAACTTGTTAACAGTATCAAGAAGATTAGGCGAGGAATACAATAATAATGAGCAAAAGCTAAAAAGTGTGCGATGGTATTACGGACTATCTAATTAGGCAGAGAAAAAGAAGTTAATAAGTAGTAAGTTGAATAAAAGTTAATCTAAGGGATCAAATAGGTATGATGAGTAGAAAGAATTATAAATAATGACACATAGGCTTTAGGTTAGACCTTTGAGATAGTGAGAAGGTAGTTAGAGATTCGTTATGAATGTCAGGCAAACATTTTTAGTGTGATCAACAGAATCACTTTATAGTGAAGCAATAACGATAGAACAACAGTAGGGGTAGAACGAAAAGTGACAAGTCTGGTTGGTTATAAATCACTAGAAATTTCAAGGATCAAATTAATGACCATAGATAACGGTGGAATTAGTGCTGGAAGAATCTATTAGTGAGAGAAATCTTTCAGGATTCAACAAAGGTTAAGGGCACAATATAAACGATGATAGATATGAATCATAGGTCGAGTATAAGTAAAGTTAATAAATTATAAAATATTATGTCAGGAAGGACAATGGTACGGTAGAGCACAATTGTGCTAGGAGATGATGAAATTTGAAGAGAAAGACCAAGAAACATAGGTTAAACGTTATTATATGGATAATCGAGCGTAGTTGAAAATAAGAGGATATTTTTCTTTCTTTTCAAGTTTAGCTCGTGCTTTTGATTCTAGAGCGTTACATAAGGAACAGAAACTGAGTCAAGGAGACCTAGTTATTTGAGAGTTTGATAGGCACCGATTCATACACAATTTCCTGATATGAGAATGACAGTAAGTACGTACCTAGTGTTAAGTATGAAAGGACGATCAGAATAGTGACAGGAGTCAAATGGAGTTAGCTATCAAGGCTTGCAACCGTTTTAAACTATGAGCTAGAGGAAGTACTATTTATGGATGAGTTTCAATAGATGAAATTGTTACTAATGGGAAAAGTTGAGGCTGAAGTTTGGAAAGCTATAGGCAGTATATGTGATTATATTAAGGAGAATGAACACATGAAGTATTTTGTTTAGAATTAAGGCATGGCACACATTTCCCCCAGCCGTGTTAGTTCAGATGGAACTTATAGTTTCAAGGGCTCCTATCCATCCAGGATGAGCAATTTCCTACTGAGGCTAGTAGAGAATGATAATGTTCTAATAGTTAAGTTGGGAAAGGGGATATAAAAAGAATTTTCTATGGTTAATTATAAGTGTTACAAAAGGTGAAGAATGTGCTGGCAGGAGTAAACCGTAAGGGTAGAATTCTCGAAGTAATGGAACTAGTAATTAAGATAAGACTAAGAAATAAAAAGAAAGTTAAAGTTGATGATGGGATAGACATCTTTGAAGGAAAAGGTGTAAGGGTGAGATAGGACTAAAATTAAGAAAAAAGTACAGTAGGTTGAAAAGATATCAACAATACCAGAAGTAGGAAAAAGGAAGTGGATAAGATCCAAAGGACAGGAAGAAAGCTCAGTAGAGCTAGTTATAATTCTGAGGATAAGAAGGAATAGGTATGCTAGGAACACATTAAGAAATGTTTGAAATCAGTTATTATGAGATGATATATTAAAGGAGTAGTGGAGCCTCGATCTAAGTGCCAATGTGTCAGAAGTAGGACACATACTAAGAAGCTTTAGGAAGAAGTCTAAATATTTTCATTCTAGAGAAGGAGTGGGAAACGATAAAGTCGCATGACTGAGTTGTCAGGGAATATAAACACTTTTGTCACCTAGAAGGAGAGACCCAGTTCATTTTCCAATGTTGATAAATGATACACTTGGCCCTTGGAGGGAACTCTACCTAACTAGTTACATAAGATGGATAGAGGTAGGTCTAAGTACCTTAGTAATGACACAAAAGAGATTAAAAATTTGAAGTATCATGGGAGTGAAAAGATTTATAGGTATTGACCACTAAGGTCATAAGAAGAGTGAAAATCTCGAACAAGATGCCTAGATTAGGTGCTACAGGAAAGCTACTCATAGGATACCATGGAATAAGGAACATAAGTTATGTCATTGGGAAAAAGAGATTATTGAAACAAAGGAACGAGGACTAAAGCCACCAAGAGACACGTTAGGGCATAATAAAAGTGAGGTAAGCGCCAAAGTTGATTGAAGTTATGAGACATCAAGTCAAGAGCAGTGAGGTATAGCGAATACTTGAAATGTCAGAAAAATGGTCAATGAATAGTTACAAGATAAAAGCCCTCTAGAAAGAGATGATGACAAATAAAACACTATAGTAGAATCAGAGAGCAGTAGAATATCATATATAATATACGAGGAGTTTGAAAAGTAAATGTTTTAACTGTTGTCCCAGAATAGTCCAAGAAGGGGGTGAATTGGACTTTAACAATTTTTCAGCCCTTACTTGTAGCCTAATGAAAAATTATGGCTTTGTTCAACTAGGTGCTTCTTAATAAATAATGACAGTGATATGTATTTCAAGAAAGTGTCCCTAAGTTGCAATTCAAGCTTTAATCAATATTTATGGCTATTACAACATGCATCACAAAATATTCGACTAATTTCTCATCATACTCATAAATCCTTAAATATACCAACTCAATATATTCAATCAACATTCAAGGTTATGTATAAAAATTAAATTGCATAAAAGTAAGGAGGTTAAGGTTAGAGAGATCAAACACAATGATTTTTATAGTGGTTCGGCTTAACTAGCCTACATCCACTCTCTCAAAGAACCCTCTTTGAGTATTCTCTTCACTATTTGCTCTTTTAAAGGCAAGAGACCAAAAATCCTTTACAACTTTTCAACACCAAGCTTTTACCAAGGTAGCTTGAACCCTTGACAAGTGCTATCTCAAGCACTTACTCTCTCTCAAGCTTCAATAGGTGCTTGTACAACCTCTCTTAAATGCAACTTAATGTTTTAACACTCACTCTTACTCAATACAAATCAAACTATAAAGAAGAGATGAGTTGATTTGCCAATGGTAGCTCAAAGACTTTAAAGCTCTAGAATGAAGCAATAAATGAAAAATCAAAGTTGGAGTTCAAATGTAGGCTTTCATCAAGTGTAAAATGAAATAAAGAAGGTGTATTTATAGTCCCAAATCATTTTAGACCATTTGAAACCTTTTTGGAACGTTATACACACTGCTCAAGACAAAATGGCCGTTATTTTGTCTTTTTGTGTAAAGTTGAGCAGCTCTGATCATTTAGCAAACTAATGAAATTTTGGCAACAGCAGTAAACTAGTTAGTAAACTAATGTTTTAGCAAACACATTAGCAAACTAATATTTTAGCAAAGCAGTTAGCAAACTAAGTCAACAGCTGCATGTCTCAACTTGTAATATTTAAAAACAAAGATTTAGACCTTAAGAAGAAAAATAAGTTCCAAAAGCAGTATCCAAGGTCATGATGAGAAAAAGTAATCAGAAAATAAAGTTTCATTTTTGAGCTCCATTCGACTAAACTCTCATCTATTCTTTTCATATAAGACCTAAGACTCAATCTCTATCTTTATGACTTTCATACCTTTACTTTGGGTCTTGGTTTTCATAATCTTGTTCCTTTCTCATCTTGGATTTGTCTTGAAATGCCTTTGAGTATCCTTTCTCCTTAGGTGCAACTTCAAAGATTCTTTATGAAGAAGAAAAAGAATCTACACATCACTTTAAAGTTGGGTTAGATAGATTCTGTTTGAGTTTTGTTATCATCAAAATCAATGCTCATTTTGAGATACACGGGGTCAACAATCTCCCCCTTTTTGATGATGACAAAACTCAATTGAATCATCAATCAAGAATCAATAAGAATAAGCGTAAGTTCATGTATATCCAAGCAAGTTAGTATGCAGAAAAATGCTCCCCCTAAATATATGCACATAATTTCCAAGACAATTATCAGCTATACAAAAGCTCCCCCTGAGTTTATGCTATAAAGCATATTCATAAGATATTCACAATATTCTCAAAAATAATATGCACATAAACATACTTCACAATATTCTTAAAAATAATATGCACATAAACATACTTCCATTTGTCAAAGTATAAACACAAGTATAAACACATATCCATCCTATTCTCCCCCTTTTTGTCATCATCCAAAAAGGAAACAGGAGAAAATAACCCAAAAAGAATAATGTTAGCCCAAACTTAAACGCAGTAAGGTAAACAGTAGCAAACTAAAAAGGAAGTCGACAATAGTAGCAAACAGACTAGTAAACTAAAAATGCAGATAGGAAACTAAAATTCAGATTTTGTGCTAATCATTAAGTCTTTTGCTTCTACGAGTGGCTTTGGAAGGCACCATCTTTTTCCTGGTGGGTTTAGCAGCAGGTGGCTGAGAACCTTGGTTAGCCAACCGGTCATGCTTCTGTGCTTCATCTTCATCAGATGGTGGTTGTAGGGCAGCGGCTAGGGACTGGTATGGATTTGACACGGTAGACTTAGATCTTTTTCTACCTTTCTTGGCTGGAGGTGTAGCAGCTACAGATGGAGCACTCTCTTGGTGATCCTTTAGAGAGGCTTCCTTCTACTGTGTAGAGGCAGCTGCAGGTTCCAGAAGTGGTTCACTCTGAGGTGCAACAGCTGGCTCACTTTCAGGTTCTACAACCTTTTCACTACCATGCTCAATAGGAACATCAGTTACAGGACCAACTTCAGGTTCAACAACCTGTTCACTAGCATGTTCAACAGGGGCTTCATCTGTAGGTTTAATTTCAGATTCAACCACTTGTCCACTTTCATATGCCACAGCAGCTGGAGACTCACCCAGCTTAGTACCTTCACCCCTATCAGTACCATGAGCAGAGACTTGAGTAGCAGGAGAAGAGGCACCATTTGCAGGTACAGCAGTCTCAACTTTGGTTGGGAAACCAGTTTCCTTGGCCTACTGAAGATCCACAATCAGTTTCTTCAATTCCTCATTTTGAGTAAGCAAGTGACTCACTTTGTAGTCAACCACATCCACAAATTTTCTCAGAAGTTCAATGGGTTGATGGGTTGTACTAAATTGCTCATTAATAGCAGTTTTTAGCCCTTGAAGCTCACTCATAAACTCATTTGTAGAATCTGAACCAACCTTAGCTGAGGAAGAACCACCTTTTTCAAACCTTTACTTTCTTCCATCAGTCTCAGAGTGAATTTCTCTAAGCACAATCAAATCTGTCCTAGAACTTTCCTTAGAAACATTTATATTCAGCTCTTTAAACAAAGCAGTCAAGAGATGTGCATAAGGCAATTTTCCAATCCCATAAGCTTTACACATATTCTTGAAAATCAAGTACGCCAAATTCATCCTTACTTTGTTAATAATGTGCCACATGATGCACATATCCAGGTAACTCAAATAGCCATAGCTGCCAGACTTAGGACAAAAAATGTAGTTCACCATACTGTGAATGATTTTAATATGTTGAAAAGCTTTTGTGCTAGTGGACTTCTCATTAGTGGCAGTGTTGGCAGGGAAGACTTTATTTTCAAACTCTGCCAAGTTAAAGCCTGGAACCCTAGCAACATCTCTATGAGTGGAGATTTTATTTCCATCATTAGGCAATTTCAAAGCCTTAGCAATCATCTCAACAGAAACAACATACACACTATCATTCAAAACAATTTCAAATTTGTCTTCATCATCAACTGTTCTTAGAGTTCTATAAAAGTCTTGAACCAGTCTAGAGTAATACGCATTTGTACACTCACAAACAGTCATCCATTCTTGAAACTCAAAAAGTTCTTTGAATTGAAAATTTACCTGACCAAAGTAATCCCATTTGATGAATTTACAATCAAGCAACGCTTTATCAATAGAACCCGAAGATTGGGCAGCACCCTTTTTGCGTTGGGTATCAATCCCTCGCATTTTTCTCCTCTTTTTCTTTTCTGGTGCCGATACAGTGGGTTTGATAACCTTAGATGGGTCAGAGGATGCACCAGTTGATTCAGGTTTAGGTGAGTTCTTCTTTTCTTTCAATTTCTTCCGTAATGCGGCGACAGGGAGATCGTCAGATGCTAATGAGGATGATGAAGCAGCAGCAGCAGCAGGGGATTTGCGTTTAGTGCGAGCCATCGATGGGAAATGAAGAATGGTGAAATCTAAAATGGCTTTCGGTGTAGTGATGAATGAAGGAGAAATGAAAGAGATGAGCGGTCTGATGAAAATGGGTTAGATTTGCTGAAAAAAAAATTTTGGAGGTGTAATGCCGTAAGCCAATGCAGAGGAGAGAAGAAAAGTGGGTGACGGTTTCGTGTAGCAGAGGTTTAAGTTTCTTGAGTCCCGCGCTTTTCTATTTTAGTATACTTTATCTGAACTTAATTTTTTTTATTTATTTCAAATATGTCTATCTATCTTTATATGCATAAATATATATTTCTATATGTCTAACACAACACTGAGAATGTGATACCAAATGTGAATAGTAAGTGCATTGCTGGACACGCAGAGAGTTTCAAGCACAATCACTTTTTGGTTTGAAATTTGAACAGTACATGATACAGCAAACTAATTTTAGTCACGCAACATTAGCATACAACTTAGTAAACTAATCTCTCGAGTACACAAACAAGTTAGCTAATGTTCCTTAGAGTTTTCTCAGCAAGCTTATATCACAGCAAATTACTCACACATTGGATAAAATGCAAATATATGAAATTACTATGACTTAAATTTCAAGCAAGTGGTTCACTCATGCCAATTTCCCTTCTAATTTTACAAAAGGTTTCCTCATTAAGTGGTTTTGTAAAAATATCAGCAAGTTGATCTTCAGAGGCAACAAATTCTATTTTGATATTTCCATTTTGGACATGATCTCTAATAAAATGATGTCTGATCTCAATATATTTTGTTCTTGAATGTTGGATTAGATTTTTGATCAAGTTTATGGCACTTGTGTTGTCACATCTAATTGGAACAAGATTATATTTTAAACCAAAATCTTCCAATTGTTGTTTCATCCATAAAATTTGAGCAACACAACTACCAGCAGCTATATATTCTGCCTCAGCTGTAGATAAAGCTACTGAAGTTTGCTTCTTACTATGCCAAGAAACTAGTGCAAGACCAAGAAATTGACAAGTACCTGAAGTACTTTTTCTATCCAATCGACTTCCTGCAAAATCGGAATCACTATAACCAACAAGATTAAATGATTCACATTTTGGATACCATAAACCAATTGAGTATGTGCCAATAAGATATCTAAAGATTCTTCTAACTGCACTTAGATGGGATTCTTTTGGACATGATTGAAATCTTGCACACAAGCAAACACTAAAGTGTATGTCTGATCTAGATGCAGTAAGGTACAAAAGAGAGCCAATCATACCTCTATAAAGCTTGGTATCTACTTCTTTACCTTTTTCATCATTGTCCATTTTAATTGTTGAACTCATAGGAGTGCCCATGCTCTTCAAATCTTCCATTTTAAATTTCTTTAACATATCCTTGATGTACTTTGATTGATTTATGAAGATGCCATCTTTCATTTGCCTAATTTGAAGTCCAAGGAAGAATATGAGCTCACCCATCATACTCATCTCAAATTCATTCTGCATAATCTTAGAAAATTTCTTGCACAGAGATTCGTTAGTAGCACCAAAAATTATATCATCAACATAAATTTGCACAATGAGCATATCATTATGATGCTTCCTAACAAAAAGTGTTGTGTCCACTTTGCCTCTTTGAAAATCATTTTGTAAAAGGAATTTACTAAGCCTTTCATACCATGCTCTAGGAGCTTGTTTTAAACCATATAAAGCTTTAGTAAGTTTATAAACATGATTTGGATGCTCATGATTTTCAAAGCCTGAAGGTTGTGCAACATACACTTCCTCATCAATATAACCATTTAAAAATGCACTCTTGACATCCATTTGATAAAGCATAAAGTCCTTGTAACATGCCAAGGCACACAACATTTTAATAGCTTCAATTCGAGCAACCGGAGCAAAGGTTTCATCAAAATCAATCCCTTCCTCTTGGTTGTAGTCTTGAGCCACTAGTCTAGCTTTGTTTCTAACAACATTGCCTTTTTCATCCATTTTGTTTCTAAAAACCCATTTAGTACCAATAATTGAATGATCTTTTGGTTTAGGCACTAAATTCCAAAAGTTATTTCTCTCAAATTGATTTAGTTCTTCTTGCATGGCAAGAATCCAACTTTCATGATTTTGAGCATCTTTAAAACATTTAGGTTCAATTTGTGAAACAAAAGCAACATTACCAAAATATCTTCTCAATTGTGCTCTAGTCATCATCCTCTGAGATGGATCATCAATAATGTCTTCTTGAGGATGATTTCTATGGAATCTCCATTCTTTAGGTAAATCTTCATGTTGGGGCTCATTCACTTGTAATGTGACACCCCTTACCCGACTACAGTGTAGCCGAGTAAGTTATGCCACTCAGTGTGCCGAGCACTCTATTTTATCTTAATTCATTTCCTTAATTAATTTTTTTGTCATAGTTTTGAATATAGTTTATGGAATATAATTTATTTAAGCCATTTATCGAAATTATAATTTATTTGAGGTTCCGAGAATTTTATAGAAAATCCGGCAAAGTACCGGCTAAAAATGGAGAAAACAGTTCTTCGGAACCTGTGAAAAACACTTCCAATATTTATATCTCATCACTCTCAAACTCCAATAATCATCATCTCAATTTCAATTCTCAATCATTCATCTCGTTTGATAGTCATGTAACAATCACAGATCAATATTCACTTTTCCATTTACAAACACAAATTTGCATTATTTACATGAAAATTCAAAATACATTACATAAGTTTCATTACATATGAGAAAATCAAAATTTATTACAGAATGCCAAAATGACACCTAGTGTCCTACCAATGCACTGCAGAAGTTGAGGTGACACGGACACTATGCAGAACTGCAGATGGACTTACCCAATCTGTGGTCTACTGGCTCTCGATCGATCTTGATTACCTACAGCGTTGCAAAGCGACGCGCTAAGCATAAAGCTTAGTGGTGCAAATAATAAAATAGAAAGAAATAATATGCAAATAAAAATCATAATTTCTTAGCCATTGTGTTCATAAGAACTGAATAATTACCAACTTAATGTTTAGTCGAGGGCTAATTACGTTTTATGATATTAACTTCTTCATGCATTTTGTTTATTTATTTTCTTCATGATCTTGAGTTTCTTTGTATTCTATCGTAATCATTTCTGATATTTAATTTTCGTATTTTCTTTAACAATCAGTTCAATTACGTTATACTTTTCCATGCCCAAGTAACCTATACAAATTGACCGATTTGGATAAACGGGTAAACTAGCACTGGGTACTAGGTACCTCGGGCCGTCACACCATCGGTCACAATGTGTCTCCCGGTGTGCAAACAGAATGGCTAATAAGCCATATAAGCAATAAGGCATAAAGCCAAGTAAAACATCATAATCAGTATAGCCATAGGCTATCACATCACAGAATGGCAATGAAGCCATACATCATATGCAGTACTGCTATCAGAACCCTATTGGCATTCCAACCTATCCAAACCAATCACATTAGGCCTACTAGGGCATTTGATACTTTTGAATTCTTCAATTTTTGAATTTCAAGTTTTTATGTCACTATTCACTTCAATAGTCAACAAAAAGTTGACTTTTGCATAGAACATAGGTGCATTGGTTTTAACACTCCCAATGTACCACATTTTGCATTTAAAACTTGTTGGTTTTGGTCACTTTCTCAAAGCTTAGGTCATTTTGGCAAAATTGCCAATTTTCGGTTTTAATTACTCGAAGTTGCACTGTTCTATTGGTCGATCTACTGTTGGAATTTGACAAAACTTCCTTCATAGAAAATGTTCCTTATTTTGTTTAGTTGAATTTCGTTTTTTTAATCACTCCATTTGGAGTTTTGTAGCTCAAGTTATGGCCAAAATAAGTTTACTGTTCACGTGCTTGTTCATCTTTGCACTTTTGGGTTTTGGCGATTTTGGTCCAACTTTGGTCGATAATTTGACCAAGTTAAGTTCATAATTTGGTCTAACTTTCTTCATATGAAATGTTCTACTATGCCTTAGGTTTCCATCGGTTCAAGAATCGCCTAAATCCGAGTTTTCTAGAGAGAGTTATAGCCATCCAAACATTACTACTCAAATGAAAATTATGGAAATCTCAGTACAGTAAACTTCACTTTGCTCAATGATTTGAATGGGTTAATGGCATTATTTGGGGTAGGTTTCTCCATGAAAGTTGTTTGTCTATATCTTTTCTTGTTGCTGTAAAAATTTCAGGTCAATTGACCATATCTACAGTGAGTTATGGCCAAATGAACAGTTACTGTTCATTTGGTCATTTCTGCAGGGTCATGCAGGTGGTGTCCGGATTGGGGCCAAGTTTTGGTCCTCTTGCTTTGGTCTTTTGGGCATGGTTTCTTCAGCAAAAATGTGCCATTATAAGTCTAGTTTCATTTCCAATTGGCCAAACACCAATTGGACTAACACAGCCCAAGATATGGCAGTGTAATTGGACTGAAATTTCAGTCCATTGCTGCTGTCATAGGGCAGCCTACACATTCACTTTGCCATACTATTTTTCAGTCCAATTTGTGGTCAACTTACCTAAAATGGTCACTAACTGACCATTATAATGTTCCCTAACAATTTCATAAGCCAAGTAAATTTTCACTCCTCAAAACCCTAGTTTTCCCTTATGATTCACACATACACCTAATTAAGCACTTCCATTCATTATTTATGTGTATATACACCTTAAACATAATCTCTAATTCATTCTAAGTCCATTAATACAATCAAACTCATTCCTTCCTAGGGCTGCTGAAAATTCAAGGGATGCATACACTTAACTTTTATTCATTTAATTTACAATTTCTCACTTATTTCAAGCTTCTAACATGGAATCAAAGAAGTATATATATAAGTAGGCACTAACCTCACTTTAACCTCTTGTAGGGCAGATTTCTCCAAGCTAAAACTTCACTTTCCTTCACTTTCTAGGCTGCCAAACACTTCCCCAGAGGTAGAGACAAGCTTTTAGTGAAGGGACTTAGGGTTTTATAGTGCAAATTCATGGGAAAATGGAAGTAATTAAAGAAAACTTCCATGGAGGGTTATGGAGGAGAGGATCACGTTTTGAAGAAGAAGATGGCTGCTTGTTTTTGGTCTTCCTTGGTCTTTATTTATCTCTTTTATTAATTAGTCAAATTGTTACTTAATTGTGATTGGTTATGGCTTTTAAATGACATCATCAAGATGTCATAAATTGCTTTTTATTTCATTTTCCTTTTCTTTTATCCACTACTCATTTCCAATTTCATTTTTAGTAATGTTTATTCATATTTTATGTCATATTAATTATTTACTCAACTGGACAAGTCGGCCAAAAATCACCTCTGAAGGCAAAATGACCAAAATGCCCTCCGTTTGGCTTAACGGGTCAAAATCGTCTGTACCGATTGAAAAATTTTTCTAAATATTTTCTTGGCATTCTAATGCCATAGGAACCTCAATGACCCTTCTCTGGAGTCCCAATAATTATTTTATAAATTTTTCCCCGGGTCTAGAGCTCCTCGTTGCGAGAACCGCAACTTCCCTCTGGTTACCCATCGCTTGGGCATCGGCTCGTTTAACTTGGTTGTATTTTATTTCTAAAATTTTTACTAAATTTTTCTTATTAATATTTGAGTTAATTATGGTTCCTCAATTAAGTTTAAATATTTTTCCAAACATTCTAGCTGTCCGGACCGACACCGGTCACCGGAACAGTAGAATGTACGGAGTTGCTACCGGGAGGATGTTACAATTCTTCCCCTCTAATTTAAATTTCGTCCTCGAAATTTACCTGACTTAAGTAATCGGGGAGTTGCTACCTCCTTGTTTTTTCACTTCCTTGTATCGCCTCATCGATTATGCAGGTTTGGCTCTTCCCGAGCTTCCATAGCATATACTTGTGGTGCCACCACGACTTGGGCTTTTCAACCGCTCTCAAACAATCTTACGTGAAATGTCACCGCCGTTTCTACCCGATCTTTTACCCCTTTGAACTATAGGGGAAGGTCTATCAACTTGTACCGGAGCTATTGAACCACTCCTCTGAGGGCAATCTCTTATGATATGATCCGTAGCCCCACACTTGAAACACTCTCCAGTTAACAGTCGACACTCCCCTCTGTGTCTTCTACCACAATGCATACATTCAGGCACTGGGGTTAATCCCCTTATTATTGTGCCCGGGGAACTAGCTATAGAGATTCCAATCTGGCCTCTGTGGCCCTGTGTCTGATCTTGTGAACTAGAACCCTTAAACTTCTTACTATCAGTTGGTATACTTGACTGTCCTGGGCCCCTCTTCTGCTGTCTCTCCCTTCTGGTCTGCTCACTGATTCTTACCTTTTCAACCTTTATTGCAGCTTCCACTAGCTTGGTAAATTCTGTGATTCCCAAGGCAGTGAGCTGGATCTTGATGTTGTCATTTAGTCCCTCCTCAAATCTCTTGCACCTTTCGGCTTCATTAGGGACTATCTCCCTTCCATAGCGGCTCAATCTTACGAATTCCTTCTCATATTCGCCACCGACAACCTGTCTCGCCTCAGTTAATAAACTCTCTTCTTCTCTCTTCTAGGTATACATTACCCACATATTTCTTCTTAAATTCGAAAGAAAGAAGTCCCAAGTTCTGACTTACCTGCACTTCATCGACACGTGTCCCACCATTCGTAGGCATCGTCTTGTAACAAGGATACAGTGACTTCTAAGTTACGCTCGGGTGCAGTGGAGTTGTTTTAAGACTCGCCTGCCTGCTCAACCAATTTTCTACCGCAATGAGTCATCTTCTCTCTTGCCATAGAAATCCACCGCTCCAAACTTTCTTAGCCTTTCGGATGTGATTTACTGTGGAGCTGGTGGTGGTGGTGGTGCTGGCATTACTCCGGCCATTTGTCTAAAGAAATTGGCCATTTGCTGAAACATGGCCTGTGGAGGCTGAGCAGGCTCTGCTTGAGCTGGCGGAGTAGGTTCTCCCCTACCCCCAGTCTCAGCTGCTGCAGGTGGAGCATGACTCTCCACTTCCTCCTCGACTGCTCTCTGAGATGAAGGGTCCATATCCTATTCAAAATAAGAAAGATAAACAGATCTGCATTAGTGTCACCTCGACTCTTACAAATGCAATGCATGGTATGGACTCAACCTAGGCCCAGAAACGCCTAAACCGTGCTCTGATACCACTAAATGTGACATCCCTTACCCGACTACAGTGTAGCCGAGCAAGTTATGCCACTCAGTGTGCCGAGCACTCTATTTTATCTTAATTCATTTCCTTAATTAATTTTTTTGTCATAGTTTTGAATATAGTTTATGGAATATAATTTATTTAAGCCATTTATCGAAATTATAATTTATTTGAGGTTCCGAGAATTTTATAGAAAATCCGGCAAAGTACCGGCTAAAAATGGAGAAAACAGTTCTTCGGAACCTGTGAAAAACACTTCCAATATTTATATCTCATCACTCTCAAACTCCAATAATCATCATCTCAATTTCAATTCTCAATCATTCATCTCGTTTGATAGTCATGTAACAATCACAGATCAATATTCACTTTTCCATTTACAAACACAAATTTGCATTATTTACATGAAAATTCAAAATACATTACATAAGTTTCATTACATATGAGAAAATCAAAATTTATTACAGAATGCCAAAATGACACCTAGTGTCCTACCAATGCACTGCAGAAGTTGAGGTGACACGGACACTATGCAGAACTGCAGGATGGACTTACCCAATCTGTGGTCTACTGGCTCTCGATCAGTATCTTCAGTACCTACGCGTTGCAAAAGCGACGCGCTAAGCATAAAGCTTAGTGGTGCAAATAATAAAATAGAAAGAAATAATATGCAAATAAAAATCATAATTTCTTAGCCATTGTGTTCATAAGAACTGAATAATTACCAACTTAATGTTTAGTCGAGGGCTAATTACGTTTTATGATATTAACTTCTTCATGCATTTTGTTTATTTATTTTCTTCATGATCTTGAGTTTCTTTGTATTCTATCGTAATCATTTCTGATATTTAATTTTCGTATTTTCTTTAACAATCAGTTCAATTACAGTTATACTTTTCCATGCCCAAGTAACCTATACAAATTGACCGGACTGGATAAACGGGTAAACTAGCACTGGGTACCAGGTACCTCGGGCCGTCACACCATCGGTCACAATGTGTCTCCGGTGTAAATGTAATGGCTAATAAGCCATATAAGCAATAAGGCATAAAGCCAAGTAAAACATCATAATCAGTATAGCCATAGGCTATCACATCACAGAATGGCAATGAAGCCATACATCATATGCAGTACTGCTATCAGAACCCTATTGGCATGCCAACCTATCCAAACCAATCACATTAGGCCTACTAGGGCATTTGATACTTTTGAATTCTTCAATTTTTGAATTTCAAGTTTTTATGTCACTATTCACTTCAATAGTCAACAAAAAGTTGACTTTTGCATAGAACATAGGTGCATTGGTTTTAACACTCCCAATGTACCACATTTTGCATTTAAAACTTGTTGGTTTTGGTCACTTTCTCAAAGCTTAGGTCATTTTGGCAAAATTGCCAATTTTCGGTTTTGGTGCTCCGAAGTTGCACTGTTCTATTGGTCGATCTACTGTTGGAATTTGACAAAACTTCCTTCATAGAAAATGTTCCTTATTTTGTTTAGTTGAATTTCGTTTTTTTAATCACTCCATTTGGAGTTTTGTAGCTCAAGTTATGGCCAAAATAAGTTTACTGTTCACGTGCACTGTTCATGCTGCACTTTTGGGTTTTGGCAGATTTTGGTCCAACTTTGGTCAGTAATTTGACCAAGTTAAGTTCATAATTTGGTCTAACTTTCTTCATATGAAATGTTCTACTATGCCTTAGGTTTCCATCGGTTCAAGAATCGCCTAAATCCGAGTTTTCTAGAGAGAGTTATAGCCATCCAAACATTACTACTCAAATGAAAATTATGGAAATCTCAGTACAGTAAACTTCACTTTGCTCAATGATTTGAATGGGTTAATGGCATTATTTGGGGTAGGTTTCTTCATGAAAGTTGTTTGTCTATATCTTTTCTTGTTGCTGTAAAAATTTCAGGTCAATTGACCATATCTACAGTGAGTTATGGCCAAATGAACAGTTACTGTTCATTTGGTCATTTCTGCAGGGGCTGTTGCAGGGTGTCCGGATTGGGGCCAAGTTTTGGTCCTCTTGCTTTGGTCTTTTGGGCATGGTTTCTTCAGCAAAAATGTGCCATTATAAGTCTAGTTTCATTTCCAATTGGCCAAACACCAATTGGACTAACACAGCCCAAGATATGGCAGTGTAATTGGACTGAAATTTCAGTCCATTGCTGCTGTCATAGGGCAGCCTACACATTCACTTTGCCATACTATTTTTCAGTCCAATTTGTGGTCAACTTACCTAAAATGGTCACTAATTGACCATTATAATGTTCCCTAACAATTTCATAAGCCAAGTAAATTTTCACTCCTCAAAACCCTAGTTTTCCCTTATGATTCATACATACACCTAATTAAGCACTTCCATTCATTATTTATGTGTATATACACCTTAAACATAATCTCTAATTCATTCTAAGTCCATTAATACAATCAAACTCATTCCTTCCTAGGGCTGCTGAAAATTCAAGGGATGCATACACTTAACTTTTATTCATTTAATTTACAATTTCTCACTTATTTCAAGCTTCTAACATGGAATCAAAGAAGTATATATATAAGTAGGCACTAACCTCACTTTAACCTCTTGTAGGGCAGATTTCTCCAAGCTAAAACTTCACTTTCCTTCACTTTCTAGGCTGCCAAACACTTCCCAAGAGGTAGAGACAAGCTTTTAGTGAAGGGACTTAGGGTTTTATAGTGCAAATTCATGGGAAAATGGAAGTAATTAAAGAAAACTTCCATGGAGGGTTATGGAGGAGAGGATCACGTTTTGAAGAAGAAGATGGCTGCTTGTTTTTTATCTTCCTTGGTCTTTATTTATCTCTTTTATTAATTAGTCAAATGGTTACTTAATTGTGATTGGTTATGGCTTTTAAATGACATCATCAAGATGTCATAAATTACTTTTTATTTCATTTTCCTTTTCTTTTATCCACTACTCATTTCCAATTTCATTTTTAGTAATGTTTATTCATATTTTATGTCATATTAATTATTTACTCAACTGGACAAGTCGGCCAAAAATCACCTCTGAAGGCAAAATGACCAAAATGCCCTCCGTTTGGCTTAACGGGTCAAAATCGTCTGTACCGATTGAAAAATTTTTCTAAATATTTTCTTGGCATTCTAATGCCATAGGAACCTCAATGACCCTTCTCTGGAGTCCCAATAATTATTTTATGAATTTTTCCCCGGGTCTAGGGCTCCTCGTTGTGAGAACCGCAACTTCCCTCTGGTTACCCATCGCTTGGGCACCGGCTCGTTTAACTTGGTTGTATTTTATTTCTAAAATTTTTACTAAATTTTTCTTATTAATATTTGAGTTAATTATGGTTCCTCACTTAAGTTTAAATATTTTTCCGAACGTTCTAGCTGTCCGGACCGACACCGGTCACCGGAACAGTAGAATGTACGGAGTTGCTACTTGGAGGATGTTACATGTAATTCTTCCAAATTTGGCATTTCTTCATTGATTTGATCATCATTGGCATTATGAACATCTATTATGGTATCTCCTTGAGTTTCTTCATCTTTGCCATCAATTTGTTCCATTTCTTGACTTGATATTATATTTTCTTTTTCAAATACCTGCTCATTATTATCATCACAAACAATTTACCTTCTGATAGAAGGGTTAGTCTCATCAAACAAAACATGAATAGTTTCCTCAATAACTAAAGTTCTTCTATTGAACACTCTATAGGCTTTACTCTTAGTTGAATACCCAAGAAAGATTTCTTTATTGGATTTAGCATCAAATTTCTTTAAGTTATCCTTCTTGTTATTTAAAATATAGCACTTACAACCAAATGCTTTGAAATATGAGATATTTGGTTTTCTTCCTTTCCACAGCTCGTAAGGGGTCTTTTTCAAAATTGGTCTAATCAAAATTCTATTCAACACATAGCAAGATGTATTAACAGCTCAAGCCCAAAAGTACCTTGGCAAATTATTTTCATTCAACATAGTTCTAGTCATTTCTTGCAAAGTCCTATTTTTCCTTTCTACAACCCCATTTTGTTGAGGTGTTCTAGGAGCTGAAAAATTATGATTGATTCCATGTTTATCACAGTATCTCTCAAATAAATGATTTTCAAATTCAATTCCATGGTCACTTCTTATAGATGTGATGCAAAAAACCTTTTTCATTTTGAACCATTTTACTAAAAGAGGTGAATTTTTCAAAAGTTTCATCCTTGTGAGCAAGGAAGAATGTCCATGTATATCTTGAATAGTCATCAACAATAACTAAAGCATATGACTTCCCACCAAGACTAGTAGGAGATACGGGTCCAAATAAATCAAGATGAAGCAATTCTAATGGCCTAGTGGTAGACACAATATTTTTAGATTTAAAAGATGCTCTAGTATGCTTTCCTAGTGCACATGCTCTGCATTGAAATTCATTTTCATAATTAATCTTAGGAAGACCATTAACAAGTTCTTTCTTAGATAATTTTGAGAGTGTATGCATGCTTGCATGACCCAGTCTTCTATGCCACAAATAACTAGAGTTATCAAAAGATACTAGACATGTACCATGATTAGTTTCAAAATTATTCATGTCAAGCAAGTAAACATTATTGAATCTATTAGCAATAAACAATGTGTCATTATCTAAGTTATTGATCGTACATAGAGAAGAAGTAAACTTTACCTTAAAACCTTTATCACAAAGTTGGCTTACACTTAGCAAAATGTATTTCAATCCTTCAACAAGTGACACATCTTCAATATTCAATACAGGGTTTGGTTCCAATTGTGCCATTTCCAATTATTTTTCCTTTCCCTTTATCTCCAAATTTTACATGTCCTCCATCTTCCATTGTGATTTTTGAAAACTTGTCCTTTTCACCAGTCATGTGCTTTGAACAACCACTATCTATATACCATTTTTCACTTTCCTTCATCCCTTTGAAACAAACCTGAAATTTAATCACTGAGCTTTAGGTACCCAAGTAACTTTGGGTCCTTGGGGGTTAGTGACCTTAGGTAAGGTTCCCTTTAGCACCCATACCTTCTTTACCTTAAGAAGACCTTTCCTAAATGCACAAGAACTAATCATATGACCTCTTTTATTGCAATAATAACATGTGAAATTGGGCAAAGAGGATGTAGATGCTTTAATGAAATGATTCTTATATTTACCATAGTTCATGAAACCATCAAAACCAATTCCATACTTTTCATTTGAAATTCTTTGGTTTCCAAGAAGTATATCTAGAGTTTCTTTTCCTTTTGTAAATTTTGTCAAATCATTTGTCAAAGACTCTACTTTAGCTTCAAGAACTTTATTTTTCTCAATGAGCATTTCATAAGTTTCTTTTGAGATTTTCAACTCTAAATCTAGTTCTTTAAACAAGGCAATTTGTCCTTTGTAAAATTCATTTTCTTTGTACACATTGGACATGGCAATATTTTGTGATCTCAATGATTCAATCTCTAAATTCATTTTAGTGCACTTTCTCTTGTAATTTCTATCCTCATCATATACTCTAGCAAATGAAAGTTCAAGTTCTTCTACATTTGGAGATTCATAAGAGTTTACCTCATTGTCACTTTCTTCTTCCTTTTGTGAGCTCTCAACTTTCTCTTCAAGTGCCATCATACAAAGAAGAGCAGTCTCTTTGTCACTTGATTCATCATTTGAAGATTCTTCACTGTTGCTCCATATTACTTTTATAGCTTTCTTGCTCCTATCTTCTTTTCCTTTCTTCTTTTTGAGTAATGGACATTTGGGCTTGATATATCCAGGTTTGTGACATTCATAACATACAATTTCTTATTTTGAATCCCTGAAATCTTTATCCTTGGGAGTATACTTTTTCAAGAATTTCTTGTATTTGCTTCCTCCCTTCTTGAAAGCTCTTTTGAATTTTCTTGCAAGCATAGCCATTTCATCATCATCATCACTTGAAGCACTTGAGTTGTCACTAGAGTCAGCTTTGAATGCAACTCCTTTCTTCTTATCTTCATCTTTGTTTGACTTGAGAGCAATGTTTTTCTTCTTCTTTTACTCATTTTCAACTTCATCTTTCTTATATACCATTTCATGTGCAATGAGAGATCCAATGAGTTCATCATAGGTGAAAGTTTTAAAATCTTTGGTATCTTGGATAACTGTAGTCTTTGCTTCCCAAGATTTTGGAAGTGATCTAAGAATTTTCTTCACAAGTTCAGCCTCCTCAAATCTTTTACCAAGTGCTTTGAGAAAATTTACAAGATCGGTAAACCTTGTACTCATATCCGTAATTGATTCTCTTGGCTTCATTTCAAATAGCTCATAATCTCGAATAAGAAGGTTTGCTTTGGACTCTTTGACAACATCAGTTCCTTCATAAGTGACTTCAAGCTTATCCCAAATTTCCTTAGCAGGTTGACATCCTGAAACACGATTGTATTCATTAAGGTCAAGTGAGCAATGCAAAATATTAATAGCTTTAGCATTTATAGAAATTTTCTTTCAATCATTGCCATCATATTCATCTTCATGTTTTAGAATTTTTGTAGTTCCTGGACTATTCTTTTGAGGAACATGTGGACCATTTTTAATAATTCTCCATGCATCAATATCTACAGATTGTATGAAATTTCTCATTCTTACTTTCTAAAATGAATAATTAGTGCCATTGAAGAGTGGTGGTCTAGTGATTGAGTAGCCTTCAGCTAGTGGTGCGGGTATACCGGCAGTATTGCTAGATGAACCAGCCATTATGGATCACTCTAAGGTTGTAACACCCTAAGCAAGAGAAACCTAGCTCTGATACCAATTTGTTGTCCTAGAATAGTCCAAGAGGGGGGTGAATTAGACTTTAATAATTTTTCGGCCCTTGCTTGTAGCCTAATAAAAAATTGTGATTTTATTCAACTAGGTGCTTCTTAATATATAATGACAGTGATATGTATTTTAAGAAAGTGTCCCTAAGTTGCAATTCAAGCATTAATAAATATTTTATGGCTATTACAACATGCATCACAAAATATCCAACTAATTTCTCATCATACTCATAAATCCTCAAATATACCAACTTAATATATTCAATCAACATTCAAGGTCATGTATAAAAATTAAATTGCACAAAAGTAAGGAGGTTAAGGTTAGAGAGATCAAACACAACGATTTTTATAGTGGTTCGACTTAACTAGCCTACATCCACTCTCTCAAAGAACCCTCTTTGAGTCTTCTCTTCACTATTTGCTCTTTTAAAGGCAAGAGACCAAAAGCCCTTTACAACTTTTCAATACCAAGCTTTTACCAAGGTAGCTTGAACCCTTGACAAGTGCTATCTCAAGCACTTACTCTCTCTCAAGCTTCAATAGGTGCTTGTACTACCTCTCTTAAATGCAACTTAATGTTTTAACACTCACTCAACTATAAAGAAGAGATGAGTTGATTTGTCAATGGTAGCTCAAAGACTTTAAAGCTCTTGAATGAAGCAATAAATGAAAAATCAAAGTTGGAGTTCAAATGTAGGCTTTCATCAAGTGTAAAATGAAATAAAGAAGGTGTATTTATAGTCCCAAATCATTTTAGACCGTTTGAAACCTTTTTGGAACGTTATACACACTGCTCAAGACAAAATGGCCGTTATTTTGTCTTTTTGTGCGAAGTTGAGCAGCTCTGATCATTTAGCAAACTAATGAAATTTTGGCAATAGCAGTAAACTAGTTAGTAAACTAATGTTTTAGCAAACACATTAGCAAACTATTATTTTAGCAAAGCAGTTAGCAAACTAAGTCAACAGCTGCATGTCTCAACTTGTAATATTTAAAAACAAAGATTTAGACCTTAAGAAGAAAAATAAGTTCCAATATCAGTATCCAAGGTCATGATGAGAAAAAGTAATCGGAAAATAAAGTTTCATTTTTTAGCTCCATTCGACTAAACTCTCATATATTCTTTTCATATAAGACCTAAGACTCAATCTCTACCTTTATGAATTTCATACCTTTACTTTGGGTCTTGGTTTTTATAATCTTGTTCTTTTCTCATTTTGGATTTGTCTTGAAATGCCTTTGAGTATCCTTTCTCTTTAGGTGCAACTTTAAAGATTCTTTATGAAGAAGAAAAGGAATCTACACATCACTTTAAAGTTGTGTTAGATAGATTCTATTTGAGTTTTGTTATCATCAAAATCAATACTCATTTTGAGCTACACGGGTTCAACATTACCAATCTCTGCATAGTTGGAGGAGTAATGATTGCACTTGTTCTAATAATCTTCTTTTCCTTATTTCTTGTTTATTCGAAAATTCGAGAAGGAATTTTTCTTAAGGGGGGAAGAATGTAACAACCAAAAAAAAAAAAAAAAAGGGGAAAGGGGGATGGGACTTGGCGTGTGATAGTGGATTTCCACTGTCACTGCCAGTAAAAAAAAAAAAAAAATTTAAAACAAAATGGGGGGGCGCCCCCCCCCCCCCCCCCCCCCCAATTTCTCTCCTCTCCTCCCCTCTCTTCTTCTTCTTTCCTTCTCCGGTGACCAGCCGACGACCTCCCAAGTGGCTCCCCACCTGGCCGGCGACCTCCCAAGCTATGGCGGTAGCCCGAAATTCGGCCAATAGTGGAGAGAGAGAGAGAGAGAGAGAGAGAGAGAGAGAGAGAGAGAGAGAGAGAGAGAGAGAGAAAGGGTTCCAAACTTTGAATGCTTGTATCCGGTGATCTCGACGTCCGATTGGAGTGATTCCAGCGGCTATGGACTCCTAAGAGCGAGCCCTTTTAGATGAGACCAGCCTCGTCGGATTTGGTGGCCGTTTCCTACGCTGGTGAGGAGAGAGAAAATCGGCTTTTCTTTGACTTTTCGATGAGATTTCCGACGATCCGACCATTGGATTGATGATTCGAGACTACCTATGGACTAAGGGAGAGGAATGAAATATGATGGTATGATCAGATCCGGCAAATGTCGTCGGCGACTGACGGCCGCCACCGTGTGCGGTGGTTCTAGTGGTGGCTCCGGTGGGCTTTGGAGATGATTCAACTTCCAGAGACTTCCTCATAAATTTTTGTAATTTTTGAGACACAGATAAACTTCGGGTAAGACTATTTTTCATTATTTCTCTGTCTGTGGAGCATAAATACAGTGTTTCTTAAATAGGAAAAATTGGAGAAAATTTCTAAGAAAAATATATGATGAAAGTAAAATTATTTGGAGATATTCTATGGTGTTTGTTGAATTTTTGAGTGATTGTAGAATATTTTTAAAAAATATAGATGGATTTTAGTTAGATTTTTAGCATATGGGCATATAAGATTATTTAAAATTAAGATATTTAAATTTTATATGATTGGTTGAAGCTTGAGGATGGAGGTTTAAATATGTGAATATTGAATTGGGTTGAATTAAGAATATGTTAGCTGTTGGAAACTTATGAAATTGAGTAATATTCTTGAATAAAAAATTCATGGGTGATTAGAAAATTACAATTCATTTTGCAATAGCCTTATAATATTATTAAGGACTGCAGAGCAAAATTTTAGAATTTTAAGAGCTTGTTTGAGTGGATTTTTACAAAATGTCAATTATAGGGACTAAAACGTAATTTTTAAAGTTTTGAGTATTGCTTGGTTTGGAGGGCCCAGAATGGGCCTTATAATGATGATGAGATATGAGTTGAATTTATAAGTGTTATTTGAGCCTTTTTACAGGTTGGGTAGGTCACAGGTATAGGGGAAACTCTGTCGGATTTCCGGCATGAATTAGGCTGTCTGTTACCTCTTTAGAGTTTTATCTTAACTTAGTACTAATAAATTTATAATTTAATTATTAGGTGATCGAGATCAGCTATTTTTCTGTATTCAGCAGCCATAATAGTCATCGGTGTACTGTGAGTAAAATATTAATTTTAATTATAATTTCGATATTATTATATGTTCAAGTATGCCCATGCATCACTTATAAATATGTATTTATGTAGTTAAACACTAGGCACATTTTTATGTTGCATTCATAATTGTTAAAAAGCCATGGATGTTGTTGTGGTAATTTAGAGCAGCGTGTGTGAGTTGACGTGCGTGTGGTATGGTGTTGGCTATGGACAGGACGGGTAGACACGGCTTGAGATCTTCGCTGGGATCCGGTCCTTCGGGGTAGACACGGCTTGAGTTTTTCACTGGGACTCCGATTTGGTTTATTGAGCGAAAGTCCGGCTGAGTTCTTCGCTGACACAGGTTAGATTAAGAGGGCTGTATAGGGGATCAGCTTCCATATATGTATTGTTTGACAGTGTTGGGTGTGTGAGTGCTCCAAATTACATTTTTGATGTGATTTATATGAAATTTATGACGATATTGCATTTCACTTCATAGAGTGCATTAGCTTTAGATAGCTATAGAGATTATGGTTAAAATTGATATTTTACTCTCTGAGTCAAATGCTCACTACTGTTCACCTATTTTTCCAGGCTACAGGAGACCTTCTTTGGAATAACCTATTCCTTTCCTCGCAGGTTATGGAGAAAAATTACTTAATGGTATTATTATTGTCTAAATTTGTAATTTAGAACTCCGTATATACTAGTAGAAGCATTAATTCTGTCAGGAACTACATGAATTTAAGTTTTTGTGTTAATAAATGAAAAATTTTTATGAGTTTTAAATAGTTTGTAAATGATGTAACAGGGTTGAGTTAGGCTTCTCTAATTTTAATTTTTGATAATTTTTGGGTTAAGTTGATCTGAAATAAAATTATAACAGTTTAATTTAAATTATTTTTATATGTATATTGGGCATAAATTATGAATTTAATTATGAATTGAGAAATAATTAGACTTACTATGAACCTCAAAGATTTTAAATTAATTCAAATTCTAATATCGATCTAACTTATAAATTGGACCGTGACAAATAATATGTAATTTGGTCCCTGCATGTGTCATCTGTTCCATGAAAATGTGGATGATTATTTAACCAAGGCGCACGCAAGCCTAACATATTGCCGTCTTCATCTTTTCTTTCGATGGTTGTGTGTAGTGAGAAGACAAAAGTAGGTACTCTATATCACATAACCATCATTTGTTTGGCAATCAATCACACTGAGATATTATTTCAATCATATCTTATTTGTTCTCAATCACCTTAATTAATACTTTTAATTATATTCTTTTTCTTTTATTATATTCACATTCCTTCTGATAACAAACAGTAAATCTCTGCTGTCTAATACTTTGACAATTACTTTATTGGTAATTGTAATGGGTTGGCATAGTGAAGAATTTTATATTTTTTAAATAAAATTAAGTATTTAATTAAAAAAAATTTCAGTTAAAAATGAGTGTTTAATCTCATAATGTGCTTTTTTTGATGCTATTAAAATTAATTCTAACTTAATAAATTAAATAATATATATGATTTAATAAAACAAAAGTTAACTATTTAATTATATTTTTAAAAAATTTAATTAGAATGGCTTTATATTTTCAAAAATTAAATTCTTTAATTCACCTGTAATTAATGGAGTTATCAGTATTTAAGAAAGTTCCTCTATTCTCTCTCTTCTTGTATATATCATTATCCTCCTGTGATTAATGGAGTTTTAAATTAAATTAAGATCTATTTATTTAATAAAAATAATGAATTGTTATTGGTTGACAGTTGCCCCCTTGTATTTTTTTTTTTAATTTTTTGGTCAGAAGTTGAAAATTGCTGGTTGAAATTTGAAAAACCAAACTATGGAGTTAGAAATTTATTAATCATATCGCAATTTACTTTGTTTCAATTAATTTAAATTTAATTAAAGCTGAAATGCTGTTTATTATTATTATTATTATTATTATTATTATTATTATTATTTAAAATATTATAATTTCAGATATAATTTTAATATTATTAAATTAAAATTTATTTAAAATTAATAAGAAATAAGTAACTATTACATGTGTGCACTTGTTTTTGTAGCTTTTAAAAGTTGTTTGGTTCAATTATTTGTCACTTTAAAAATATTAAAATGTGTTAATTAGTTTTTTGTTTAATTTTATTATTATCTCTATTAATCACAATAATTATTTATATAATTTTTTTATGTCTTATCTTATTATTTGTTTAGATAAATAATAATTTAATTAAATTAAGAAGAATTTTTATTATAATTTAAATAATTTAATTATTTTTTTAATATGCAAAGATATAAGTATATATGTTACTATTTATTGTTATAAATATTTTAAATTAATTATTATTTTTATTTATCCTTTAAAATTTTTTTATAATAATTAACAAAATAATTAAATTATTCAAATTATAAATAAATATTTTTATTTATTTAAATTATCCTTCACCTTATTTAATTAAGGGAGAAAGAAATATTAAAATAAATTATAATAAAAATAAGAGTAAAATTAAAATAAATAATTAATACTCTTTAATATTTTTAAAATAATAAATAATTATAAATAAAAATAATATAAAAAAAGAAAATTAAAAGAGAAATTAATAATAATTTAGTACAAATTAAAAGAAAAAAAAAAAAAGTGGTTAACGTTGGATGGGTAAAATAATTTACTCTAGGAGAGTAGGGGTTGCTGGAAATTTTGCAGGCACACAGCTTTATACAAAAAAACCTTAAAAGCAGGTGGTGTTCTATTTGCTTGGATTTTAACAGAGGAAAATAGGCTGAGGATCGGGCTCACTGTTTCCGGTATTCTCGCTCTCTGGTCTCGCACTTCCTCTCTTTCTTACCATTTACTGCTTTCTCGTAATTACCTTTACCTTCTAAGCTCAATTTCAAGGTGTTTTAAGAAAAATACATTCTTGCAGAAATAGCCGTGATTTCTTAGTTTCTGTTTGATTCAATTTTTTAATAAAATTTATTTTATTTATAAATAAATTATATGATAAATTTTATTTATAAATAATTTTTTTTATATATATTTTATATTAAATATAAAATTAATTTTAAATAAAATAAATTTTATATTTAAAAAAAGTAAAATAAAATAAAATAAAATAAAATAATATATATATATTTGCCACTCAAAATATATATAATTTTAAATTTTAAATTTATTTATAAATTTTATCAATTTTGATAAAATTTAATTAGTTATAATAAATTTTACATAATTAATTATTAAGAATTCTAAATAAATTTTTATTTAAACTAAATATTAAAATTTTATATTTACAATGAATTCAACTAAATTTCATGAAATTAGTTTATACCAAACACTACTACCTTAATGATAAATGTATTTATTAAAATTAAGAGATTCAAATTCAACTCTTCTTTTTTGTTATTGATGTAAATCTTATTCAATAATATTTTTAAGGTAACATTTAATATTTTAATTATCAATGGCATAATAATTATATTAATATTTAAAAATTAAAAAAATAATTTATAAAAAGTTATTATAATAATTAAGAAAGTGTTTTGATTAAAATTAATAGGATAATATTATTATTTTTATATTTAATAATTAATTTAATAATTATTTTTATTAAATATTTATATTTTAAATTAATATATAAATAATTAATTATTAATAACTAATATTTAATAAAAATATCAATTACTATTAAAATAACTGATAAATATTAAAATAATTAATATTTTATAATTTTTAAATAAAATATTTAATTTTATAATAATGCTATTTATAGTAGCATTCAATGCATGGGTAGCGTCTAAGATGCTAATATTAATCATATATGTCTATTTCATCTCTCTTTAATAAATAGTTTGAGTCTCAAATTTTTTGGGTATTTTAAATTTTCAATTACACTTTTTTTTTTAAAAAAAAAACTCTATTGTAGAATATGATTGTAATAAAAAAAAATTATCATTGGAATTATAAAATTATTTTGAAAAGAAAACTGTAAGGATATGGCCATTTAATTTTTCCATAAAAAGCAAATATATTTAATTATATATAATGTTTTAATAAATTATTGTAATTTAGAGGTTTTTATTTCTTATGTTATGAAATGGATTTGTGGGTAAAATAAGTTGATGAAAATTAAACTGTTTTTATACAAAATGTGGATTACAACAAAGAAATAATCACATTAAGCAGTTTTATTTAACAAAAAGGAGATAGTAATATTAATTAATTATAATTATAACTAATAAAAATTTTCAAAATACAAAAAATTGGGATATGGATAGTACAAAGATCCGACCCACTACCATCCAATTGCATGAAAAGTGGAAATCTGCATGCAGGACATGTGGGTAAAGTTCAGTTAGCACGACAAAAAAGAATTTTTAAATACCATTAAAACGGCAAGGTCATTTTCGTAAAAAGATAGAGATGAGAACCCTATATTTATCAAATTTCCGCCATCCCGGATCTTTCGCGACGTTGTTTCAGACAAATTTTCTTCTCCGCAGAGCTAAAAAGTCACCGCCTCTCTTCTCCTTTTTTATTATTATTTCTTATTTCTCATCTTTTATTTAAATAAATAAAGAAGAAAAATCTCTGGTTTTACGCCGGTTGGCTGCAGAAACCGCTCAGCTATGCCATTATATCTAAGCTACACCTCCTGCTAATTTATTTTTTCTCTCTTTTTCTCTGTTTTGTGCACAGGGACTTACGTTTCTTCTTCATCTTTGTACTAGATTCTCTCCCTTTCTTTGCTCTCTCGAGTAGGTCATTCCATCGATTCGAAGAGTTATCTTTCAAGCACAAAATCCCAAATGGGTTTTCCGTGCACTGTATTTCTAGAACTTAGCTCTTCAATCTTTTGAAAACAAATCCCTGATTGTTTTTTGGAAAATTATTTTGACTTTGCTAGTTGGGTTAGTGATTATCGTTGTAGCTCTTTCTTATTTGTAATAGGAAGTTTTTAAGTAACGGATTAAGGTAAAGTTTGTTGGTGGTCCTCTGGAGGTTTTTTTTTTATTTTTTTTTTATTTTTGTTTGTTTCATGAGAAAATTTTTGTTTTTAATGTTGGGTTTTGTTTAGTTATACAGGGTTATCGTTTTTTATTTTCTATTCTTAAGAAAGGGGTAAAGGAAATAATGGCACCAGCTACTAACTGGCTTTCCTTTTCACTCTCTCCGATGGAAATGTTGAGGTCATCTGAATCTCAGTTCTTATCCTATGAGAGCACCTCCACTGCCTCTCCTCACTATTTGATCGAAAACTTCTATGATAACGGTAATAACTTACTCTATTGCCTTGGTTTTCCTTCTTCTTTTCTTCATCTCCCCTCTTGCTCTTTTGTTTTTGTTTGTTTACCTGTACTGAGAAGGCTTTAACTTCTGTTTGATATCCGAGAAAGTGCTAGAAAAGATACAGATAATAAGCAGCCGAGTGAGATAGTTGCCTATTACTGTTACTAGTTCAAGCTCACACTTGCACCAGACACATGTATTTCGCCGACTCAAATCTCACTAAAAACAAGCAAGTCCCAAATTTTCCTTTACTGTTTTGATTGATAAGGAAAGGGAAGAAAGTGTATACTCGTGTTCAATTCATGAGAGTTACCCGAGTATCCAACAATCAAAATACACAGTTGCAATAGCACTGTTCAAAATATTTGCTTGTGAAAGATACCCCATGGAATCATAAATCTAAGCTTCAAATCCAAGTTATACCTAAACAATCTTTATGTAACTCTCTTGACTTGATATCACTCCTTTTCCTGAGTCATCGGATTAACCCGCTTATCACTTGTTCACAGGCTGGGGAATTTCCAAGGAAGCCCAAGGGGCTACAACAATGGCAGAGACCGCTATCCTCACAAGCTTTATAAACCCAGAAACCCACCACCAAGAAGCACCAAAACTCGAGGACTTTCTTGGGGATTCATCATCAATTGTTCGATACTCAGACAATAGCCAAACAGAGACTCAGGACTCATCTCTGACTCACATCTATGACCAGGGCTCTGCTGCTTACTTCAGCGACCAACAAGATCTCAAGGCGATTGCTGGGTTCCAAGCCTTTTCAACTAACTCGGGGTCGGAGGTAGATGACTCGGCTTCAATAGCCCGGACTCAGCTTGGTGGCGGTGAGTTTGTGGGTCACTCGATTGAATCGACAGGAAACGAATTGGGTTTCTCTAATTGCACCGGTGCAAATAATGCGTTGTCACTTGGGGTTAATAATCAGAGTTCCAAAGAGAAGGCTATTGTTCCAGCTGAATCTGATTGCCCTAAAAAGATTGCCGATACTTTTGGCCAACGAACTTCAATTTACAGAGGAGTCACTAGGTACACCACTGTTTCTTACTTTTGTTTCTGGTTGTTTTGTTAATCTATTAATTTCATGTGTTGATCAATCTTCCCGAATGAATATATTATGGTAGGGGTTTAATTATGATTTCTTGGTGAATATAGGCGCATGTGTTTTTTTTTTTTTTTGAAATGGATAAATAAAAAGCATAAATCAATGTGTAAAATCAGTCACAAGACTAATTCCTAATCTTCTCAAAAATTTCTTTTCCATTAAATTGATGCAGACACAGATGGACAGGTAGATATGAAGCGCATCTTTGGGATAACAGCTGTAGGAGAGAGGGTCAGGCAAGAAAAGGGCGTCAAGGTCCTAACTTTCACTCTCTTTCTTTCAAAACTATATTTAACATACAAATGGGAAAAGCATATATTTTGTAATTTTGTGTTTAAGAGATGGATGCACTGTAACACTGAAAAGAAACTTGCATGCAATCGAAGGCATTGACTAATAGAGAATGGATCTCGTAGGGTGGGAGGAGGTTTTTGCATCAGAGCACCTTTGGCTTCTTGTTTCCGATATTATCTTCAGTCTTTTGTTAGACTGATGTTGGTATATACATCTGCGGATGGTACTTTTTAAAATCAGTCTACTGTTGCTTTTCTTCTAATTTTCTTTTCTTTTCCTTCAATTATGTGATTGATTTGATCAGATGTGCCGCCAATTTTGTTCACACTTGGCCTCACTCTTCCTTCTCTTACCTCACCTGGGTCCCTCCCCTCAACTGCAAGGTTTTGTTTGACCCGACCTACTGGCCACTTCCACACCCCCACCATGCCTCAGACGTTGCAGATATCAATGAAACTCTGATATCTTCTGTCAGCCATGGATTTTTTACCTTTTTTTTTTTTTTTTTTTTTAGAGGGTGTCAAGGTTTGACCAGTGCTCCCACGTTCAACTCAAAGATAAAATTTTAAACCCCCCGCGCCTCTCTCTCTCTCTCTCAATATTAAAATTGCCCACCCATTATTATTGCCGAAACTTGCTGGCAGTGGTGCTGGCATTATGGTCTAAAACTTTAGCTCCTTCCACACTCAGTATATAGTACCTTAGGGTCTTCTAGTGAATATGCATATATAGTGAACAAAGTAGAGATTCCAAGAGTTGTTGAAGTTCTTGGTATTGGAACTGTGTGCTAATAATAATAATAATAATTATTATTATTATTATTAGTAGACAGAAAGAAACTTTTGTCCTGCATGCTGCAGTTAATGGGTAAATGCCTCTTTCTTAATGGGTAAATGCCTCTTTCTTAATAGACTATCACATGGTTCTCCTCTTATTTTCTCCTTTAAGTGATGGATTCAGGCTGATATTTTTGACCACCTTTTTTTTTTCTCCTATTGAAAATTCTCTCTTTCCCATTTTGCATGAAAACGTGGGATCGTGGATTCTGGCTGGCGTTTAATATTTTGAATCTGCTCTACAGTATACTTAGGTAAGCTGATCTCCTTTATTTTGTTTATTTTGTTTACGGATTGATCTCTAAAAGAATGTGGGAAAGAATCTGGTTGATGAATCTTGTATAATTTATATAGGTGGATATGATAAGGAAGAAAAGGCCGCCAGGGCTTATGATTTGGCAGCTCTGAAATATTGGGGTCCCACTGCAACCACCAACTTCCCTGTAATATTTATTTTCTTTGATACTTCTATTTATTTGTTGATCTTTGCATTTGCATGAGAAACTATGTTAAGGCTTTACTAAGCAAGACAGCATGTCTCTCCCAGGTTACACATTATACTAAAGAACTTGAGGAGATGAAATATGTGTCTAAACAAGAATTCATTGCCTCGCTGAGGAGGTATATTGCCCAAACAACTCTGCAATTTTTTTCCCCCCTTAAAATTTTCTTCATTCATCAACTAAACTTTCTTATGAAAACTGATAGGAAGAGCAGTGGGTTTTCAAGGGGAGCCTCTATATACAGAGGAGTAACAAGGTTTGTATTTTTGTTTATCTTTTAATCTCAACCTTGCTGCATATACGAGCCAGTAATGACGTTGATACATTTGTGATAAAAAATTTGCAGGCACCATCAACAGGGTCGTTGGCAGGCAAGAATAGGTCGTGTTGCAGGAAACAAAGACCTATACCTTGGCACATTTGGTAAGGATATGATTCCTCTTAGCTAGAATGCTACCCTTCCCTCTTGAATTCAAAATATTTCTGAATCTAATTGGTTTAATTGATAAGAAAACATTAGGCAATATGTATAGATGTATAAACTTGCACAATTTTGTGCTTGTCCATTAGCACGTTGAGGAGTGCTGGACACCATCTTTGATAATAGTCACTTTTAATGCTTGTCGTATTGTCGCTCCACCTCATTTATCTTCCTTTAATAGTTATGATGGATAGACGTGAATAAGTGATGGGAGAGAAAAAAAAAAAAACTCTAATTTGTCTTTTAGTGATAATAAATAAAAGAAAAAAAATTTGAGAAAAAGATGATGTGGACCAATAATATGGCAAGTGTTAAAAGTGACCGGAGGCGATGGCTAGCTTTCCTCTTAGCACATGTGTTAACTTCCATTTGATCATTAATTAGCTTTATAATTT
The DNA here is from genome assembly GCF_030052815.1 of Hevea brasiliensis. NCBI lineage: Eukaryota > Viridiplantae > Streptophyta > Magnoliopsida > Malpighiales > Euphorbiaceae > Hevea > Hevea brasiliensis. The sequence continues at coordinate 90,752,666 of NC_079502.1, forward strand.
ATAAGGATTCTGAGGAAAGCGTTATGAATCAATAAATACCCGACCTTTAACTGTTAACAGCCACTGAAGAAGAAGCAGCTGAGGCATATGATATAGCAGCCATAAAGTTTCGGGGTATGAATGCAGTGACCAATTTCGAGATGAGCCGATATGATGTGGAAGCTATCATGAAGAGTGCTCTTCCCATTGGTGGGGCAGCCAAGCGGTTGAAGCTCTCGCTTGAAGCCGAGCAGAAACCGACACTGAACCATGAACAGCAGCCTCAGAGTAGCAGCAATAATATCAGTTTTGCTTCTATGGCGCCTGTATCTACTATCCCTTGTGGTATTCCTTATGAAAACACAACAGTCTATCATCACAACCTTTTCCACCACCTTCAATCTGCTAACAACTTTGGTGGGACTGATTCTTCCGGCTCCGCCTCATCGATGGCGAGTCCGATGACTTTATTGCCACAAACAGCTGCAGCTGAGTTTTTTATATGGCCTCATCAATCTTATTGACCAAAGCAGTTTTGACTTAAGAAAAAGCAGCTAACATGTGGCAGCTGGCCGAGTCGAAGTTATCTTCCTAGCTGACAAATATTGCTGACTGTTCTACCTGAATGTAACTCTTAGCTAACCTTGGCAGGAGTAGGAAAGAAAAGCGAGTAGGTTTTTCCTTTTTCTTCTATTTTGTTTTAATGGATAAGGTCCTAGTTGCAGTATGATGCTGGATTTTGTAACTAACTTGTCTTAAATATGTGTTGAATGATGGAGCATCCAAATACTTGCGGAAAGGTTTTCAAGATTATTCTCCAATTTTGCTAGTCTTGGAGCAGGTAACAGAATTTGTCTAATGCGTGAATGTATTTGATCATTGACTGTTCATTAATTTCATGAGATAGAAATCTAATGATAATGAAATAGAAATCTGATAGACTTCCCCAAGAGTTTCTTATAGCTAATTACAGAATTTGTCTAATGCATAAATATATTAATGCATTGATTCTTTCACTAATTCATGAAATCTGATGACAATTTTCCCTCGAGTTGCTAAACGTAGTACATGAGCAAGTGTTACTAAAAACCTACATCATTGCAAGCCCAGCCGGTCTAAGCCATTGCGAGCCTCAACGGACCCGGGTTGGACCTTTAGGGCCTCCCCAAAAGCCCATTTAGCATCCTCCCTCATTCCTTTCCACTCGTAACACTGGCCCAACAAACAAAGCGCTCTTTCTCCTTCACCACTCAGCTTCACACCCTCCTTTAAATCGTCAATAGCCGAGTCAACTCGCCGTCTCCGATTCACAGCCATCTTTAACTCGGCCCTCTTGATCAACGCATCCCCACGCTCTCTCCCCTCCAACGACTTCACACGCGGCGAAGACAGCGCCGACTCGAGAGCTTTCAGGGCAGATCCCTTGTGACCCATGAGATCGAGAGCTAGAGCCTTGAGGAGTAGAGGCGCGGGATCTCTGGGAGAGAGAGAGATTGCAGTTTCGGCTTCAAGGAGTGCGTTTTTGGCTAGGCTTAGAGATTGGGATTTATGAGATGTGGATTTGGCTTTGGCTAAGAAGTGAGTACCTTGGATGAAGTGGCGATTGGACTGCAAGGAGGCTCTGTTCTTGGTGCGAAGCTTGGTTAGGGCTTGTTTGGGGAAATATTGGATGGCTATGAACATGGCAACGGCAAATATGAGAATAAGCACTTGAATTGCAGCATCTATGAATGCCATTGATTTGGGGGGAGAGCTTCTTCTATCCCCAGAATAGCAGAATTGAGCAACCGGAAAGCCGAGTGGGTTGTGGCACTTCCAGCTTTCACGTACCCATCTGATTTTTTATTGGGCTGGGCTGGCTTTGGTTACCTGTAGGCCTGATCTCATCCTGCCCAATGTTAGAATTGGCAAGCCAAAATACATAATACAACTTATTTTTAATGGGGTTAAATTCCTAAATGTTGGCTTCTTCGGATCTCACATTTGGTAAAGTTGTGTGTGTGAGTTATATATGACCAAAAATTCTATTAATATTATCATGATTTTAACAGCGGTCCAATTCTATCTCTGACCTATATGTGTGTTCTTTCTTTGACCAAAAAAAAAAAAAAAAGTAACCATCTGGGTGAAAATACAAGAGAGGTGAGAGTCCACAATGATAGCCTTGATTGAGGTCTGCAAGTTCATGGATGTACTTAGAAGTTGATTCTTTGGAATCTCACATTGTGGTGAGGGCGTGCGTGTATGGATTATACAGGATTAAAAACTGTTAAAATTACTATGATTTTAACATCGGTTCAGTTCTGTCTCTGACCCGTGTGTATTCTCCTCCTTTGACAAAAAAAAAAAAATCCTAAATGTTAATTTAATAACTCATTTTATAAATTATAGATATAAAATTATTTGATATAATAATTTTTTTTAAATTTCATCTGTTGATTGAATGAGATCAGAAATGCAGGTGAGCACTTCCCTCTGTTTGACTATTTGCTTGAGAATTTTTATGTATTGATTGATTTTCTGTATCTGTGTATTGTGATTACTCTTCATTACTGTTCAATATGATTTCATGTCAAACAACCCATCGGGAGAAAATCCTGAAGGAGAAAAATGTTGATTTCTCCACTCACGAAGAAAACGGAAATTCGAACATTTTTTTCCTCAAAAACACAGTGGAAAACTAAAGCAGCAGAAACAGCAGTAGCTCCTCCTAAGTGTATCAAATAAAACACTACTCCATCACAAGTTGCATATGACGATTGAGGTCATTGAGGTAACTGGTGCAAGTATAATCTTGTATATCACAACCATCCAAAATCACAGCCCTCCCTGCATTAGTCTTTTGCTTCAAATCTATTGGTGCTTCCTTACCCTTCAATAACTGCACAACCTGAACTTGTGAAACATTACTTTTAGATGTGAATTCTGCTTCTTATTAATGAATTATCATTTAATAGAAGAGAGAACAAACAAATTTCATACCCGATTCATGTGCGGACGCATAGATGGTAGGTGGTTGATGCACATTGAAGCTGTTAACATGGCACGCTTCATTTCAGCCGGATCATAATCGTTACCTAATCGCAGATCAGCTAATTCTTTAGCATTGTTTTCCTGTAACAGTGGTTTTGCCTGTGCAGAGAAGCAGCAAAGTTTGTCAGTGTTTTCATGAACAAATGGCTATAAAACCCAGGAGTTAAATCCAAGAGCTAACAAATTAACCTGTTTGTGGACATAAAATGTATAAAAACATGAAGCTTTTACTTGAAGTTTGAAATCACTTGGATTTCCATGAACAATAATGGAAGCAAAAGCAGATCTTACCCACATCACAAGGCTTTGTCTACTCGAATCAACGGCATGGCGACCTGTTATTATCTCTAGTAATAGAACCCCATAAGCAAATACATCAGTCTTCTCATCAACTATCCCATGCATAAAATACTCTGGAGCCAAATACCTGAAACCCATTTTAAGTTTCCATTAGTCCAAATCAAGAAGAACATTTAGATAAGAGAGATGAAAAAGACATTTTTCTGAAGCTGTAAGACTAACCCGAATGTGCCCTCAATGGGAAAGACAACATGGTGAACCCAATTTTCTGGAAGCCACTTTGCCAGTCCAAAATCAGAAATCTGCAAAGATAAACAAAATTGAGAGATTATATATGTTCATTTGAAAACATACTCTAAAATATACATGGAGATGATATTTAACATTCTTTGAATTGAAAACTGACCTGAGCTTCATAATCTTCACCAAGCAATATGTTAGAGGCTTTGATGTCTCTATGGATAATCCGTCTTTGGCAATCGTGATGCAGGTACAGCAATCCTTCTGCTATTCCTATAGATACCTGAAACCTTTTCTTCCAATCTAGACATTCTCCTCCACCTGAAACATTGAATGTCTCAGTTATTAGCAACAGAACTAATATATATTTATGTTCAAGAGACGAATAAAATAGGAGTTAGACGCAGCACCATGGAGAATGGAAGCAAGGCTGCCATGTGGTAAATATTCGAGGACAAGATGCAAACCGCCATCGATGCTGAAACCAAGCAATTTAGCAGCATTGGGATGGTTTATGTGTGCAATAATCCCAAGCTCAGATAAAAAATCGCCAATTCTACCCTGTTCTTCCTTTTCAGTCTTGACTATCTTCTTCACAGCTACAACTTGACCATCAGACAAACACCCCTTGTACACTTTTGCGTGGCCACCCTTTCCAATCAAATTCTCTACGAATTTTTGATGTGTAATTAGAAGCATAACAAAATAAAAACAATGGGAAAAGGCAAGCAATATAATGTAAAGTGCATCTTTTTTCAGTGAAACATCAAACCATCTGATCAGATCATTGCGATATTCATAAAATCGGCTGCATAAATATGTTGGATTAACTAATTCTTAGTAATATATGAGTTACTGACAAGTTGTGATGTTTAGAAGCCACAATTGATTAACAATGCTAAAAATTCAGTAGTAGCTCAACATTATTTTGTTTGAGTAGGGAATGAGAGAGTGATGACTCAAATCTGATTCTGCCAGTTGAGTGATATATGCCTTCAGCCACTCACTCACTTGGCAAAGCCAGGTTAGACAGTAGCTCATTACATTAGACCTGAAGTTTAGTTTTATAATAAAACAATTAGTTATGTATATGTCATTTGAGAGGGTACATATATAAACCAAGGGATCAAAACATTATTATAAGCATTTGCAACTCACAGATTGGACTAGAATTTAATATCTTAGGCCAAACAGCAGCATAGAAAACCCAAAAAAACATGTCATTGTCAGCTAATATAAATGGTACTTAAATCCCTCTTCAATGAACTAAAATATATCTAAAAATTGCTCTGGATGAACACTGACAAACCACCCCAGTTTTATTAACTCAGAGCTATAGTCAGCTAGGCCAAGGCCTTGAAGTGGATGGCTACTGAAAGTTACGAATAAAAACTTGGGTTTTTCATGGCAGGCAGAGTTCTTAATAAGTTTGGTCCCACCATAACTCTCCTAATTCCTCCTAAATAAAAATAAGTCAACACAGTCTCCTAACATTTGCAGGCGGCATTGACTGCTAGGTTTTGGAATTTGGATGCTCACTCTTTCGAAATTTCAAACTTGTAGTTGGAAACTTTAATGAGACAAAAGTATTAAACTATGAAAATGACCTCCATTGATAAACTAAGAAGAATTACGACATGACAAGACTGGGGAAGCAGAAATTAAACATAACTGTTTGGAATATCACTTGAGGAAATTAGTCCACATGGCATTGTAAAAGAAAAAAGTAAAAAAATTAAAAATTAAAAAAATAAAAATTAAAGGGCATTTAAGTATTGGTAAACCAAATCATGGTGAGAGGAGCTCTCTCAATTTCAAGTGAAGTTTAGCTTATAACCCTGTCAGTTTGATCAGAGCAGTTATAAAGTGTTGCAAAAGCCAAATCCAACTTGTATTCTCAACAATAACTATTTAGCATTTACCCTGTACCCTGTTAGTTTGATGATTCACACTGCAGAGTTCCTAATTTTCAACAATAAATATTTAGTATTTACCCATAAGCTGAAAAATGAAACTGTTTGATGCCTTCCTGACCTTTCTATCTTCCTTTAAACCAAGAGTACAGAGAAAAAGGAGACGAATAAGAGAACAGAAATGCAGAAAATATTAGAAAGAAGGGAACAATTTTTAAGTGAGAAATTCTTACCAGAACTGAAATTATCAGTTGCAGCCTCAAGTTCTGCATAATCAAAATTTCTCCAGGATGGTTTAGGAATTGGCATGCCTTCCCAATCAATCACCACATGAGGGGAATTCTGCATTCTAGTCAATTTCCTTTTCAAATTCCTCTTAGCAATAATATCATAGTTGTTGAGCAATGGAATCACAGAAAACCTTCTCATGGATTTCTTCCTAAACGAATCAAGCATGCTCTTCCATTGTAACAAATTACCCTCTCGTTCAGGGACTAATTTCTCGGTAGAATTTGAGCTACTGCTGCCGCTGTGATCAGAGCACGGACTTAAAATAGGAATCTCCAATACACCTCTTGGTGAGGGTTCATCAAGGATGAAGTCTCTCTTTTTCTCGTCACTCTGTATTTCCATTTCTGGGATTTCCCGGATTTCTTCTTCTGTAAACAACAATTCATTTCAGTGATGGAAAAGAAAACAACCATCTTTTTTTTTTCCTAACCACCTTTTTTTTTTTTCCTTTTATGACTACAGCTGAGCCATAGACAAGCAAGGAGAAAAGGGAAAGATACAGGATGAGGGAAAACTACAATTTTTTTTTTTTCATTTTTCTTTTCCCTTCCTTGTCTCAGCAACTAAACAAACCAAAAACTAGAAAAAAAAAAAAAAAAGCGGTTTACCTTCCATAGCCATTGGCTAAAATTTCTGGGTGTTTGATATCTTAAACTTAAATCAAAGAAAGAAAGTTCCTTGAATGAAAATGATATCAAATACCCAGAAACAAAGAAAACTAGGAATCCAAGTTCCTACATAGTATAAACAGAGTAACCAAGAGAGAAACAGAAAAAAAGAGAGCCAGATAAATACACGGATAGAGAGACAGAGAGAGATGAGGGGAGCTCCAAGAATGGTATATCTTTAGAAGTTGGTTATTCTTGAACAGAGGAAGGGAGAGAGAGCTAAAACCAGCTTGAGGATGATTGGAACCTGTGCCATATTTATACAACTTTCCGTTACTCTTCCATAGATGGGCTTATTATATTAACTCATATTATTTTTTTTTTTTAAAATTGAAAAATAAGGAAAGAAAGGAAGGAAAATCAATTACTATGGCGATAAAATCATGGCCGTTTATCTTTTGGGTCGCGATATTTGCCGCGACTGGCGCTTGAAAAGAAGAAGAATGGAGGGACATAAACGAACTGGCGGGTACGAGATCGATTGGGTATTACGGAAAAGGGCTAATTGCTTCAATCTGTACGGTACCTGTTAGAACTACGAGATTTTTTTTTTTATCCCCCGAAAGATAGCGCAAATGATTTAGCGACGAACGTTTGTTATAATTTTATCAAAATTTTTATTAAAATTTAATTAATATTATTAAAATTTAAATTTATTTTAAATTTAATTAAATTTATTATTAATCACTTAAACTCATCATAAATATAATAATTATTATTTAAAAAATATTTAAATATATTTAATTTATATTTTTTAATTAATAATTATATATATAAATTTATTTTTATTAATAATTTATATTTTAAAGCTTAATAATTTTTATAAAATATTTAAATTTTACTTTATTTAAAATAAAAATATAAAATTTATAAATATTATCATAAAAAAAATATATTTATATTTAATTAAATATTTATATAAATAAATTCGAGTAACGGATATCTAATATGTATAATCTGAATCCATTCTGAATATTACTATTTTTTTTCAAATTTAAATTCATCAAAAACCGATTAAGTACTATCCAAATCTGTTTTATCAGAGTTCAGTCAAGTCGAATACTCACAAATACTCAATTCATTGTCACAAATACTCAATTCATTGTCATCCTTAATTTTTTTGTAATTTTATGGCTTGCAGTAATTGTGAAAATTAAAAACTTTAAAAAATATTTTTTTAATTGAAAAATCCATTATAAACCAATTTAAAAACTAAATTTTTTATTAGGATAAATAGTTTTTATATTTCCTTAATTAAAAACTTTCACTTTCCTAAAATTGTTAGTAACACTACAATCCCTAATGTTTAAAATAATTTCAATTTGATTTCAAATATTTTTGCTTGTTTATTATTATACCCAAATATTTTTGAAAATTATGTTTAATATCCAATTATTTAATGAAATTGTATTAAAATACACCCTAAGGCATAAATAAGAAACCATTGGATTTTGCCAATATATATGTATACTAATTAAACTAGTGGCACATTCAAGCTAAAACTTCTATAGAGTTTATGTAAATTTAGGTATTTAGATAAACATTTTATCAATATATATCTGTTTTAATCTAACTGAATTAATTATTAAGATATTACTAATTCAAAATTATCGAGCGGTTTAAATGCTAATCATAAATAAAAAATAAATATTAAATTTGAGATAAATTCTTACATAAATTTAATTTATTGTGAATCTACAATATAATATGTATGATAATATTCATGTAAAAATTAGTAAGACTTACATATTCAAGTAAGTAAAGGTTTAACACAAAGCATGCACCATAAGAAAAAAAGCAATAATGGATATTAATTGTAGGCTTTTTGACTTCAACATGGTTCAAATGTTGAATGTATGATTATGAAAAACTCGAACTTATAAGAGAATAAATTTAATAGTAGTTAAATTAAATATTTATATTTAAATTTATATATTTATTATATATTTTTTAATTAATTTTATATAAATCTCGATTTGAATATTTAATCAAATAATTATTAAATTTATTTTTAGATGAGTTTATATTAGGTATATACTTTTCTTTATTATTAATTTAGAAGTTTTTTAAAAAGTGAAACTATTAAAATTTTCAAATATTAATAATTACCCATAGTAGCACTTCTTCATTAGTCTTTTTAATCATAATAGCTAATGATTTGCTTGTGCAGGACCAAAATCAATACTTGTTTCATCAAAATTGGCTTTCAATTTACAAAAGAAACTCTAATATTTTTTTTTCTTCTTTTGAAAATGTTTATCTTTTTTTTTTCTCAGCCAAATAAGTAAATTGTACAATCTTAGCTCAAATCAGCAGATATATGAAGGATAACCAATCTTCAATAATCAAAAGCATATTTGCATAATATATTTGGATTAACTTATTGAATATTTAACTTTTTTTTTTATTAAATACATAAATTTATGAAAATTATAATATTTAAACACAAAATTACATAATATTCAACACATGTTCTGATAAATTAGGAGATAGTGCTAACAAATAATTACGTATTAATTCATTTTTATTTTGGATTTATATAAGTGATTGAATTACTTTACATATCAAAATGACTAATCAAGTTAATGTTACAACCCATCTACTTATATTCACTTGTTAATTTTTCTATTTATCTAATACATTCTTTACATGCACCATGTTAAAATAATAATAATAATAAAATGATTCCAACTATTACTGATTGTGTTCTAATCTTTTTGCTAAAACGATGAAACTATTCCCAAAAATTGGTAAAAGCACTGTTTTATATTGTTAGATTTTTTTTTTGAATTTTGTAAATAAATTTTTTAAAATTTATTTATTTTTTTAGCCATTTCATATACTTATGAGAAAATATAATGCTGATTGAATTCACATCAATATAATGCTGATTGAATTCACATCAATTTTAAAAATTCTTACTGTAAATATATATCAAGGTGATAATTTGATGTATTTTTATAAATAGAACTATATGACATAAATATATCTCAATCTTATGCCATAATAAATAGGATTTAAATTTTTAATCGTTAAAATATTCTAAATCTCTTATTACCTACTCTATTATTGATGACAAAATAAATATTTTTTATTTAATTTTTTTAGATAGAAATTTTTCATTATAAAACTGCAACATAATCTTTTTTATAAAAAAAATATAAATATAAAAAATTGAAAATTTCTTTTCAAAGATGATTGAACAAAGAAAAATAACTAGTCTGTTTTCATTTTAGATTATCGCAAAAACCTTTTACAATATTGTCTTTTTGGGAACTTAGTATCCATAAGAATTTAAACCATCAAATGTCAATGGAAAAATAAATTGCACTATCAGGTTCCATTAATAAAATATCATTATTTGTATTTAAAGATTTAAAGTTTCTAACAAAAAAGAATCAACGATTCACACTATGTTTCGAACTATTAAAAAAAATCAATAAATACAACAAGAAACAAACAAACGCCATTAAGGGACAGAAAACAAGGTAGATCCCATAAATGAGAGAATAAAACCTCAACATTGGGAAGAAAAACTTCATATTTGTTCTTAATGGATATAGATCTAAGGAGATAAATTCATATAAGTTCCAATTGGACATAAATTTATAAGTTTATTAAAAAAAATTAACAAAAAAGCAAAAAAAAAAAAATCAATTTGGGGTAGATATGAATAATCTGTAGTTCTCCTTGACCTTAAGATGAAAATACTCCTCTTACCCTTAAATTTTTTTTTTTTAAAGAAAAACAAACAAATCCAAAGTTATCAAAGTTATCAAGTAAAAGTGATTAGGGAAAATTTTTTTGACCTAATACCCAACGCCCAAAAAAGGCCAAATCCCTAAAGCTTGGGAGGGTGAGTAAAGAGAGTAATTACAAGAAGAAAGGAAGTAGTACACGAGACAAGCAGTTGGCTTTAGCTGACCCATATCAAACCCCAAATTTAGTCGTTTAGGCCAACAAGCATATATATATATATATATATATATATATATATATATATATATATATATATATATATATATAATGTGAGTTTTGAATTCTAAGGCATTAGCCAAGAGGGGGTTTTGCTTTGCTTCCTATGTGCCTCATATTTTAGGCATTAGGAATCAATCTTTATCAACTTCAAAAAACCTACCCTTGCATATATATCATGTTTGCTTTTATATATTCAAATATAAATCTGCTTTATATGTGTTTAAATAAAAATCTACCTATATTTGATACAACATTTGAGTATGGTATATTGAATTTTTTTTAAATAATGATAAAAATAATTTCTTACTATCAAATTTTAAATATTTTTAGTGTCTCATTATATTTAGATTAATGGTTAAAATAAAACTCTTACAACATTTAGAAAAAAAAATTAATTTTAGTAATTTTTATTAATAATAGATAACTTCACATTGTCATGAAACTAATACTCCCTTTGTTATTTTTTTTTGTCGCTTTTAAAATAGTTTTATTTAAAATTATCTGTCGCTTTAAGAAAATTAATAAGTAGTAATTAATTTTTTTCTTATTTTATCATTATTTCTATAAAGTATAATAATTATTCTTACAATTTCTTAGAACTCATTTTATTATCTCTCTCTTAATTAGATGGGTAAGAGGTACTTTTGTCAAATTAAAGAGTATTTTATTATAATGTAGTTGATTGAATTACTTTCTTAATCAGTATACAAAAATCTTAAACGACAGATAAAAATGAATAGAAGGTCAATAATTAAATTGTCCTCAAAACATTTAAAATTAGTTATTCATTATCCCTACAAGAACACCTTCTTATAAACATTTTGATCAAAAATATATATTTTCTTCGTCTCACAAAAATAATTTTGTATATATTTTCACATATAGATTAAGAGAATATAGTTAATATAGTTAAAAAATTAAATTTTATCTAATCTTTTCCTAATATACATCAACACATATTGCTCTATTAAAAATTATACATCAACACATATAGTTAAATTATTCATATTACTAAAATTTATCTTTTTAATGAATATTAATAGCAGTATATTAGTAAATTAATATCTAAATTACTATTTTAAAAGGGAAAGGGAAGGAAATAATATAAAGATTCTGAAAATTGACATTTTGTGTGTGTTTCTCTGATGAAAGAAAAAAAAAAAAAAACCTTAGCCTAGGATCAATGTGTGGATGTCTACTTGTTGAGGTTTTATTTTGAGGCATGTCTAGAGAAATAATTTTTCAGAATTCTATATTAAATATAAAGAATATATATATGAATTATATAAAAAAAATCGATTAAAATGATTAAAGTTTTAACAACGATTTATTTTTATTTTTCTTAAAAAAAAAAAACACTGACCTTGCAAGGAGCAGCATGTAAAAAAGTAAAGATGAGCAGCGGTGAAACAAGAAGATAATTGTGATTTTGAAGACGTCACGATCCCAAAGCATGAGAACTAAAAAACAAAGAAGAAAAGGGAAAGTAAAAGGTGAGGTGATTGGCTAGATATATGATTAAGTGGGCGAACTAATCCTGTTAATGCGACTCTGGAACTTGTTTAGATAACGTAAACACCCATCACCAAAACTCACTCACCAACCACACCAAAGTCACTTCAGTTAGAGGAGTGCGTTTAGCTGAATTCTCTCTGACCTCCTTTTTCTAAAAGATATGCCATTTCAGTGTTTTTTTTTTTTTTTCCTATAGTCTTCCTCCTTTAAATCCCCTTTTTTAAATGCTTTACAACCCCAAATTTCTCTATCATCATATTCAATGGCAATATACACTATTAAATTTTTAGATTTTTTTTTACAAAAAAAAAAACAAAGATTTTGTATAGACTTCAACCTTTTGATTTTTATATTATAAACATTATCTCCGTTTACTTTTATATTCCAATTTTCAAAAATTATTTTATTTAAGACTATTTGTTACTTTGAGAAAATCAAAATTATTAATTAATTTTTTTCTAATTTTATCTTTATTTCTACTAAGCACAATAATTTTTTCAGAATATTTTTTATAGTCCATCCTAAACTTTGTCCTATATGTTATTTTTGTCCTTTAATATTAATTTATTACTAAAAAATTTCTAAATTTTAATTTTATTTCATAAAAAATCTCTCACCTGCAATAGCAGGGTTTTAGATTAAAAATCTCTTTAAACTATAGTGTAACGTCTATAAATGCAGTTTTAGTACTTTTCGGTGAAGGGTAAATCCTTCACGTTTCCAAGAAGTAGATTATTATGATAGTATTAATATTTTTGTGATAAATTTAGATGATAGTTAAAATAATAGGTATTTTTTTAGTGTGAAAGTAAAGGAGGTAAAAATGTGGTTTTTTTTTTTTTTTTTTTTTTTTAAGCTGGAAACCTATTACAATAGATTAGAGGGATTTTTTAATAATAAAATGAAGGGATGGAAATGAAATATGGGCAAAGTTCATGGACTTGTTACAAAAATTACCTAATTATTTATACAATTTTCTATAATATCTTGTTACCTCCCTTTCTCTCTTAATTAGAAGAAATAAAGGATAATTTTGTTATGATTTAAGTAATTTAGTTATTTTCTTGATTACCATGCAAAAATTTTAAATAATAGATAAAAGTAGACTTAGAAGTACGAATTATTAATACAATAATAATTATGAGTCTCTTTATTTATTTTTTTTTGGTAAAAACAAGTAATCTGGATTCGTGTAGAGCAAACTCACAAAGGGGGTAAAGCGTTCCCTCCCAAGTTTTAAAGGTGCTTCATATCCAAGAGTTGAACTCAAAACTATTGGTTAAGGGAGAAAGGACCCTTGCCATCCCATCTCACCTTTTGGGGTATTTATGAGTCTCTTTTAAAATAGATACATTTATTATTACTAAAATCCTCTATAAAATTGATGAAATTTCAAATTCAAATCTCAATCAAAATTATATAAATAAAAAATATATATGTATATTTATCTTTTTCTTAGTCAACAAAAACCTTTCATATATATTAATCATTGTTTCAATATCACAAACAAGGGAACTCAGCTTAACTTGGAAATTTATGTCTCATACATAATGATCATATCCCACAGAGGAGAGCCTAACTCAATCCTATGATCCATCTAGTATCCTCATATAAGAGTTTATAGGAATTAAATGCAAAGGCACAAAATTATATAATTCTATTGTCATTGCAAAGCACTAAGAATTTATTTAAAATATAGTACAGATCCAAGTAATGCATGGGGTGGAGTGCAAGGATAATGAGAAAACATACTCTTTATTCTATCACTTGAAAAACAAAAAAGTTAAAATGAATGAGTGTTTGACTCATAAAGTTTAATATTGAACATGAAAATAACCTCTATAACTAACCTAATATCTAATGTAATCCTAATCATAGAATACACAATCATTCATAATATTTACATAATATGTACAAGAGATTTGTTTAGAACCACACATGCACCCATATTTCAACACACATATAGGAGCTGACCCCAATAGTAGCTCTGCTATTCCAACTATGCTAACTAGAGTATGGACTTTTTCTTAACAAGCAATCCATATGCAAAGGCCAAAAATTATTCTCAAGCATGTACTTATCTTGCCCAATCCGTAACATCCTAAATTTTTAAATAATTATTTTATGTGTAAATTTTAATATTTTAATGCATTAAATATTGTGATTTTTAATTGGGATTTTCTAGGTTTTTAAAATTGGGTTTTTATTTTTCAAGATAACAAATTTTAATGATTTTTAAAAATTAATTTAAAGACACATGACAAGTTTAAAAGAATATTTGGACTCCATAAATTTTTATAAGTTTTCGGTAATTTTTTCAAAATTTTTTAGCCTCATTTTAAGTCACAGAGCAGAGTAAAAGTTAAATTTTGGGGGTCTTGAATTGGACCGATCGAATCAAATTGGACCAGATCGAACCAACTGAATCGGACTGGTCCTTTCCTTTTTCTCTTCTCCTTCCCCATGTGCTTTTGGTCCTCTTCCTTCTCTCTTCATTTTCTCTCTCCTCCCTCACCCCCACCGCCTGCCACCACTCCTCCTCCTTCCTCCCTCGTTGGCGCCCCACCGGCCACCCTTCCCTGCCACTATCGCCTTATTTTCTGGCCGAAAAATGTGCCCAAACTTTCTCCCTTTCTTCCATGCAACTTTTCGACTTCTCTCATTGTTTCTGGCGATTCTGGCCATCAATTGAACCGGGTCTTATCCCCATTGTGTTCTACTTTTCTAGAGCTTTTTATAGACACTAATTTTATTAATTTTCATCAAGCGATTTGTGCGAATCGAGCCCACAAAGTTTTAGCCCTTTTCGACTTTTGGGCTAGATTTCTTCCAAACCGTGAACCCCACTGAAATTCCGAGATCACCAATGCGCTCTACTCGTCAAGAGTTTTGCAATGACACCAATTTGAAATTTTTCCGACACCAAAAATTTGATGAGTCTCATGAACTTTTCAGTGATTTTTTGAGTCTTTATTGGTCTTTTTAATTAAATAAAAATTATATTCTAACTTCTGGTGTTGTGAGCTTCGTGTAAGTGTTTTCATTTCGAGGAAATTCTATCGGCAATCAAGACTATATTTTTAGGCTAGACACATGGGCTGCCTGACCCACTTTAAAAGTGAGTCAATATTATAGGGCTTCCTACCATTTTCAGTCGCCCTGAACGTGTTTCAAGTGTCAGAATTGGCATAGGTAAACCTGAACTCTAAATGCCTCGTTTTACTTAAGGTTGAGTTTAGAATAAAATTCATAAAATATTTGTAGATAGCTAGAAAATTATGATTCCAATTGTATTAGTATAATAGCATTGTTAAGGACTACATGACATAATTATATAATTTTTGGGGTTAGTTTAGATAGTTTTTACAAAATGTTAGTTTTAAGCTTAATGGCTGAATAGTGCAAATAGGTGAGATTTAATCGCTTTGGAAGGCCCCGGAGGGGTATTATGTTGTTGATGTATTATAGGCCTAAGGCCTTTAGATTAGGAAGTGTTATTTGAGCTGTTTTGCAGATTGGGTAGGTCCTAGGTACAAGAGAAATTCTGTCAGATTTCTGGCATAAAATTTAGGGTGTTCTTAACTTTTTGATTTCTTGTTTTGTTTTAATATTGATAAATTTATGAATATAATTGTTTAGGTGATCTGAGTCAGCCTTTTTCTTCTTATCAGCCACCTCAGTGATCTTTGGTTAATCTGTGAGTTGATATTGATTTTATTTGTAATTTTAATATTATTGATTTATATTCCAGACATGCTCATGCATTCACTTATAAATATGTAGATAAATAGTTAAATGCTATGCACACTCTTTTGTTGCATATTTTATTAAACTTGTTTGTGAATATCACCTTAAAGTAATTTGAAACTGTGTGTGTGTGTTGGTGGGTATATGGTATGGATATGGACTTGGTAGAATGGGTAGTCGTGGCTGGAGCTTGACTCGCTGGGACCTGATCATTATATATGGATAAGTCGGGGTGAGTATAGATTGATCTCGCTAACTCTCGCACTTGGATTATTAAGCAAAAGTCCGACTTGAGTTGGCCTCGCTGGCAGGTATTGGATTAAGAGAGCTATACAGGAAATCAACTCCCATATGTGTGCATGCTCTAAATTATCTTTTGTGCAAATTTTGTTTGAATTGTTTAAAACTATGTGAATATATTGCATTTCATACATAGAAATGCATTAGGTTTCGATAGTTATAGAAATTATATTTAAAATCATTATCTTACTCTAAGAGTCAAATGCTCACCCTTGTTTAACTATTTTTCCTTAGATGACAGGTGGAATTATTGAAAATAACCCACTTTCTTTCCTCACTGATTTAATCAAAAAAAGTTTAGTTTTACTTTTATTATCTTTTATTCAATTCTAGAACCCGCATGTACCAGTAGTTTATTATTTTTATATGGGGTTATAATAACTTAATTTGGAGTTGTAAACTTATTTATGTGTGAATGTTTAGACGCATGTGATATTTACTACTGTTGATGGAGGGAGCTGAGCTCTCAATTGTTAATTTTTTTATATTGAGGATTGTGAGGGTGAGCTGTGTTTCCCATATTATTATTTTTATTTGTTTACATGTCGGACGAGTAATACTCCCCATTGGATAGTCTAATTTATGGCCAGACTTAGTCCGTTTATTTTCTTAAAATTGGACAACTTTTATGGGCTTTATATTTGGGCTAGAAATAATTAGGCTTACCACAGGTTTTATGGGCCTTATGCTGACCCAAATCCTAGTGCCGGTCAGGCTCAGAAACTAGATCGTGACACAATCAATAAATCCAACCAGCAATCCCAACTTAGGCGTGATCTATTCAATCACATATACTACAAGGTTCTAAATAATTCTCAATACATCATCCAAACATAAGCAGTAACAATTAATGTAACAAGATTTATGTCATGTTTGGTATAGTATAATCAAAGTTGTAATATAATTATGATTACATTATATATTTGATTACGTTGTTTGGTAAATAAAAATATTTAACATAATGTAATAACAATTACATAACGTAATTAATTATAATGTAATGATTATTACATATAAAATAGATGTAATCATAATTATTTATTTTGATTTTTTATCTTTATTGTCAATACTATTACCACTACCACTATTCGGCCACCACTGCTACTGCTATCATTATATCTTCCCTATCATAATTACCACCACTATCACACCACCGCTACCACTATCACCATCCTATACTATTACCACCACTTGATTACCGCTATTACCATTTAGCCATTGTCACTTTTATCAGTACCTAGCCACTACCACCACAATTAACTCACTTTATCACCACCACCACCACCACCACCACTTAGTTACCACTATTACTCGACTATCAATAATTGTAATTATTATCATTTATTATTAATTAAATTAAATATTAAAATAAAAATTAACATTGCATTACACTACTTATATTTTTATTTTACAATCAAATATAGAAATATAATGACAATTATATTATAACTTTGATTATCTTACATAATTGATTACATTGTATTATATTATATTCTATCAAATATAATTAATATATATAATATTAAATTAAATTTAAATTAAAACCTCTTAATTAATTTAAACAGAAAATTGAAAGTAAAATAAATTAAAAATCCTAATTAATATAAAGGTTAAATTAAATTGACTTTTGCCTTTTAATTTAATTAAATCTTACTGTTAAGACAAAAGTCAAATTGACTTTTTGTCCTTTATCCAGCTTTTTTTTTTCAGCACGTTTCCTTATTTCCTACTGCTATTTTTATTTTTATTTTTTAATTTTCTTTTAATACGGACATTTTTTTAAAGATATAATGTGGACCTTATAAATTAATTTTTAATTGATAAATAATATCACAAAAGCAAAGTTGGACAGCATCAGAGATTTCAAATATTATTTGCTAACGATGGAAACTACATGTCACAAATTAAATTAATTGCATAACCCTAATTAAAAATTGCTTAAACTATAGGATGCTTTTCTTGGGAATTTTTCTTAATAATTTGCTTAATTAAATTATATAACCCTAATTAAAAAGTAGCTTGAGCTTCTCATACAATTTTTTTTTTTCCTTTTATTGGGTAAAGTGAGGTCAAGAATAAAAGAAAACTGATCGACCCTGATTAATGAAAGAAGAAGAAAGCAAAGATTTATTATTGCAAAGTGTTACAGCAGTTTCCACTTTGTAGTTAACTGGATTTGGTAGTCTATATATTCACCAACCAACCATATGAGCTTATGGCCTCTTAATTTATTGATATGTAAGAGGTGATTCAACCAATCCAATTGAAAATTAAATATATATGCAATTTTATCTTCAACTCATACATGTTATCGATTTCAGCGGGAATCTCATAAGTCATACTTTTATTTTACGTACCCTTTGAATAAGGTAAGATTATAGAATCTCTATATATGAGACCAACGTTTGTGTTCATTTAAATATATTGATAAAATAGATTTAATATAGATGGTAAACTATGGTCCAATATAGCTCAACTTTGTATATTCATTGCCTGCCGCCCTTCAATACCTGAAATTTTATTTGAGGTTTTATTATGTGCTTAGAGCACATGCTTCTTCTCTTATAATGAGAAAGAATCTATATCTTCAACTCAAATTTAAACTTAATATCCTATAATCTTAAAGACGATTTCAATATCATTAAATTAAAATTCATTTCATTGATTTCTCGAGAGAGGGGCTCTTCCTTCTCTTTGAAAACTCTTTTCCTTTTTTATATTTCTTTATCATTTTCATTCAATTTTTTCTTTAAATCTCCTTTTGGGCGGCCATTGCTGAACTAACCCATATTTTTTTTTTTTATGTTTTTGTCATTTCCTTCTTTTTTTTTTTTTTAATAAACTCTCAAATTTAGGTTTATCTTCCCATATCTTTGTTTGTTAAGAAGAAGATGAGGTTTTCGATCGAATATCAAAGTCCTATTCTCCTCATTACTGAGGTCATGTTTTTTTAGTTGGAGATTTTGAATCTTTAAATATAAGTAATATCTTCTAATAATAAAGTCTAGTAGTGCGATCTATTTCTCTATGAAGTTTGATAGTTTAAACTATCTTATAGACTACAGAAATAACAAATTCTCCAAAGAACAATATAACAAGAAGTTTTTTATTGTTAACAAAAAAAAAATCAATTACTACCTCTAAGATTACTCCTCTCGCCTGAAATTTTATTTATAGTAGATAAATGCAGAAACAATTGTCCACAAATCAATTTAACTAATTAGTTAAAACTCATTTCTCTTACCTTCGCATGACCTTTCTTATTCCTTCCTTGTAGTAGTGACAACCACCAGAAAACAACTACTTGAATAAGAATACGACCTTGTCGCAACAGCAAACCTAATATTCAATGCACCAATTGAAATGAGCATTTCACTCATACAAGTACTGCTCTTTAGGCTAAACTTAATATTGGATTAGATAAATTGTAAATTTTAAACTTTAAAATGGAGTAAACTTCAATTTTATATTAAGAAAAATCATTCAATGTAAAAAATTTAAATTTATAAATGAAGAATTAAGAATATACTTTAATATCTTGAATCATGTATCAAAGAATTTTTAACTTAGTAACATTACAATTATTTCTAAAACTGTGAAATTTTGAATTTGAGTTTTAATCAGAGTCAATTATAAAATAAAAAAAAAATTCACATAATATCTATTAAAAAGATTCATAAAAATAATCTCATTATTTAAAAGATTAAGTTTCTGTTTGTTTCATGGAAATTTTTATACTTTCTAATATTTTGAGCATTAAGAAAACAAATGAATGAAAAATATTTTTCTGATCATTCATTTTTTCAATTTCAAAAGAGAAATTCATTTTACATTTTGTAGATTTAATAATCTCATTAAAATATAAAAAAGCTAATACAAATGAAGCCTCGAAAAAGAAAAGGGATGGATCCAAGCCCTTGCTAGCTTGTTGCCACAGGATAGTGGTATTGTTGTTGTTGCTGCCTCTTCATCAAGGGTTAGTTAATTTATAAATTGTCAAGAATTTGGTAGGCTAGATAACTCTCAAACCATAGTGATGCAATTGAGAAACTAATTGCAAGTTGAATGTGACACAAGAATAGGACATTCCCTGGTTAATTTCTGCTTCACTTTTCCTTTCCATTAAGATTCCAGAGATTTGGTAATCTATCCTTTTCTTGTAATTTCATTGATTCCCAAATCCCAAAGCTATAAATTCATATCTATATATATAAACTAATGATTTTTCCAGGTTCATTTTCATGAAAACAACATAATTTGCTCTCCACTCAATTTATAGAGTTTCAATCATTGCAAAAGATATAATTTTCTTTTGGGTGAATCCATCATCCTAACATGAATATTTTATCTTTAATCAAATTGAAAAGAAAATTAGGGAAGACAATGTCAAAAGTGAGCTGATGAGCATTATAAATGAGATGGTGGGTGAGGCCCAAGCAAGCTCTGATTTTTACAGGCTTGGGGCACTAAGTTTGCCAGGCAGGGCCCTGTTTTAAGCTGCTTAGAATCAATGTTTTCAAAAGTAGATAGATAAGCCTGGAATTGGACTGTCATACAAATTTTTTTTTTTTTTTTTTCTTTTTCTTGTCTGAGGATTAGCTCTTCAAGGTAATGGTGGCCTAATTATAAGCTTATTGATATATATTTATATAGGCCAATTGATACTGCAAACAAGCGCCTGTAGCTCAGTGGATAGAGCGTCTGTTTCCTAAGCAGAAGGTCGAAGGTTCGACCCCTTCCTGGCGCGATTATGTTTTTTTTTATTCCCACTTTATTAATTTGAAATTGCTATTTAAACATTAATTTTAATTTTCAGAATAAACTGAACATCAAAGAACAGAATAATAACCCACTTTAAGAAAAAGAACAGAGTCAAAAGACTGAAAACACAAACTTGAACAGTCATCTCAATGGCGTTCAAACCGCAAACGGTCAATATCAAAGTCTTAATTTCTGATGTTGAATTGTGCTTTCGCCTGATTTGATATATCTTAATTTGTGAAACTTGTTAAACTTTTGGTGTTCTTTAATAGGTATGATGAGTGGGATTAGTAGATTTAGGTTTCTGTTATTTCCATTTAACATGTTTCTCTTTTTTTTGCAAGTAATCTAGGCTTTTTAACGGAGCTTGACAAGGATGGTGCTAGGAATAATATAGTGCAAGCAACGCAACAACAAATACTTGGAAGTTGGAATCCAGTCACTTTTGCAGCCTCAGCACCACAACACCTTCGGCTGCCAGCAAAGATATGAGATCTGCATTGGTTTCTATGAATCGCAAGTACTTTTTCAAGTTGAGCTTCTCATATTGTGAGCAAATCAAGTAATGAATTTTTGTGAAACTACAGATTTCGAGACAAATTAATGCATCCCAAATGTTCCATAATCCTCAAAATTTAGCTTCTCAGCAGTAGCAACAGAACTTCACATGTTGAAGTTTACTTGGCTGATTACTAATTAGATGTATTTCATTAAACTTCTAAAATGTGCTCACCAGTGTGCAAGAACATGGACATTATTAATTAGGGCTCCACCAATGAAGGTTGAAGGTTTTCAGGAATTGATGGGTGGAGATGTTTCATTAAAACATGACTTAGGAAAATAAGTGATTCTGTTATCCTCTCTAGCGGGCTATAGATGTTGGATATAGGAATTGGATCTGCAAGGAAGGAAAGCACTGGGTGGGTTAGATGACCATTGCTCCGATGCCTAAGTCAGCAATAAGAATGAGACAATAGGATGAATGGAAAAACTTAATTAGCATGCATACTTGAGGGCTTTTATATAGGACTTTGATATAGTCTCTTATTAGGATTTGGAGTTCTAGGAACGTTAGGAATCTACTTGATCGAGTCCTTATGCAAATTAGACTTTGATTAAGGCAGATATCTCGGGATCCTTAGCTCTTAGTATAGTTGGGAGAGTGACTCTCTTATTTGGGTGTTCAAGTGTCATGCGGCTTCGGATTGCTCCTTACCGATATACTTGGTTTATTCATGACTCGGCTTATAATATTATTTTAGTAGCTGTAGTATCATTAGGCCCCCTGTGGCTATCCGAGTCCTTAGGCTCGGTGTCGCCTGTTACTTTGTCTTCTTTGTTTGCTACTTAGGTGCCAGTATTTGAGATGTCAGATTTGAAAAGTTTTGAAATGACTCGTCGCTTAGAGAGTCATGTGGCAATCATGTTAGCGTGATGTTCCAAATGTCTCGTTTGGCGTTTTAAGGGTTATCTGATTAATTGCTTATTTATATATATGTATTGTTGGCTCTTATTGCTTTTTCTTATTTTGTTCTTTATCCTTCTTGTTGCTTTTCTTTCTTTGTTGTTTCTTCTTGTGTCAGAGACTTGAGTGTAACTACCGCCGAAAGAGTCGTTCCTAGCTTTTTTTGACATTTTTTAAGGTAAACTATTTTGTCCTTCGTCAGTTTTTCTTTTTCTATTTCTTTCAATGAGTTTCCCGAACCTTAATCTGGATCAAGATACCACCAAAGATTTTTTTTAATTTGGCCACTCCTCCTCGAGAGGCATTATTGCCTAGAGGAGAAATGCCCCAGCAAGGTGTGCTAGATGCCAGAGTAGTGGCTACCATAGAGAGGGTATAGTTAAAAGTCAGACACTTATAGGTCCTTTTGGTTCTAAGCAAGCACCCCCTCGTTATAGCCAAAAGGGAATACAGTCAGTTAAAGGGGCTCCTGGGGTGGGTATGATTGCCAGTAGTCTAATGAGGGATGAGATTGGTGTGATCTTGGAGGAGCATCACATGCCACCGTACAGGCTTGCCTAGAGACCTAAGGAGCACATGAGGGCTAATGATATCCTCTCCTGTGGTAACTCTATAATGATCTATAAGGAATATCTCAAGGCTAATGTATGGTTTCCTTTGGACCCTTTCTTTATTGAGGTCCTTCAATTTTATAACATTTATGTTTCACAGCTCTATCTGAACAGCTAGCGAGCTTTAGTCGCCTTCCTTGTGCTCTATTGGAAAAAGAATTTATTGGCCACCGTGAAGGCATTTCAGAACTTTCATAAGTTCTTTTCTCATTAAAATGCAGATTTCTACTATTTCACTGCAAAGGGTGGGTTTCCCTTGTTTTTTGGGCTTCCATCCTCCTTAAAGAGGTGGAAAAACTGATTTTTTTATGGTTACTATGGAAGAAGGGTGAAGCTGGGAGTGGTTTTCACTGCATTGCATGCCCAAGCCAACTAAACACGAAGGGAAGCCTATCTTGAGCAAAAATGATTATACCACTATCAAGGAATTGGAAAAGGCTTGTAAAAAGGAGACGTATCGAACTGATGTGTTGGTCCATTTATATAAGGACCAGTATATAGCTACTGCTAGGGTGAGTGAAGGATGTTCTCTGGTTGGAGAAGCGTCTTGCTTGAGTGTGGGGGAGACTGCTACTATTTCTGAAGAGGGTAAAGTTATAAAAAATTTTCTACTTTTGCTCTTTGTTAGTACTTACTAATTTCTTTTTGTGTTTGTAGGTATGGCTGAGGGGGGTTATGACTCCTTGAAGGCAATCTTTGCTTAGAAACAGAAGGAGGGTACGGCGTGTGCGAAGCCCACCAACGAAAAGAAAAAGATGAAGAAGATAGTTGTGCCACCTATAAGAGTTGCGACTAAGTCGATTGTGGCTGAGGTGATGCCACCTCCTCCTCCTCCTCTACTGATTGTTGACATGGCTGCTACCTCGAGTGCCAGTAGGTTGGATGCTGTCTTGAGAAGACAAGGATAAGTAGCTAAAAATTTTTTGCTGGCCGAGCTATTCGGTAGGAAGTTGACTCTCCTTAGTGATCGCACTTGTCTAGAGCCTGAAAGTGACCATGATCTCTTCGTTCACTCTATGAGCCTAAGTCTAGAGGTGGTCACCGTGACCAATATTGTGCAAGAGCAATTCCAGGCACTTTGCGACAGTTATAGAGAACTGTAAATGCAATCTGAGCTAGAGACTTCTGAGGCTAAGGTGGCTTCCTTTACCAAAGAATTATCTTTTACCAAAGATCATTATCAAGCTAAAATAGATGGAATCAATGCTTAGAACTAGGAGCTGGAAGCTAAGGCTAGGTTCTTTAATAAGAGGTTAGTGGATCTATACATTGCCTTGTAGATGACTATTATGTCTAAGCTTTCCAATCACCAGCCAGGGAATGATTTTGAATGGATTAAAGAGATAGTCCTAGTTCATACTGACTTTAGAGAGAAGGAGGATGAAGTGGGCAAAGATGGGGAGGAGAGGGGCAAGAATGGGGAGGGGGGTGAGGGTGAGGATGAGGAGAGGAGAGGAGAGGAGAGGAGGGGGGGGAGGGGGGGGGGGTGCGGAGGGAGGAATGATGCTCCTCTTCCCAGTGAGTGAAACAAGGGTGAGTGTGCCTTATTATGCCTTTTCTACTTTGTCTTTTTGATCTTTAATGAATTCATAATTTCAGTTATCTGCTTCTATTGTTACTTGTTTGAATTTTAATCCTGGGATACTCGTCTAAATTTTGAAAGGGTCTTTTTATTGCCTCAAAAATGTTTGAATGCTAATATCTGAGTTATTGTGTATTCGAGCATCCTAGAAACTAGAGTGTTTATGTTTAAAACTAATGACATTTATTTGAGTTACTGTGCATTTGAGCGTCCTAGTAACTAGAGTGTTTATGTTTAAAACTAATGACATTCGAGTAACTTGGTCACTAAAATAATTTAGGCTTTATGGGGGAAACAAACCCGAGTTTCTAGAAAGATTTAGTAACTTAGTAATTTAAATACTTAGGTTTTTATAAAGGAAAAAGAATGAGCAACCTAGTAATTTAAATACCTAGTTTTTTATAAAGGAAAAAGATTGAGAAACTTAGTAATTTAAACTCTTAGGTTTTTATAAAAGAAAAAGATTGGGCATTACTTAGGTTTCTATAAAGGAAAAAGATTGTGGGCCGAGTAAATACCTGGAAATCTTATGCCTTTAATTTTTATGTAGCCTTCCTTAGCCTTGTCATGTTTTATGTTGATTGTTGGGCTTTACTGGTGTTTTGTTGGCTTTTTGGCTTGTCAATGCCTTTTAGGCAGAAATGTGCCTTTGAGTGGCTTGTCTATGCCATTTAGGCAGACGTGTTCCCTTGGTTGGCTTATTAACGCCTTTTAGGCGGATGTGTGCCTTTGATTGGCTTGTCAACACCTTTCAAGTGGATGTGTGCCCTTGGTTGGCTTGTCAACACTTTTCAGGTGGACGTGTGCCCTCGATTGGCTTGTTAATGCCTTTTAAGCAAACTGTGCCCTTGGTTAGCTTGTCAATGCTTTTTAGGTGAAAGTGTGCCCTTGGTCGGCTTTATTTATAATAAAAATTTTAGAAGAATAAGTACTATCTTTATTGAAAAAATAGGCAGAACAACTTACATAAATTGTTGATCATATTAACCAACTAATAGTACTTCTTGAGATTATTAATATTCAATGCTCTTGGGAGCCATTTGCCCTTCATGTTTGCAAGTTTGTAAGCTCTTGGGTGAATGACTTTTGTGACCGAGTATGGTCCTTCCCAGTTCTGACCAAGCTTTCCTGTCTCAGCTATGCCTTTCTTTAGTCCGGCTATTTTCATTACTAAGTCACCCACACAGAAGGCTCGTCCTTTGACTTTGGCATTGAACATTCGAGCCATTTTTTGTTTGCATGCTGCCATGTGGATGAAGGCTTTTTCTCTCTAGGCTTCAAATTAGTCAAAGGAAAATTTGAGGTCTTCATTATTGGTAGCAGCTTTTGGGTTCTCTACCTTTGTTGTTAGGGCATAGAATTTTGCTAGGATGACTGTTTCAGCTCCATAAGTCATAGAGAAGGGTGTCTCGCCTTGCTTGATCTTGGTGTAGTCCGGTAGGCCCACAGGACATTAGGGATCTCATCTGGCCATTTGCCTTTTGCTTTATCTAGCCACTTATTTATTCCTTGTACAATGGTTCTGCTTATCACTTCTGTTATTCCATTAGATTGTGGGTGATAGATTGATGTGAAGTGAAGGCTGATTCAAAACTCTGCACAAAATCTTTGAAATTTTTTAAACTCAAATTGGGTGCCATTGTTAGTGATAATCACATTTAGTACCTTGAATCTTGACGGGATATTGGTTTTGACAAATGTAATGGCCTTCTTTGCTATGATCTTTGGAGTTGCCTCAGCTTTTGCCCATTTTATGAAGTGGTCAATTGCTACAATCACATATTTGCGTTGTCCTAAGGCTTTTGGGAAGGGGTCAATAATACATTCCCGTCTGGTAGAATGGCCATGAGCTGCCAATTGCTGCTAATCTGTTTGAGGGCTGGCATGGGATATGGTCAAACTCCTGGCATTTCAGACATGCTCAGACCAACTGTTTGGCATCTTCAACCATGGTCGGCCAATATAGTCTTTATCGAAAAGCTTTTTTAGCTATTGTCCTAACACCTTCATGACTAACATAGATTCCTTCATGAATTTCCTTTAGGTTTTGAATTCCTTCCTTGAAGGTGATCCATTTGAGCCAGGGTTGTAAATAAGACCTATGATAAAGCCAGCCTTTAATAATGCCATATCTTGACATTTTTTTCTTACTATTTTACCTATTTTTATGGGATCTTGAGGGAGAGTTCCCTCGATTAGGTAATAAAAGAGAGGGTTCATCCATGTTTTGCCAATGTTAATGGGGAATATTTCATCTTGGTTGATTATTGAACACTTTATCTCTTCAAAAGGAATTGGGCAAGTTAAGTGTTGTTTGCCTGCTACTGCAAGTTAAGCTAAGCTATCTGCTTCATAATTCTCTTCCCTAGGGACTTGAACAATTTCGACTTTCCCTCCTTTAGCCCATGTATCAGCTATGAATTGGAGTACTCAAACTTCATACTTAGCTAGATTCTGTTCTTTTACTTGGAAATTGCCTTGGCATTGATTGACCATAAGTTTTGAGTCAGAATGTATGGTCACGTGTGTTGCCCCTATTTCCTTTTGTATGTGCAGTGACATTAGTAGTGCCTCATACTCAGCCATTTTATTGGCGGCCTTAAATATTAGCTTGGCAGCATATTGGAGCTTTACTTTGTAGGGTTATTCAAGGATTTCACCGATGCATGCACCCTTCGAACTTGTTGTGCCATCTACCTAGATTTTCCATTATTGCTTTGGTTTTAGCTCTGGGCCAAGGATTGGGGTGACTTCTACTATGAAATTGACTAGAGCTTGTGCCTTGAGTGCCAGTCTAGGGCCATACCGAACATCATATGCCCCTAGATAAATTGCCCATTTTGTGACTCGCCCAGTGGCTTCTGGCCGGTGTAGGATTTTTCTAAGTGGGTAATTACTTCGCACCTCTACTATATGAGCTTCGACATATGGTTTAAGTTTTT
This sequence comes from Hevea brasiliensis, assembly GCF_030052815.1. NCBI lineage: Eukaryota > Viridiplantae > Streptophyta > Magnoliopsida > Malpighiales > Euphorbiaceae > Hevea > Hevea brasiliensis. Next base: position 90,779,991 of record NC_079502.1, read on the forward strand.
TGGCAACTATAACTACTGCAAAAGCTAGTTTTTGTAGAGCCAGGTAATTGCATTCTCCCCCTTTTAAGACTTGGCTTGCATAGTAGATGAGGTATTGTTTGCCCTTTTCTTCCCTGACCAGCACTAAACTAATAGTTTCATTAGTTACAGTCAAAGATAAATATAATGGTTTACCTGGTTTGGGTGTGTCTAGCAGGGGAGGCTAAGTGAGGAATTCCTTTAGTTCTCGGAATGCTGTTTGGCAATCTTTTCCCCATTTGAATTATTTTTTAGCTTTGAGGGCTCTATAAAAGAGAAGGCGTCTTTTAGCCCAGCATGACATAAATTGATCAAGTGCAAGTATTTGCCCATTTAACCTTTGCACATCTTTTATTGTAACACCCTCACTGTAGGTAGTCCGTACGTTCTACTATTTCGATGACTAATATTTGTCCAGAGAGCCAGGATGTCTGAAACTACACTTAAATGATAGTGAAGAGACATAAAATGAAGGAATACATGATAAGAGAATACAAGAAGAATTAAGAAAAAATAAAAGACATGAAATGCAATTAGGTTAAATGAGTTGGAACCGTAACGATGGGTGACCACATCGAGAAGTCACTGCGTAGACAGTTGATGATCTCAGACCCACAAGGAACCCCGAGAAATAATTTTTGAGATTTAATTAAAGGTCTACTGAGGTACAAATGACATTAAAAATGTCAAAGAAAATTTAGTTAATCGGTACAGATAAAAACGAAAATTAAAGGAACTGACGGATTAGAGATTTAATCGGTATTACCGAAAAAGTTGAACTATGACCCGAAGAGGGGCATTTTGGTCATTTAACACTTAAAGTTGACTTTTGACCTAAATGTCCATTAAAAAGAGTGAAATTAAAATTTGAAAACCCCATGAAAATGTGAAATTATACATGCAATGTAATTAAAGGAAATATAGGGGGTGTAAATTGAAATATGAAAACTTGAAATATTATAATAATTAATTAAATTTTTAGTGGAGGTATAAAAGCATAAGATGACAAGTTAAATCCACTCACTTCACTTCATCTTCTCCAATTCTCAATAATGGCCGAAATTGTTCTCTCTCAAATCTCTATGGATGTTTCTTCATGCAAAGCTTAAATCTCCCACATTTTCAACCTAAAATCACAAGTTGCCTTCACTAAACTTTGTCCTCACACCATGAGAAGACTATAGGCAGCAAAAGAAAGGAAAAATTTTAAGGTTTTAACAAGCTCAAGAAAGGGAACAAAGAGATTAGTGCTTAATCTTCCCATTTTTCTTCTTTAATTCTTTTTTTGAGCTTAGGATGAGTTGATATGCTAAGAAAATTGAGGAAATTGATGAGTAATGGTGAATCCTTCATTTCGGTAGCCATGGAAACCATGAGAGTGTGATTGATTCTTACATGTAAATGATGATTAGTGAGGTTAATTAAGGTGATTACATGTACTAGGACTTAATTGTATGCGTATATTGGAGATTGACAATTTAAATTAGGTTTTGAAATAATTATTGGAGATTTGTGTAATTGCTTCATTTTGGGTAGCTTTGAAAGAATAAGAGATTGATAATTTCATGTATGTAAAAGGTGAATTATGATGTTGATGAATGAGTTATTGGTTGAGAGATGAAGTTACTTGTGATAGAAAATTGATTTCACGTGTATATTGTTGACTTTGACCATTTGAATTAGGGTGTTGAATTGATTATTAGAGACTTGTATAAATTGCTGAAAATTTGACCAATTGAGATTTGATTGATGATATTAGAAGTGCCATGAATGCAAATATGTAGTTTGGGAGATGGGGGAATGAAAATTGGAAATGTAATTTTGTGCAGGTTGAGTAATTTGTTGTAAACAGTGTGTATTTTGAGCCCTAACTGAAATTGTGTGACCCCAATTGGTATGAGGCCAATTGAAGGTAAAACTAGACCTAAGATGCACCAATTTTCATGTAGAAACCATGCCCAAATTTTGCCTAAAAAGTGACCTAAATATTACCCTAATCCGGATTACCAAATAGTGAACCAGAAAATTGACCAAATAAATAGTGTATCTTCATTTGACCATAACTTACTCTAGACAAATCTAAATGACCTGAAATTTATACCATTAGAAAGCTTAGACATAGGGATACAACTTTTGTGAAGAACATAAAGCCCAAAAATGCCATTAACAAATTCAAATTGCTTGCACAAGTTGGGACACCAAAACTGTCCAGAATCAAAATAGCCCAGAATTGCTGGACATATACAACCTGACCAGTTTTGGTAAAAAGACCACAACTTCGTCCACAGAACTTTAGATGATATGAAACTAGTGCCAAAATTTCAATAAGACATAGACCTACAATATTGCTATTTTGACCAGAACTCAGAAATCAAGAGAAATAGGTCAATTGGCTAGGCCAAATTAGTGCATAAATTCTGGAAATGTGCCATATAGTTTTGGAAAACTAAGAAATAAGGCTTTAACTTTGTCTTAGATATCTACCTCAAATTATGAATGTAAGAAGCTTAAAGTTTGGGTCAAAGCTACTAACCTAAATGGAAATCATGTTAATATAGGACATTAGAGTCTAGGCCAATAATGTGGTTAAAAGTAAGTCTACATGACTTGAAATAGTGCAACTAAAAATTTTGAGTGACCATAAGACATAGGAAAATGTATCCTATAAAGAACACTAGGCCTAAATATTGCTACAACCTATCTAAAAAATTTGACAAAGTATGATACCAAAACTGCCTAGATAAGGAACCAGAATTTGCAACTGAACCAGTTATGGTTATTTGACCATAACTTGAGTTATAAAAATCCAAATGACATGATTCAAAAAGAAAAATAAAGGCAAGATATAGAAGGACAACTTCCATGAAGGAAGTGAGGCCAAACAGTGGCCATAAATTTCTCAATTTGATATTCAAAATCAAGACATTATAATTGAACCTAAAGAAAGGTTCTTGAAATAAATTATTGACTTATCCCTAATATGTCACTACATGCTAAATTATATGAAATAAGTATGTGGAGCCCACTTTTCCACTACAAGGTGACATGAAATCAGTTGATACATAAAATATAAATTACCTAAATGGTTTGTTAAACACATAAGTCATATGAAAATACACTTGGAACCTATGTTTCCATCATATATGAAATAACATTACTATGAATATGTATAGTACATGACATGATAGATGCCACTGTGCCTAATTGTATTTCTGGCTTTAACAGCCTGCCCGCTGGCCTTGTGCCTGACATGACAGATGCCATTGTGCATAATTGTATTTCTGGCTTTAACAGCCTGCCCGCTGGCATTGTGCCCGACTTGACAGATGTATACAGGATAGAATATTCTCGTATATCCAGTCTTTATAGACTGTTATAGGTTACTTGGCATTGATATGATTTTAAAAGATTAAGAATGCACTAATATGATTTTTACATGAATAATCATTGATTGACAAAATATGTCTAATATGATTTCTAGCTTTATGCTTACCCGCTGGCCTTGTGCCTGACAGACAGTTGTATACAGGATATTATATGCCTACCAACTAACCTTGTGCCTGGCATGACAGTTGTATATAGGGTAGACATATGGAGGTCTAACCAGTATACTCCCGTGTATCCAGCATCACAGTCTGTTATAGGTTACTTGGGCACTAAAATCATTGATATGATAGATATGACTGCAAAGATACTGATCTGACTGTAAAGACACTGATATGACTTTAAAAGACAAAGAAAGAAATAAATGCACAGATAAGATACTAACAATTAAATTATTTCCAAAGTGCAATTGAAATATACAATTGACCTAGAATTATGAAATTACACATATTATTGTCATTTTAAATTATTTAGTTATTCTGCTTTAAGATTATGCACCACTAAGTAATTTGCTTAGTGCGTTGGATTTTTCATCTCGTAGGTATTGGAGACTAGACACAGCTGTAACACCCCTAATTTTTAAATTTATTATTTTTGGGCAAATATTGATGTTTTAATTTTATTTAAATTTTAGGAAATTATTTGAAATTTTTCGGATTTTCGAAATCGAGTTTGATTTCCCAAAAATATAAAACTTTGATGATTTTTAAAAATTAATTTAAAGACCACGTGGCAAAACTAAAAATATATTTGGAATCTACAAATTTTTCTGAGTTTTCTAGAATTTTTTCGAAATTTTTGGACGTCGTTTTCGGTCCCAAGGCAGAGTAAAAATTCAAAATTTTGTATTCTGAATCGAACCGGCCGAATCAAATCGGACTGGATCGGACCGGTCGAATCAGACCGGCTTCTTCTTTTTTTCTTCCTCCCCGCGCGCGTCCCGACCTTCCTCTCTTTCTCTCCCGTTTTCTCTCTCCTCCCTCCTCCCCTCGCCGCGCCGCCACCTCCCCTGCCACCCCAGCCCGCCGGCACCTCCCCAGCCGCCCCATGTAACACCCCTATTTGCATAGCCTGGTATATTTCACTGTTCCGGTGACCGGAGTCGGTCCGAACAATTAAGAAGATTAGAACCACATTTAAGACAACTAGATAAACCATAAACACAAATAATTAGTAATTGTCAATTAGTTAAGTACAAATAAGAAAAAACAGAACATAAGAAGTTAAATGAGCCGAGAGTCACAGCAATGGGTGACCTTCTCGGGAACGACTGCGAAGTCGATTTAAACTCGAATTTTGAACTGTAAAATGTGACGCTGCGGTCCTTAGGACCATTACGAACACAGTGGAAAAGAGAAAATCACGAAAAAGAATTGTTAAGTCAGTCAAATAATTAGGTCAGGGAGTCGGAAGAAATATTGAATTATTTGTAAACCGGGTTGAACCGGCGAGGGGCAATTTGGTCAATTGACCCCGAGAGCTGACTCCTGACCTAACTGTCAAATAAAATCGGAGAAAAGAAAATTTCGGAGTCGGGAATTAAATTAAAGAACTAATAGAAAAAAAAAAAGAAAATAAAGGAAAATGAAAAAGTATAGGAAGATGACATCATGCATGACATCATGCATGATGCCATAAATAGTATAATTAATAAATTCAATTAATTAGATATTTTGGTCTTTCATAAGATAAATATGCATAAAAAGGAAAAGAAAAGAAAAAGAAAATTTAAAAAGTTTAATTACATCACCTTTATGACATCATCATGATGTCAAAAATAATTTTAATTTTCCTACCATAATTGACCAAGTCAATTAAGTGAAAATATACATAAAACTAATAAATTAAAAAAAAAAAAAGTCATTTTGGCCTTCTTCCCTTCCATTGCCGCCTCCCTCTCTCCCAAGTTCTCTCTCTCAAATTTTCCTCCATGAAAGCTTATTTTTAAGCTTTCTAAACACTAATTCCACCATAAATCCTTTAATTTTTTTGAAGAAAAATTATAAGCAAGTCTTGAAAGGAAGATTAGAAGGAGAAGAATTGAAGAAAATTGAGAGAAAGTGAAAGATTTGAAGATTGAAAATTCAAAGAAAGGTTAGTAAGCTAAACTTGAAATTTCTAGTTGAATTAATTGTGTTTATAGTTCAATTAACTTAGAATTATGCTTAAAATGAAAATAAATTAATTGTTGGAGGATTAAAGCAAAATTCATCCAGCTAGGGTTTTGATGTGTGTGCATGAATTTGATAGACTTAAAGGTGTATGTGAGCTTGATTGAGTTGAAGAAGCATGTATATAGGCATTGAATTGGTTAAATGCAACAACTTAGTGAGTTAGGGTTTTGGACCTAGGGTTTGGGAGACAAAATTTGAAGAAATAGTGAAATGATGTATTTGATCTAGTTTGAAGTGAAAAATGGTCATTTGTGACCAAATGAAGTGTGTTGAAAGTGTTGGAGTTGAAACTAAATTCAGACTCAATGTGGTCATGCTGCTGGCAGCATGACCAAGGTCCCTTTGAGGGACCAAATATGAAATTTTACAAGTCCAATTGGTATGAGACCAATTGGGAATAAAAATAGACACTAAATGACACAATTTTCATTTAGAAAGCATGCCCAAAAAGTGACCAAAACCTAGTGAACAAATTGACCAAAGTTGAAAAATTGCAGGCTGCCTCTGTATAACTGACCAAATGAACAGTGTTTGTTCATTTGGTCATAACTCAAGCTAGACAGGTCTAAATGACCTGAAATTTTACCAGTGATTAGATGAGATATAGACCTAAAACTTTTATGAAGAACACAAACCCAAATTCTGCCAGCAATCAAGTCATTTGGCCACCCCAAGTTGGTGACCCAAAACTGCCAGCACCAAAATTGCCCAGAAAATCTGGGTTGTTTCCAATCTGGCAGCCATGGTTCAAATGGCCATAACTTGAGCTAAAAAACTCCAATTGGGGTGATTCAAATTGAGAATAAACTTAAGACAATAAGGAACATTTTCTATGAAGGAAGTTTTGTCAAATTCCAACAGTAAAATTACCAATGGAACAGTGCAACTAGGAGCACCAAAACTGAAAATTTGACAATTTTGCCAAAAGGACTTAAGTTTTGAGAAAATGACCAAAACCAACAAATTTAGTTACCAAAATGTGGTATATGGGTGAAGTTGGAGTTCCCATACCTATTAAGCCTTAGAAAGTCAACAAATTGACTTGAATAGTATAGTGAATAGTGACCCCGAAATGAAAATTTCCAAGAATATTAGTTTAAGCATTTTTGGGCTAGAATTAAGTATTTATGAATTAATTATTTGATTTACTGTGAAATAAGATACTGAAACACTATAAATTTTGTGTTTCAGCTGAAAAAGACCCGAAAGGCCTAGAGGCGATTAAGTCCAGGTTTGTGCACAATAACTTTAAATTATTGTTTTTCCACTGAAAACTTGATTTGTATGCATTATGTTAATTATGGATTTTGAGAACTATGATGTTGCCACTTTTTAATGGAAATTTGATTTTGAAAATTGATTGTGTTTGTGCACAAAATTTATAAATTATAGTTTTTACAATGAAAATTGATTTTTTATGCATTGTGAATATGTTTTATTCATTATGAATTTCGAGAATGTTGTGTTGCCTATTTTACAATGGAAATTTGAAATGAAAATTATTTATTGATTTGTATGGAATATTTGAACAATATGGTTTTGAATTTAGTTATGGCTTTGGAAATTTTATTTGAGAATTTGTGTGTTGCCTACTTTGGAAATGTTGATTTGAAGTTTGGTAGTTGCAAATGAAGTTGTGATTGAGAAATATATTGGGAGTATTTTTATTTTCAAGTTTTGAAGAACTGTTTTCTCAAAATACAAACGGAACTCTACCAAAATTTTTATAAAAATTGCAGAGATTTTAAATATCCAAAAATTTGATTTATGTTTGGACACTAAATGAAGGTTTTTAAAATTTGAAAAAAAATTTTACCCACAAATTTCAAAATGAACGAAAATAGTTTTAAAATCCCTTGTAGTATATTTGATGGGTTACCGGTAGGTGAAGTACAGTAATTCATTAGGTGTACTACGGGAACATGTTACATCTTACGAGTAGGGTGTGACACCCCAGCTTGCCAGCCGCCGCCTGGAGCGCCGGCAAGCGTCGCACGAAGTGACGCGACGCGGGCGCGCGACCCTTCGACTTTCCGGTCGAAATCTGGCCGATCTGGCTACCAATCGGACCGGGTCTTGTGCCTAAATCCATCTACTCGTCGAGAGCTTTCCATAGACACTAAGAACACCGAAATCCATCGAGCGGTTTGTTCAATTTTTGCCCGAGAAATTTTAGTCCATTTTGACTTTTGGGCTAGATTTCTCGCAAACTGTGAACCCCACTAGAAAACCGAGAGTACCAGAGCGCTCCACTCATCGAGAGCTTCGCGCAAATATAAATTTCGAAATTTTCCGATACCGTTTTTCGGTGGGTCCCACGAAACTTCGCAGTGTTTTTCCGAGCATTTAATGAGCTTAGAAAATTCCGTAAAATTTATGTACTAACCCCCGTGTTGTGGGCTTTGTGTAAGTATCTTCAATTCGCGGAAATTCAACAGTCGTCCAGGTCTGTGAATTTCCGGCCAGACAGACCGGTTACTGAAAAAGTCTCCGGATTGGATCGATATTTTGGCTATCCCACCATTGTTAGACATCCCGAGCACGTCTCCGAAGTCGGAATCGGCATAGGTAAACCCGAACTTTACTTTTTTGTAATTTTCTAGTGCTTAAATGAGATTAAAAATCCATAAAATATTCGTGGTAGCTCAGAAAATTATGATTCTTTTTGCAATAGCCTAGTAATATTGCTAAGAACGCCGGGGCAAAGTTTTAGAATTTTTAGAGCTTATTTGGGCAGTTTTTGCAAAAATTATCAATTATAAGGACTAAACTGTAAATTTACATATAGTGATTGATGACTGTTTGGATGGGCCCAGGAGGGGCTGTGTGATGTGATTGAGTTGTGAGTGTATGATTTGTGAATATAGAAGTGCGTTTTGAGCCCTTTTGCAGGTTAGGTAGGTCCTAGGTATAGGGGAGACTCTGCCGGATTTTCGGCACGACTTAGGACGTATTTGGTCTTTTCTCAAGTTTGTATTGAGTCAAATTTATTAAATGATTGTAATAAAATTGTCAGGTGAGCCGGGATAGCCTTCTTTCTCCGTCCAGCCACCACAGTGACCGCTGTCAAGTCTGTGAGTAAAATATTAATTTTAATTGTAATTTCGATATTATTATATGTTCAAGCATGCCCATGCATCACTTATATGCATATATATCTATGTAGTTAAACTCTAGGCTCGATTTATGTTACATTCATAACTGTTAAAGTGCCATGGATGTTGTTGTGGTAATTTGGAGCAGTGTGCATGCGTTGGCATGCGTGTGATGTGGCGTAGACTATGGATAGGATGGGTAGACACGGCTTGAGATCTTCGCTGGGACCTGGTCCTTCGGGGTAGACACGGCTTGAGTTCTTCGCTGGGACCCCGATTTGGTTATTTAAGTGGAAGTCCGAGCTGAGTTCTTCGCTGGCACAGGTTGGATTAAGAGAGCAGTATAGGGGATCAGCTCCCATATATTATGATTGATATTACTGGGTGTGTGAGTGCTCCAAATTACCTTTTTGCTATTATGATATGAAATTATTGCTGATGTTACATTTCACTCTACAGGGTGCATTAGTTTTAGATAGTTATAGAGATTATGGTTAAAATTGATATTTTACTTTCTGAGTCAAACGCTCACTTCTGTTCAATATTTTTCCAGGCCACAGGAGAATATTTTTGAGGTTAACCTGCTTTTCTCCCTCGCAGGTTATTTATTAATATTTGTATAAACCTGTTAACTCTTAGAATTTCCGCATATGTTAGAAATATTTATTTGATTTGGGTTTGTAATATAATTACCAGGTTGGACCTGTAAACTTATTATTATATGCATGTTTGTTGAACTGGATGAGAGAGCTGAGCTTCCATTTATTTTTATGACATATTGAGTATGTGGAGGGTGAGCTGAGCTCCCCAATTGATTAATTATTTTGTTTACAGGTCGAGTGAGTCAAAAACTCCCCATTGAAAGGTCCATTTTATGGCTGGACTCTGTCCGGTTGATTTCTTTAAATTGGGCCCAAATGGGCCTTAGAGTTGGGTTAAGGAATAGTTAGGCTTACTACGGGCCTCGGGGGCTTTAAGCTAGCTCAGGTCCTAGTGCCGGTTCGGCCCATAGGTTGGGTCGTGACAAATGTGGTATCAGAGCTTAGGCTCCAGATTCTTAGGGATTGTTTGTCTAAAGTGTTGGAAAGAGTCTACTAGGAGTCACATGCGGAAAATAGTGTCCACATTCATCTTGCATTGTCATCTTTGCTTCTAGTTTCTGCTTTATATATTGTGTGTAAACATGAGTCTATAGAGCTATGTAATGTGCAGATTTGAATTTTGTGGGCTAATGCTGCTGAATTTCAGGAAAATGCGTAGAAGTAGGAGAGCTGCCACTGCACCAGAACCAGATGTGCCTGATGAGGTGTCAACACAGGATGAGCCGCCTGCCCCGAGGAGGCGGGGTAGGAGGCCTAGAGCTGCTCAAGTAGAAGAGCAGCTGCCACCAGTTTAGGATTAGTCTTTTATGGCACAGGGTCCAATGGACCCAATGGCAGCTACTCTAGCTGGGTTGCAGAGAACCATCGATATGATGGCGCAGTATCTGGTCCACCCTCCACAGCAGTAGTAGTCCACCGCACCAAGAGGGGAACCCTACAAACAGATAATCAATTTCAAGAAGTTGGTGCCTGGTACTTATGATGTGTTAGACGATGCATATCGGTTTTGGATTCCTGCAGACAGGCGAGAACAGAATTGCAGTTGACTGATAGAAGACTTATAGAGTGTATGCAGCATGTCATGGGGCCTATGCCTAGACAATGGATGAATGACTATATATTACCTCGGATGGAGGGTTTGTCGTTGACTCAGTTTGTGGAACTGTTCATCAACCGGTTTATACCAGAAAGTTTCAGAGATCAAAAGCAGTGGGCCTTTGAGGAATTAAGACAGAATGGCAGGTCTGTAGATGAATATGGTACAAAATTTCTGGAGTTTAGCAGGTATGCATCTACAGCAGTAGCTACAGAAACTATGAAGGTAAAGAGATTCCTAAAGGGACTGGATAGGAGGTATGCAAACCTGGCTATGATGTCTGATCAATCTTTTGATGTGGTAGTTGATCGAGCCAGACAGATAGAGATTAGCTATGCTGTGGATGACAGCAGAAGGGCAAAGAAAAATAGAGCAGAGGGTTCTTCAGGTGTTCCCCACATGGGTACTACGGATAGTGGTGGCCAAACTAATTACAGAGGAAGAAGCAGGAATAAGAGGAGTGGTTTTAGACACAAATCCTGAGGGTTCAGAATAGGGTACGGATCCAGCAGTGGTCACAGTTCGGAGTACAGCAGTTCTGGGTCTGGTTCAGGATCCTCCTTGGTACCTTGTGCACAGTGTGGAAGAGGACATTCAGGACCTTGTATGATGGGTTCAGGAGTATGCTTCAGGTGTGGCCAACCAGGTCACTTTGCTAGGGAATGCCCCTTGTTCAATGAGTCACAGATGGGGTCACAAGGTTCTGTTGCAAATGTTCCTCGTTAGTTGTATCTTGGTGCTTCCAGCATGGCAGGCAGTCAGTTCAGTGGCCAACAGGGCCGAGGACAAGGGGGACGTGGATTTGGAGGCAGATCAGGAGGTAGAAGTCAGTATCAGGGTTCTGCCACTCAGGGTAGGGGTCAAGCTCGGGTTTTCACCTTGACCCACCAGGATACTCAGGCTTCCAATGCAGTTGTGGCAGGTATTCTTCTAGTCTGTTCCTATGAGGCTCATGTTTTAATAGATCCGGGTGCTACGCACTCATTTGTCTCCCCTGTATTTGCCATGAGATTGGGTAGAAACCCTACCACTTTAGAATGCCCTTTGTCGATAGCTACCCCACTTAGTGACAACATAGATGTAGATATGGTTTTTTCGGGTAGCCCAGTAGTAATGGATGGGAAGATCCTCCCAGCAAACTTGGTTCCTCTACCAGTAATAGATTTTGATGTAATCTTGGGGATGGATTGGTTAGCAACTCATTATGCCACTTTAGACTGCAGGAACAAAAAGGTGTATTTTCACATACCTGGTGTGGAAGATTTTAGTTTTGATGATGACAGGAGCGTGGCTCCATATAATTTGGTGCCAGCAATTAGTGCTAGAAAAATGTTGAAGTGTGGATGCCAAGGGTATTTGGCATTGGTGAGAGATACATCTGTAGAAGGTGTCAACATGAAAAATGTTCCTGTTGTCAGAGAATTCATGGATGTCTTCCCAGAGGAGCTTCCAGGGTTGCCACTAGAAAGGGGAATAGAGTTCTGCATTGATGTTGTTCCGGGTACAAACCCCATAACAGTGCCACCTTACAGGATGGCACCAGCAGAATTGAAAGAGCTAAAGGAGCAACTTCAGGAGCTTTTGGTCAAGGGTTTTATACGTCCGAGCACTTCACCCTGGGGTGCTCCTATTCTATTTGTGAGAAAGAAAGATGGGTCATTGAGGTTGTGTATTGACTACAGACAGCTGAACAAGGTGACTGCGAAGAACAAGTATCCACTTCATCGGATCGACGATCTGTTTGATCAGCTCCAAGGGGCTAGATTCTTTTCCAAGATAGACCTGCGATTAGGCTACCATCAGTTGAGAATCAGGAATGAGGACATGTCCAAAACAACATTCAGGACAAGATATGGTCATTATGAGTTCTTGGTGATGTCTTTTGGACTCACTAATGCACCAACAGCCTTCATGGACTTGATGAACCGGGTGTTCAAGCCATTTTTGGACCGTTTTGTCATCATATTTATAGATGACATTTTGGTATACTCTCAGACCAAGGAAGAACACGTGTGGCACTTGAGGATGGTGTTGCAGACTTTGAGGGAGTACCAGCTATATGCCAAATTTTCAAAGTGTGAATTTTGGCTAGAAAACATCTCATTCTTGAGACACGTGGTTTCTAGTGAAGGCATTCAAGTGGATCCCAAGAAAATTGAAGCTGTAACTGATTGGCTTAGGCTTACAACAGTCACTGAGGTGCAAAGTTTTCTGGGTCTAGCTGGCTACTACAGGCGTTTCGTGCAGGATTCAGGATAGCAGCTCCCCTAACTAAGTTAACTCGGAAGAATGTTCCATTCATTTGGACAGATGACTGTGAGGAGAGTTTCCAGAAGCTTAAGGAGTGTCTAACCACCACCTCGGTGTAGACACTACCGATGAGTGGTGAAGGATATACCGTGTACTGTGACGCCTACAGAGTTGGCTTAGGGTGTATTTTGATGCAGAATGGAAAAGTAGTGGCTTATGCTTAAAGGCAGCTGAAGAGGCATGAGCAGAACTACCCCACCCATGATTTGGAAATGGCGGTTGTAGTCTTTGCACTAAAAATCTGGAGACACTACCTATATGGTGAAGTGTGCGAGATATACACTGACCATAAGAGTTTGAAGTACATCTTCCAACAGAGGGATTTAAACTTGAGACAGAGGAGATGGATGGAGCTTCTGAAGGACTATGATTGCACCATCCAGTACCACCCTGGGAAGGCCAATGTAGTAGTAGATGCTTTGAGTAGAAAATCTTCTAGCAGTTTAGTGCACATTTCAGCAGAGAAGAAACCGTTGATTCAGGAAGTACATGAGTTGATGGATCAAGGTTTAATCCTAGATCTTTCAGATGAGGGGGTATTGTTGGCTCATTTTTCAGTGAGGCCAGACTTGCGAGATAGGGTCAGAGTTTCCCAGCACAGAGACCAACAATTGATGAAGATCATAGAAAGAGTACAGCAAGGTGAAGGTGGTGAGTTTGGATTTGCCAATGACGGCGCCCTTATGCAAGGTTCTAGGATATGTGTGCCTGATGTGGACAATCTCAGAAATGAAATCATGCGAGAGGCACACTATACATTGTACAATGTCCACCCAGGCTCCATCAAGATGTACCACGATGTGAAAGATAGCTATTGGTGGAATGGCATGAAGAGAGACATAGCAGACTTTGTGTCCAAGTGCTTGACTTGTCAGAAGGTGAAGTTTGAACACCAGAGACCGTCAGGGAAGCTGCAAGAGCTCCCTATCCCAGAGTGGAAGTGGGAAATGATTACTATGGATTTTGTGACTGGGTTACCTCGTACCACGCGAGGATATGATTCGATATGGGTAATTGTAGATCGCCTAACTAAATCAGCTCACTTCTTGCCTGTGAAGACTACATATTTTGTGGCACAGTATGCCTGGCTCTACATTCGAGAAATAGTCAGATTGCATGGAGTTCCTACTTCCATAATATCTGACAGAGGGCCCCAGTTCACTTCTCGATTTTGGAGGAAGTTACAGGAGGCACTTGGCACATAGTTGAACTTTAGTACTGCTTTTCACCCTCAGACAGACGGGCAGTCCGAAAAGATAATCCAAACACTGGAAGACATGCTTCGCATGAGTGTTTTGGATTTTGGAGGTCAATGGGATGATCAGCTAGCTTTGGTGGAGTTCGCCTACAACAACAGTTACCATTGCATAGGGATGGCACCCTATGAGGCACTATATGGAAGAAAGTGTAGGTCTCCTCTATGTTGGACGGAAATGGGAGAAGCGAAGGTGCATGATGTAGACCTAGTGCAGTACACTTCAGAGATAGTTCCTTTAATCAGGGAACGATTGAAAATAGCTTTCAGTAGGCAGAAGAGTTATGCAGACCCCAGACGGAGAGATGTGGAGTTTGCAGTAGGCGATTATGTATTCCTGAAGGTTTCTCCGATGAAGGGAGTCATGAGATTTGGAAAGAAGGGCAAGTTGAAACCTTGGTATATTGGACCTTTTGAGGTTACTGATAGAGTTGGAGCAGTTGCCTACCGGTTAGAGCTACCACCCAACCTTTCTCACGTTCATCCTGTGTTTCACATCTCCATGCTCAGGAAATACATTCCTGATCCTTCTCATGTGCTACGGCCGGATGTAATAGAGCTAAAAGAGAACTTGACCTTTGAGGAGCAACCTATAGCCATAGTGGACTACTAAGTGAGATAGTTAAGATCAAAACAGATCCCTATGGTTAAGGTTTTGTGGAGGAGCCAATCGGTGGAAGAGTGCACCTGGGAGTCAGAACGGGACATGCGTAGCAAGTGCCCTTATCTGTTCAATGTATAATCCTATACTTTATTCTGCCTTGTGTAAAAATTCGAGGACGAATTTTCTGTAAAGGGAGAAGAATGTAACACCCCTAATTTTTAAATTTATTATTTTTGGGCAAATATCGATGTTTTAATTTTATTTAAATTTTAGGAAAATTATTTGAAATTTTTTGGATTTTTGAAATCAGGTTTGATTTCTCGAAAATATAAAACTTTGATGATTTTTAAAAATTAATTTAAAGACCACGTGGTAAAACTAAAAATATATTTGGAGTCTACAAATTTTTTTGAGTTTTCTAGAATTTTTTCAGAATTTTTGGACCTCGTTTTCGGTCCCAAGGCAGAGTAAAAATTCAAAATTTTGTATTATGAATCGAATCGGCTGAATCAAACTGGACCGAATCGGACTTGTCGAATCGGACTGGCTTCTTCCTTTTTTTCTTCCTCCCCGCGCGCGTCCCGACCTTCCTCTCTTTCTCTCCCGTTTTCTCTCTCCTCCCTCCTCCCCTCGCCGCGTCGCTGCCTCCCTTGCCACCCCAGCCCGCCGGCGCACCTCTCCAGCCGCCCCAGCTCGCCGGCCGTCGCCTGGAGTGCCGGCAAGCGTCGCACGAAGTGACGTGACGCGCGCGCACGACCCTTCTACTTCCCGGCCGAAATTCGGCCGATTTGGCTACCAATTGAATCGAGTCTTGTGTCTAAATCCATCTACTCGTCGAGATCTTTCCATAGACACCAAGAATACCGAAATTCATTGAGCGATTTGTTCAATTTTTGCCCGGGAAATTTTAGCCCATTTTGACTTTTGGACCAGATTTCTCGCAAACCGTGAACCCCACGAGAAAACCGAGAGTACCAGAGCGCTCCACTCATCGAGAGCTTCGCGGCAATATAAATTTTGAAATTTTCCGACACCATTTTTCAGTGGGTCTCACGGATCTTCGCAGTGTTTTTCCGAGCATTTAATGAACTTAGAAAATTCCGTAAAATTTATGTATTAACCCCCGTATTGTGGGCTTCGTGTAGGTATATTCAATTCACGGAAATTCGACAGTTGTCCAAGTCTATGAATTTTCGGCCAGACAGACCGATTACTGAAAAAGTCTCCGGATTGGATCGAGATTTTGGCTACCCCACCATTGTCAGATGTTCCGAGCGCGTCCCCGAAGTCGGAATCGGCATAGGTAAACCCGAACTTTACTTTTTTGTAATTTTCTAGTGCTTAAATGAGATTAAAAATCCATAAAATATTCGTGGCAGCTCAGAAAATTATGATTCTTTTTGCAATAGCCTAGTAATATTGCTAAGGACGCAGGGCAAAGTTTTAGAATTTTTAGAGCTTATTTGAGCAGTTTTTGCAAAAATGATCAATTATAAGGACTAAACTATAAATTTACATATAGTGATTGATGACTGTTTGGATAGGCCCAGGAGGGGCTGTGTGATGTGATTGAGTTGTGAGTGTATGATTTGTGAATATAGAAGTGCGTTTTGAGCCCTTTTGCAGGTTGGGTAGGTCCTAGGTATAAGGGAGACTCTGCCGGATTTTCAGCACGACTTAGGATGTATTTAGTCTTTTCTTAGTTTGTATTAAGTCAAATTTATTAAATGATTGTAATAAAATTGTCAGGTGAGCCGGGAAAGCCTTCTTTCTCCGCCCAGCCGCCACAGTGATTGCTGTCAAGTCTGTGAGTAAAATATTAATTTTAATTGTAATTTCGATATTATTATATGTTTAAGCATGCCCATGCATCACTTATATGTATGTATCTATGTAGTTAAACTTTAGGCACGTTTTATATTGCATTC
This sequence comes from Hevea brasiliensis, assembly GCF_030052815.1. NCBI lineage: Eukaryota > Viridiplantae > Streptophyta > Magnoliopsida > Malpighiales > Euphorbiaceae > Hevea > Hevea brasiliensis. Next base: position 90,796,457 of record NC_079502.1, read on the forward strand.
ACAACTGTTAAAGTGCCATGAATGTTGTTGTGGTAATTTGGAGCAGTGTGCGTGCGTTGGCGTGCGTGTGATGCGGCGTGGACTATGGATAGGACGGGTAGATATGGCTTAAGATCTTCGCTGGGACCTGGTCCTTCGGGGTAGACACAGCTTGAGTTCTTCACTGGGACCCCGATTTGGTTATTTAAGTGGGAGTCCGAGCTGAGCTCTTCACTGGCACATGTTGGATTAAGAGAGCTGTATAGGGGATCAGCTCCCATATATTATGATTGATATTACTGGGTGTGTGAGTGCTCCAAATTACCTTTTTGCTGTTATGATGTGAAATTATTGCTGATATTGCATTTGACTCTACAAGGTGCATTAGTTTTAGATAGTTATAGAGATTATGGTTAAAATTGATATTTTACTCTCTGAGTCGAACGCTCACTCCTGTTCAATATTTTTCCAGGCCACAGGAGAATATTTTTGAGGTTAACCTGCTTTTCTCCCTCGCAGGTTATTTATTAATATTTGCATAAACCTGTTAACTCTTAGAATTTCCGCATGTGTTAGAAATATTTATTTGATTTGGGTTTGTAATATAATTACCAGGTTGGACCTGTAAACTTATTATTATATGCATGTTTGTTGGACTGGATGAGGGAGCTGAGCTCCCATTTATTTTTATGACATATTGAGTATGTGGAGGGTGAGCTGAGCTCCCCAATTGATTAATTATTTTGTTTACAGGTCGGGTGAGTCAAAAACTCCCCGTTGAAAGGTCCATTTTATGGTCAGACTCTGTCCGGTTGATTTCTTGAAATTGGGCCCAAATGGGCCTTAGAGTTGGGTTAAGGAATAGTTAGGCTTACTACGGGCCTCGGGGGCTTTAGGCTGGCCCAGGTCCTAGTGCCGGTCCGACCCATAGGTTGGATCTTGACAACAGCAGCTGCCACAGTAGTACTCTGATTACAGTTGTCTAGATCTGCTACAGTCCAGAGCTTATCTCAGTAGTGTTTATTTTGGTAGGGCCCAATGTACTTAGGTTTTGCATTTTGGTTCATGTATAATGAGATATATATTAATTTTGAACATTGTAATTAAATGAATTTATATTTTAGACTGTAAATAAAGCTTGTAATTTTTGTATATAAATTTTCATATGAATGAACTGAATTTCATTTTCTTGAAATGATATGATATGGTACATGGAAAAATGATAAAGATATGAAATTATTTTTAACAGGTAACTATTAGAACCCGCCAGATGCCAATAAATCAGAGGAGGCTCTGCCCGGGTTTCCACAGAAATAAATTGTGATAAAAAAATATTACCACATATTTTCTACAAAGTTTAAAAATTAATAATGGACACGACAAGATAAGATAGGGTGCTCCGGCACCAAATGTGCACTTCTTGCTCGGCTACACTGTAGACAAGTGAGGGGTGTCACATTTATGGTTTTTGGTGGTTGCATTTCCATAATTGCCCTGATCTTCTTTGAATTTACTTCGATTCTCCTTTCAGACACTAGGTATTCGAGGAATTTCACAGCTTTAATCCCGAAAATGCATTTTTTCAGGTTAAGTTTCATGCTGACTTTATCTAGGATATCAAAGGCTTCTGCAATGTCAATTGCATGGTTTTCTAACTTTTTACTTTTGATTATCATGTCATCAAAGTATACGTCTATTGTTTTCCCAATTAAGTCCTTAAACATTCCATTGACTAGGTTGCTCCTGCATTTTTTAGTCTGAAAGGCATCACTTTGTAACAGAACACAACCTCATCTGTTATAAAAGTTGTTTTCTCCAAGTCACTCGACTCCATAAGTATTTGGTGGTAACTGGAGATGGCATCTACTAAGGAGCATACTGCATGGCCTATTGTTGCATCCATCAGGTGGTCAATTATTGGGAGAGGGTAATGATCTTTTGTGCAAGCTTTATATAGATCGGTGAAATTGACGCACATTCTCCACTTGCCATTTGCCTTTTTAACTAGGACAATATTTGCTACCCAAGTTGAGTATTGGACTTCTTTGATAAGTCTTGCCTTTTCTAACCTAGCAACTTAGTCCTACCTTTTCTAACTTAGCAACTTTGTCGGCTATCACCTTTTGTCTATCAGGAGCAAAACACCTCTTATTTCATTGGACGAGTTTGGCTATTGGGTCAATATTGAGCATGTGTGTCATGACTTTTGGGTCTATTCCCTTCACCTCTTTCGGTTACTAGGCAAAAGTTGTTATCAATGATTTGAGTGTTTGTATTACTACAATTTTGCTCTGCCTGGTGAGAGCCGACCTAAGTTTCATCCTTTTTCCGTCTTCTATCTCGACTTCACTGATATCATCGACTGGCTCAGCATTTACCTTGTCCTCTAATTTTTCCAGCAACTCGATTGGGAGTGAGAGTTGGGATATGATTCTGGTGGACTGTCTGTAACAATCTTAGGTAGATTTTTGACTTCCTCGAGCAATGGCGATTCCCCCTATTATAGGAAGCTTAAGACACATCTCCATGTTAATTATTATACCGTGGTTATTTAGAATTGGTCTTCCCAAAATTGCATTGTAGGAGAACAGACTACCAACCACAGCAAACTCATCATACATCTCCCTTTTAAATTGTTTGTCTCTAATAACTATAGTCATGTTTGTTGTGCCAAGTACATGAATGGATTTGTCTCCTAAACCCATCAAAAAATAAGAGACTTTTGATAAATCTTTTTCCTGGAGGCCAAGTTTCTCATACACCTCTAGTGTAATAAGGTTCACAAAGCTTCTGGTGTGTACTAGAACATGTTTCACCCTATACTTATTCATCTGAAGGGTGATAACTAGGGGTCACTATGTGGGCGAGCTACTCTATCATCCTCCTTGTCGAAGGTTATGGGCAAATGACATAGTTCCTCCATTGTAAGTATTATGTCGGGGTTGTTTGTGGACTTTCTTTTTTTGTCTTATCTCGTAGGATTAGGGCTACATTAATAGTGCTAATGGGTTCTTCATCATCACTTTCTCTCAGTCTGTGCTTGAATCTTTCCCTCCTGTTCTGTTACGGATGGATCAAGTGTAATGAGTAAAACTCCTTACTGCACCATCCCTCACCAGCCTTTTGATCTCATCTTTCAGTTGTCTACATTCATCAGTGTCATGGCCAAAATCATCACGAAATCTACAGAATTTGTTCTGGTCTCACTTTTCTACAGTTTAAGGATTTAGCTTTAATTGGATCTGCAAGGAAGGAAAGCACCGGGTGGGTTGGATGATCACTACTCTGATTCCTAAGTCAGTGATAAGAACTAGACAATAAGATTAATGGAAAAACTTAATTAGCATGCATAGTTGAGGGCTCTTATATAGACCTTTGATGTAGTCTCTTGTTAGGATTAGGAGTTCTGTGGTTGAGTAATGCTACGAATCTACTTGATTGAGTCCTTATGCGGATACGACTTTGATTAAGGCGGATATCTCGGGATCCTTATCTTTGAGTATAATTGGGTGAGTAACTCTCTTATTCGGATGTCAGAGTGTCGTATGACTTCATATTGCTCTTTATCCATATACTCGATTTATCCGTTACTCGGTTTATAATATAATTTTAGTGGTTATAGTATCAATAAGCTAACCTCTCCATTAAGTAAATAGCCTTGCTAGCTAAGCTTAATTTCCACCACAATTCTTTCGGCCTTTTAATGTATTGTTGTTTAGAAAAATGTTAATTTTTTATATACGCTAAATTATACTTGTCCATAGTGCGTGTATAGTTTTGATAAAATTAGGGCCACACTTTTGAAGTGAGGTAATACAAAGCTTCGAAAACTCACATTTAGTCTTTAAGACCTGGTAATATATCACGTGATTAGGTTTGTGGAATTAGTTAGCTCGATTTTGAATATCGAATGATATAACCAAAATAAAAAATTATATAAATCCAAATCGAATTTGAATAAATAGAAAAATTAAATCGAATTAAACTAACATTTTTCAGTTCGATTTAATTGGATTAATCTATTATGAACTATTTCTCTGAATAGAATCACCAAATGAAATAGTGATAGATTTGTAATTCAAAATCCTACCGGAATTTAGAGAAATCTTTATTGATGAAAAAATATTATATATATATATATATATAAAGTATAACTATTATTTTAAAGTTATTCCTAAATTGAGTGAAATTTCTAATTAGATTAGAATTGAGAAAATTAATAAAATAAATAGATAAAAAGGTCTATTTGACTTTATCCATTGAGAGAAGCTCCTACTTATTACAGAGAAAGATTTTGCCAATTGCTGAAGAATAGTTTTGCCCATTGATAAGAAGCTCTTGCCCTCTGCAGTCCTATGGAGAGAAAGATATTTTGGCCTAAGGTAGAGAAATGTTATAGTCTAAGAGGAAGAGATTATTATTCATTGTAGTTGAAGATACCCTTTATATAAGAAGCTCTTGCCCACTGCAGTCCTATGGAGAGAAAGATATTTTGGCCTAAGGTAGAGAAATGTTATAGTCTAAGAGGAAGAGATTATTATTCATTGTAGTTGAAGATACCCTTTATAATGTAGTACTTGAAGTAATAAATATAATAGGTTATGTCTACAAGCAAGATAGACTAACTAATATATTTTATGTAATGAGAATTCTTTTAGATATAATTAGGTTGAAAGATTGTTTTAAACTTATAATTATATATTTTATTTGAAAATAATGAAAGATGGTATATCTGACACATAATTTTATATGGAAAAGGTAAACCACAAAAATATTATTATTTTATATATTTTTTTTATTTTTTTTAATTTACATGCTTTTACATTACAAAATTTCAAGTCTCACATCTCTAATTACAATTTGCGAGCAACCAAAGAGTCACATAGCAATCTCAATAATCATAGAAAATTACAAAACGATCTCAATAAATCAAATAAAATATTCAATTGAAAGCTACCCATGAGCAACACTATAAAGAATTAAAGAAACTAAAATTTTTACGGAGCAAGGTAGGATGGCTCTTAAGGGACGAAGAAATAGATTGGTGCTAAGAGTGCATGGTGAGTGATGGATTTAAATGGAGTGGTTTTGTTGTTCTAGTTCTTGGAGCCATGGTTGTTTTTCTTCTGGTTAATCCTCTTTTATTTTAAGGATTTTTTTCAATCCTCTTTGAAAAACAAATCCCTATAATTATTTTATTTCAATTATTATATTTTAATTTATTTCATTAAAATCTTTATCTTTTATTTTTTTTATTAATAGTAATTCAAATAAGAAATTGATAAAATTTTCAGTGTAATTCCTATCTAAGAGTACCTTAAGTAATTTTAAATAATAAAAAATTTATATCCTTACTAGATCATATTTAAAAAACTAAATAAAGAAATAAATTTTATCTATATACTGCTTATTATATTTAAAAATATAATTATTTTTTTATAATTTGAAGCCTCCTAAGATACGCTATAGAGGAGTTTTACTAGAGATTTCATCAAATTATGGTTTGAGTAACTGTTAAGAAAAAAAGAAAAGGTGATTTTATTAAAATAAATTAAAGTATAATAACTAAAATAAAATAATTAGTAAAATTAAGTGACTACAAATAAAATTTGGGTAATTATCAAATGCAGTTATTAAATTTTATGAATATTTTTATAAAAATTAATAAATTTTAATTTTTTTTATAAAATTTATTGAACTTTAATTTGATGTCATAAAAGTCATTATAATAAAAAAATTAAAGGTTTTCAAATTAATCTACTAATTTATTAATTATTTTATAAATAAAATTATCAAACTAATGGTTATTGATGAAAAAGAAATAAAAAAAGAAAAAAATACGATGATGAAAAGAATAAGTAGATACGTTTTATATATTTAATTTTTTTTAATAATAAATTAAAGTAATTTTATTTATAAAATAATTAATAAGTCAATAAATTAATTTAAAATTTTTAATTTTTTAATTATAATAATTTTTAAAAAATTAAATTAAAATTTAATGAATTTTATAAAAAATTAAAATTTAATAATTTTTATTAAAATACTTATAAAATTAGGTAATTATATGTGGTATTTATCTAATAAAATTCCTCTAAAAAAAAGTAGGCAGGAATCGAGTTGAGTAATTCAACGTTAAAAAATTTTTGCTTGAACTAAGTTTATTATAAATTTACGATAAAAATAATGTTATATTTTAAATCACGATGAAGTGAGTCTATTACAGAAATACCTTTAAAACACGAAAATTATTGCCAAAAAATCAGTAGAGTAATTTTTTATTCCACTTGAATTTATTTTTATTAAATAATTATCTAAAAATCCAAATGAGATGTTACATCAATAGATTGTGCACTAGCACTTACCGGATTCTGACAACGACACTTTACCCAACTGGAACGATGAATTCAACTCAAACATAGAGATTCAGCCCCACCATTAACGACTATGAGACCCAAAAAATAAAAAAAAACATGCCCTACACTGCTAGTTCATTTACATTTACATCACACTTTTTTTAAGAGGAAAAAAAAAGTTGGGTTAATGCCTGCAAGCAACTCAATGATTTTGCAGAAACTCAACAAAATGATCTATATATCGATCATGAAGATCTTTATCTGCAAATAACTTGCTCATCTCCTTTGCATTGTCTCTGTATACTTTTCCTTCCTTTTCAACCATCACCATCCTCAGCGACTCAGCCACCGATTCCCTCGCAAAAGACCCATCTTCCTCATCTCTTGTCACCTCTACACCCACCTTCTTCTCTCCAAAAACTCTTGCAATTAACCCTTGGTCTATTATAGTGATTGGCAACATAATCAAAGTAAGTCCATAGTAAAGTGCCTCTATAACTGAACTATAACCACAGTGAGTCACAAATCCTCCTACTGATTCATGACCCAAGATTCTGAGTTGAGGTACCCAACTCGTCCACACCATGCCACGTCCCTCGACTCGTTCTTTGAATCTATTGGGTACCTCGACCGAGTTATCCCGTTTCCTTAGAACCCAAAAGAATGGCAACCCTGATAACTCTAACCCGAGTGCCAACTCGTTTATTTCAGGTTGACTCAGTTCCACCTCGCTTCCAAATGCTATGTAAACCACAGAACCTTTGTTTTGCTTGTCTAACCACTCTCTGATTGCGAGCCACGTATCATCTTCGTTACATCTGGCATCAAAATCTGCAGGTGGCAATAAACCTATTGGAAGCGCAGGCTTGCAATGAAGCTCTCCGAGAAGCCTCAAAAAGTCCGCCTCTAACTCATTGCAGCTCCGTACAGCTATTACATCACAACCTGCAATGACTGATCCTAAACGAAACACATCGGAGACACCTGAATCGTTTACCCCGACAGGATAAGCTCGCTTTGCCTCATGGAGCTGATATGCGACCTTCGAAGGAAAAGGAATCCAATTAGGAACTACAGTGAAATCTTCTGGTTGAGTGCGCGGATCCTCGCCATTAATCATGGCAGAAGATGATGATCCAAAGAAAGATACACTCCATGCAGCTAAAATATTGAAGAAGGCACGCGAGATCCTAAGATTGGCCGCAATGGAAGGTAACCAGTAAGGAGCAAAGTCGTAAATGATCCAATCCGGAGTAGAAGTTTTTAAAAACTGGAGAAGAGGACCTTGGAGGCCGTCGTAGGCAATCTTGAGGTATGGAATTTTCTGGGAAGGTATATCAATGGTGGCCTCTGCACTGTGTGGGAGATGTTCAACTGTGGGTAAAGGGAGGCTCACTAAATTGATAAGCGGTGCTAAATTTGAAGGGATATTGGGTAAGCGTCGGATGTTTCTAGGAGTGGATATGAAGGAGATTTTATGACCCCTTTGGGCTATGTGCTTGGCAAGATCAAGGAATGGGATTATATGACCAAATGCCACCCATGGAAACAAAGCAACATGAAGCTTTTTACCAGGTTCACTCATCATGAGTTGGTGATGGCGGTGATCCTCCGATATCAAACCCTCTCACTTGCAGGCGTTAGTGAAATGCTTGCCACTCTACTCAGCACTCAAAATATGAAGACGCGGATTGACCAATTTTAAAGGTCGGTCTGGAATCCCCCAAGACAAATTATATTTTATATTCGAAACATGTGGTGATTTATTTACATAAATAAAATAAAATAAAATATGTTTAAATTAAAAAAGTAGAAACTAATGTGATCTTGATTATTTAATCTTCTACTAACAAAAATGTGTTTAATTTAGAAGAATGGATGTTAACAAAATAAAATTTGAAAGATATAATTATTTTAAATTAAAAATAAAGAAATTAACTTAGAATTTGTTATAAATTTAAAAGAAAATTTATTATTTACTCTATTTTTAAAAATTGGAGTATAATTAATTTGTCATTGGACACAGTATCTACAATGCTTTCAACATCTTCCCTTCTAATTTGCTTCTAATCTGGTATAGTAATAGAGTGTTACCAATTGATCTGTCACTAATAGCATGAGTTTAAGCAATATAATTGGGTTGAGATAGATTAATTTTAGTAATTAATATTCATATCAAATTCATATTAAATTTTATTTTATATATTTAATATATATTATTTGAATTTATCGATATAAACTTTTTAGAAAAATATATTATTAAAAATAAATTTTATATGTTTTTTATACAACTATTAAATTTTTAATATAAAAATTATTAATAAAAATATATTTACAAGAATTATTAATTAAACATATAAAATTAAATAAATTTAACAAATTTTGATAGCATATAAATAATAATTAAATTTAGAACAAATATAAATAAATTCAAATATAAATAAAATATTTTTATGAGTACCATTCAATTTCATATTCTTATTTTCAGTTTTTTCTATGAACAAGAATATTATTGATAAAATAGTTAACGAAAAGCTTAGAGGATTTTTGGTTTAACTTATAAAAACCAACTTATAAACATCTAGAATTTATAAGTTAATTTAAGTTTATGAACATTCAAAATTTTAAAAATATACGTGTTTGGTTAAAATATTTATAAGTGACTGATAAATTATTAAAATATTTGATAAAAGATAAATCATAATACATTTATTATTAAAATGACTAAAAAGATACTCAATAATATTTATGATTAAATTCTAATAATTAAATAAAAATAATATAACAAAATATTTAATCAAACTAACTTATAAACATATCGCTTATAAATACTAAAATAAAAAGTTGAATTCCTTAACATTTTTCTTTTAACTTATAAACTCAACTTATCAATCTAAAAATTGTTATAAACAAATAGATAGGATCAGTTATATATATATAATAAGTGCGAGATGTGTGAACATAGCAAGGGTAGTTGATTTCACAGGTTTCAATATCATCATGGAGATTTTTTTTTTTTTCAATCAAAGAGAGTATAATTAATCCATGATGAAAGTTTTGAAATTAACCATTTTTTTTCCTATTGTTCAAACATATCTCGCACTCACCAAAAGTGGCATATTATAATTAGTCTATTGAAAAAAAAAATTTGTCTAAAAGAGCACTTTATTTTTAGTTATTTTAAAATACACACTTTTTGTCTAACAAATTTTATTATTAAGACTATTTGTTTTATAGAAAATGACTTATATAAAGAAAATATTTTTTATGAAAAATATTTTTTAAAATAATATTTTTTATGAAAATATTTTCTATTGTTTAGTTATAATGTTAAATTAATAATATTTATTTATTTCATATATGTATAAGTGTGTTCACATTTTAATAAAATTTTTAAATTTTAGAAAATAAAAAATAACTTTCTCTTTTAACAAATTTTTCCTAAAAATAACTTAATTTTTTTTTTATCAGAAAAATATTTTCCGTTAACTAATTTTTTTGAATGCTTTCGAATACTAAAAAATATGAAAAATATTTTTTATAAAATAAACAAAACTTAATATTTAAATTATATATATTGCATTTATATCTTACATTTTTTTTAATTTATAGTTTTTTTTATAATTATATATAAATAATAAATTATTACATGCATTTATTTATTTTATTCGTAGACAGAGCAACACTGCTGCCCGTGAGCTAGTTGCTATAACTTTGAAGGATGATTTTTTTACGGCAATCAAATGACGAAGATCATCAATGAATGGTTGAAAATTTTCGAGTTGATTTTTGACAAGCCTAGCGATTTTGGAGAAACCGACTGCATATTTGGAATTAGAAGGTCACAAGGATTTCAGAGGTGTGCGCCCGGATGGAGAAAAAACCTCTAGCATTTCAATCACAAATAGTAACATGTGAGCCCCCACAATAGTAGTGGACCACACAAGTGGGCCACACTGGTGACCACATACAAGCCCTATAAGAGACATGTGGACCTATTGGTGTACCCCACTTGGTGAAATGCGGGTCCTACAGGCTGACAAGTCGTTTTAGGTAGTAGATGGTTCCCAAGGTTTTTGACATTTTTACGTGAAGAATTTTTTTTTAACATGAAATTAAAATTTCAATGAAAGGAAATACAGGGGGTTAAGGACTAAATCTAAATTAAAAAAAATAATCTAAAATTTATCAATCCAGAAGTTTTAAACCAGTCCATTATAAAGCAAAAGAAAATTAGAGAGAAAATCTTGAGAACATACCAAAGAAGATGAAACAGAACCCTTCACTATAGCTTTACTGCATGGCACAATCAAAAGATTGAAAATTCACTCATAGGTCAATCTCATATCTACACATCATACTACAATGTAGCCAAACTTGAAACAAAAAAATCAACATAGAGATATCCAGAAACAGAGAAAGTACTCTAGTAACCAAATCATTCTCTCCTCTGCCGCCTGAGAAAACAATGAGCCCTTCAAAGATCTAAGCTCCCCTTACAAAGCCACCCGTCGAGGACAACAGATCCGATGTCAAAAGAGGACGCAAGACAACAGAGGGACCTACCACTAACAACTTTTTTAATCCTCACTAGATTTCATCCGCAAACATGAAAGGTCACCTATTCTCTTCGGTTATGACAACCCCTACACAGATCTACTCCTTATCACCCTCAACATGAAAACTCATAGATCTATAAGAAATAACACCCAAAAGACTATTTACTCTCAACCCAGTTGCAGGAGGGATAAATCATAGTTAGGCTAGTCTTCCCTTGCCCCGAAGGGTAAGGGAAGCCTTCAACAGATGAAAAGCTTGACAACTCAAAAGAAACGACAAAGAAAAACTTTGAGATAAATATGAAGAACATTCATCTGTTGGAAATTAAGGAGTATTATGTGGAATATTGTTCTAAGCCACAAACTTAGTGAAAGGTACAACTTGTCACGACCCAACCTATTGGGCCGGACCGGCACTAGGACCTGGGCCGACATAAAGCCCCCGAGGCCCGTAGTAAGCCTTACTATTCTCAAATCCATAACCAAGGCCCAACAACTTAGGTCCAACATGTAAATACAATTAAATAAAATATTTTTATTCGGGTCATCCCAACCCGATAGCCATCGAAAACTGAAATAAGGGAAGCATCGCTCAACCCTGTTACCTTATTTACAAAATGTTTAAATACCATACAAATCGTCATTTATTAGTCTCAAAATTTTAAATTAACACAATCTCTAACAAGGTCCACACTATTACTAACACATGCGGAGTTCTAGATTTTAAATTTAGAAAAGATAGTGCAACAATTAAATAATCGACGTTAAACCTGCGAGGAAGAAAACAGGTTGCTTTGTAAAATAACTCCTCCTGTGGCCTGGAAAAATATTGAACAGGAGTGAGCGTTCGACTCAGAGAGTAAAATATCAATTTTAACCATAATCTCTATAATTATCTAAAACTAATGCACCCTGTAGAGTGAAATGCAACATTAACAACATTTTCACATCATAACATCAAAAAGGTAATTTGGAGCACTCACACACCCTGTGATATCAATCATAATATATGGGAGCTGATCCCCTATACAGCTCTCTTAAATCTAACCTGGTGCCAACGAAGAACTCAAGCAGGACTTTCGCTTAATAAACCAAATCGGGGGTCCCAGCGAAGAACTCAAGCCGTGACTAACCCCCGAAGGATCGGGTCCCAGCGAAGAACTCAAGCCGTGACTACCCGTCCTATCCATAGTCCACACCACATCACACGCACGCCAACGCACGCACACTGCTCCAAATTACCACAACAACATCCATGGCACTTTAACAGTTATGAATGTAACATAATTCGTGCCTAGAGTTTAACTACATAAATATATGCATATAAGTGATGCATGGGCATGCTTGAACATATAATAATATCGAAATTACAATTAAAATTAATATTTTACTCACAGTACACCGTCGACTATTGTGGCTGCTGGATGCAGAAAAATAGTTGATCTCGATCACCTAATAATTAAATTATAAATTTATTAGTACTAACTCAAAATAAAACTCTAAAGAGGCAATAGACAGCCTAATTCATGCCGGAAATCCGGCAGAGTTTTCCCTATACCTGGGACCTACCCAACCTGCAAAAAGGCTCAAATAACACTTCTAAATTCTCAATTTTCATAATCACATCTCATCAATATCACATGGCCCCTCCTGGGCCCTCCAAATCAGACAATACTCAAAATCTTAAAAATTACGTTTTAGTCCCTATAATTGATATTTTGCCAAAATCCACTTAAACAAGCTCTAAAAATTCTAAAATTTCGCCCCGTGGTCCTTAATAATATTATAAGACTATTGCAAAAGGAATTAAAATTTTTCGATCATCCACGAATATTTTATGAATTTTATTCTAAATCGATATTATTCGAAAATGAGCAATTTGAAGTTCGGGTTTACCTATGCCAATTCTGACACCTGGAACGCGTCCAGAACGTCTGAAAATGTTAGGATTGACTGTAATATTGACCACGTTACGAGGCAGACTCTGGCGTGGATCTGGCTGAAAATGCGGTCCGGGCGCTGGTGAGCCATCCTCAATCCGATCGCACCTAAATTAAGTCCAAGTTTTGTTAATAATTATCATAAAATTATTTTTAAATTTTTGAAATCGAAAAAGTTCAAAAATCTCATCAAGCAATCTGAACCGTCCGATTATCGCCTTTTTCAAACGGTGTCCGATCGGAGCGGGACCAGTCCTATCTCGAAGATCTCGTCGTCCTGAGTCCATCGGTGGCCTCGGATTTCCGATCCGACGGTCGGATCGCCGGAAAAGTGATCGGAAACCGAGAAACCCATATGATTTTCTTCCAACTTTCCCTCGTCGGTTCTCTTTCCTCCGGCCACCAAACGGGGTGCCACTGGTCTCATCTGAAAGTTCATCATCTTGGGAGTCCGTGACACTTGGAATCACCGAAAATGGCCGCCGGAGTCGGCCGGGGCGACGCCGCGAAGTCGGGCCCCTGCTGCGCGCTCTCCCTCTCTCCTCTCTTTCCTCTCTCCTTCTCTCTCTTTCTGTTGCTTCCTGCTCAGTGCTGCCGCCGTCTGGTGGTTGCTCCGACACGGGGGGAGGCCGACGGTACCTCGCCAAGATCTGCTGGCCGTGGGACGAAAAAGGGAGGAGAAAGTGAGGGGAGAGTGGAGTCGAGAGAGAGAAATGGGGTGAAGTCTTGCATTTTTGTTTTTAAGTTTCTGCAGTTTTTTTTTTTTTTTTTTTTTTTTTTTTATATGGGTTGTTACATTCTTCCCCCCTTAAGAAAAATTCGTCCTCAAATTTTCGAATAAACAAGAGATAAGGAAAAGAAGATTATTAGAACAAGCACAATCATTACTCCTCCAGCTATGCAGAAATTGATAAAACATTTATTCTTCAAACTCTTCGTATATTATATATGATATTCTATTACTCTCTGATTCTACTATGGTGTCCTATTTGTCATCATCTCTATCTAGAGATGCTCTTATCTCTTGGCTATTCATTGACCATTCTTCTGTCATCTCAGGTATTCATTATAACTCCATTGCTCTCGACTTGATATCTGATAACTTTAATTAACTTTGGCGCTTACCTCACTTTTATTACTCCCTAACGTGTCTCTTGATGATTTCAGTCTTCATTCCTTTGTTTCAATGATCTCTGTTTTCCCTAATGACATAACTTATGTTCCTTGTTCCAGGGTATCTTATAAGTAGCTTTCCTGTAGCACCTAATCTAGGCATCCTGTTCGAGATCTTCACTCGTCTTATGACCTTAGTGGTCAGTACCTATAAATCTTCTCACTCCCATGATATTTCAAATGTTTAATCTCCTTTTGTGTCATTACTAAGGTACTTAGACCAACCTCTGTCCATTTTATGTAACCAGTCAGGTAGAGTCTCCTCCAAGGGCCAAGTGTATCATTTATCAATATTGGAAAGTGAACTGGGTCTCTCCTTCTAGGTAACAAAAGTGTTTATATTCCCTGACAACTCAATCCATGCGACTTTATCGATTCTCACTCCTTCTCTGGAATGGAAATATCTAGACTTCTTCCTTTAGCTTCTTAGTATGTGGCCTACTTCTGACACATTGGCACTCAGATCGAGGCTCCACTACTCCTTTAATCTATCATCTCATAATAACTTATTTTAAACATCCCTTAGTGTGTTCCTAGCATACCTATTCCTCCTTATCCTCATCATTATAACTGGTTCTATCGAGCTCTTTTTCTGTCCTTTGCATCTTATCCACTTCCCTTTTCCTATTTTTTTGGTATTGTTGATATCTTTTCAACCTGCTGTACTTATTCCTCAATTTAGTCCTATCTCATCCTTACACCTTTTCCTTCAAAGATGTCTATCCCATCATCAACTTTAACTTTCATTTTGTTTCTTAGTCTTATCTTGATTACTAGTTCTATTACTTCAGGAATTCTAACCTTACGATTTACTCCTACCAGCACATTCTTCACCTTATGTAACACTTGTAATTAACCATAGAAAATTTTCCTTGTATCCCCCTTTTCCCAACTTAACTATCAGAACATTATTCCCTACCAGCCTTAGTAGGAAATTGCTTATCCTGGATGGATATGAGCCCCAGAACTATAAGTTCCATCTGAACTAACATGGCTATGGGAAATGTGTGCCATGCCTTAATTCTAAAGAAAATACTTCATGTGTTCATTCTCCTTAATATAATCACATATACTGCCTATAGCTTTCTAAACTTCAACCTCAAATTATCCATCAGCAACAATTTCATCTATTGAAACTCATCCATAAATAGTATTTCCTCTAGCTCATAGTTTAAAACAGTTGCAAGCCTTAGTAGCTAACTCAATTTAACTCCTGTCATCACTCTGATCGTCCTTTCATACTTAACACTAGGTACGTACTTACTATCATTCTCATATCAGGAAATTATGTATGAATTGGTGCCTACCAAACTCTCAAATAACTAGGTCTCCTTGATTCAGTCTCTGTTCCTTATATAACCTTCTAAAACCAAAAGCAAAAGCTAAACTTGAAAAGAAAGAAAAATATCCTCTTATATTCAACTATGCCAATTGTCCATATAATAACGTTTAACTATGTTTCTTGGTCTTTCTCTTCAAATTTCATCATCTCTTAGCACAATTGTGCTCTACCTATAAGATATCATCTGCATGAACACTTTACCGTACCACTGTCCTTCCTGACATAATATTTTATAATTTATTAACTTTACTTATACTCGACCAATAATTCATATCTATCATCGTTTATATTGTGCCCTTAACTTTTGTTGATTCCTGAAAGATTTCTCTCACTAATAAATTCTTCCAACACTAATTCCACCCTTATCTATGGTCATTAATTTGATCCTTGAACTTTCTAGTGATTTATAACCACCCAGACTTGTCATTTTTTTTTTTGTTCTACCCCTACTGTTGTCCTGTCGTTATTGCTTCACTACAAAGTGATTCTGTTGATCACACTAACAATGTTTGCCTGACATTCATGACGAACCTCTAACTACCTTCTCACTATCTCAAAAGTCTAAACTAAGCATATGTATCATTATCTATCATTCTTTTCCTATCATCATACCTATTTGATCCCTTAGATTGACCTTTATTCAACTTACTACTTACTAACTTCATTTTCTCTACCTAATTAGGTAGTTCGCAATACCATCGCACACCTTCTAGCATTTACTCATTATTATGTTATTCCATACCTCCATCACTGTTCTCACTAATGTGGTCCCATTTTGGGTTTTCCATCCTTGTCATTCTCCTTGCCAAGAATAACACTTAGTCTACCCTATATCTTAACTTTGTTCCTTTTATTATGTGCCCTTCAAGTTGTCCTTCCGTTTATTTCCTTTGTCTTACCCCAAATAGAACTTGACTATTCTATCCCTGGTTCCATTCTTCTTCCTAACATGACAGCTGTACCGGTTAACTATATCTTTCAGAGTCTCTACCACGTTATCACATATCTGTGCCATTCAGATTTGGTCCTTTGACCACTCTAGCTAGTACTTCTACTGGCATTTAGATTATATTGGATCTGGCACCAATTGTCCAAGCCTTCATTCTGCACTTTCTCTATCCATTGGCCTTCTACAATTTATCTTCGCTAATTTATTACTGTTAACACTATTATAATTAGATTATACTATTGTTTTGAATAATATAAAGTTAGAAAGGAACTCAGGAAATTGCATTCATACTTTTATCGTATGATTTCTATTCTTATCCTTTAGCTTACATAATACCCTTACCACCTCGAGAACTGATTCTGCAGTAATTTTATTTATTTGTTATTATTATTATTATCCATGTTTACTCAATTAGCCAAAACTTAAGGCTCCGGACACCCAAACCCGTCATCCAATTCAAAGGATTTACATCCATCGTGATCTGATTATATATGATTCCTGTAATGGAACTTGTATCCTCTGCAGGATACCCGAGCCTACTACTCTCTATCACACTCTACAGTCCCATCTGGGGCACTATTTTGTTGGTCACCATTATTAGTAATAACCTTCGATCCCTTCTGAAAAGATAGGACTATACCCTAACTTGCTGCAATAAAGGTACTACATTTACCACCTTGCCAAAACCATGTCAAATTAATGTCTCTCTTATCATATCATAGTTCTATAAATCATCAATTCATAATTTCGACCTTCTCTAGGTAGTAGGGTTGTACTTTACACCTTGCTAATACACAAGGTATTCTATTCTCATTAAGTTCTAAGCAAAACGTCTGTCGTTCTGCAAAAATCATCCAAAATTCCATACCAAATACTAGATGGTCTCACTCTATAGGTGTCACGTTTACTTTGCAACTAATCCGAAACCTCTGGTATGATGGCAACTCTTGATGTAACTCTAGCTCATGCCAGGGTAACTGAGTCACTAACTCTAGTTACCACTCAACTGTGACCTTTCGATATTCTAGCTCTAGACTCTTAACCAGGAGTTCCCAACCCCTCTACAGATATAGAACTCTGTTCTGGTATTACTGTACCAAAACAGAGGCCATCCGTAAACACTCTCATTAGGGAGCACCACGGGGATGCACGTAGCTCTATACAATAATCTTATGTCGGTACTGTAATCTGCAGCTTACAGAGCAGACATCGAGAACATGGTATAGTTACTACGATACGTCCTGACCAACTAGGTCTCCTAATTTCTTATCTCTCTTGAATCTTCTATTATCATAAACTTATTCTGACTGGGTCATCCACTGATGACTGCTAGCAGTGGTATCCTCATCCTTATCTAGGGCAACTGTACTTTCAAGACTCACCTTTATGTACTCGTGCCTTGCACGAAATGGGCACACCATTTAAACCCATACTGACAGAAACATAGCATTTCTTGGAGTACATATCCTCATGATAGACCTCACATGTCTACTAACTCTATTTCACATTTCTATGTACTCCACGAAAATCAAGACACTAATTGAGGCACTTTTATATTTCCCGAGGTATAACGCAGAATCTAGAAATAAAGAATTATAGAAAAGACAAAACAGAATCCTAAACTCCGCATGTAACATCCTAACAAGACTCCTTTTACACTCCCAAGTATTTTATTTCCCATGAATCTAGAGCCTAAGCTCTGATACCAACTTTGTCACGACCCAACCTATTGGGCCGGACCGGCACTAGGACCTGGGCCGGCATAAAGCCCCCGAGGCCCATAGTAAGCCTTACTATTCTCAAATCCATAACCAAGGCCCAACAACTTAGGTCCAACATGTAAATACAATTAAATAAAATATTTTTATTCGGGTCATCCCAATCCGATAGCCATCGAAAACTGAAATAAGGGGAGTCTCGCTCAACCCTGTTACCTCATTTACAAAATGTTTAAATACCATACAAATCTTCATTTATTAGTCTCAAAATTTTAAATTAACACAATCTCTAACAAGGTCCACACTATTACTAACACATGCGGAGTTTTAGATTTTAAATTTAGAAAAGATAGTGCAACAATTAAATAATTGACGTTAAACCTGCGAGGAAGAAAACAGGTTGCTCTGTAAAATAACTCCTCCTGTTGCCTAGAAAAATATTGAACAGGAGTGAGCGTTCGACTCAGTGAGTAAAATATCAATTTTAACCATAATCTCTATAACTATCTAAAACTAATGCACCCTGTAGAGTGAAATGCAACATTAACAACATTTTCACATCATAACATCAAAAAGGTAATTTGGAGCACTCACACACCCTGTGATATCAATCATAATATATGGGAGCTGATCCCCTATACAGCTCTCTTAAATCCAACCTAGTGCCAGCGAAGAACTCAAGCCGGACTTTCGCTTAATAAACCAAATCGGGGGTCCCAGCGAAGAACTCAAGCCGTGACTACCCCCCGAAGGATCGGGTCCCAGCGAAGAACTCAAGCCGTGACTACCCGTCCTATCCATAGTCCATACCACATCACACGCACGCCAACGCACGCACACTGCTCCAAATTACCACAACAACATCCATGGCACTTTAACAGTTATGAATGCAACATAATTCGTGCCTAGAGTTTAACTACATAAATATATGCATATAAGTGATGCATGGGCATGCTTGAACATATAATAATATCGAAATTACAATTAAAATTAATATTTTACTCACAGTACACCGTCGACTATTGTGGCTGCTGGATGCAGGAAAATAGTTGATCTCGATCACCTAATAATTAAATTATAAATTTATTAGTACTAACTCAAAATAAAACTCTAAAGAGGCAATAGACGGCTAATTCATGCGGAAATCGTGAGTTTCCCCTATACCTGGGACCTACCCAACCTGCAAAAAGACTCAAATAACACTTTTAAATTCTCAATTTTCACAATCACATCTCATCAATATCACATGGCTCCTCCTGGGCCCTCCAAATCAGACAATACTCAAAATCTTAAAAATTACGTTTTAGTCCCTATAATTGATATTTTGCCAAAATCCACTTAAACAAGCTCTAAAAATTCTAAAATTTCGCCCCGTGGTCCTTAATAATATTATAAGACTATTGCAAAAAGAATTAAAATTTTTCGATCATCCACGAATATTTTATGAATTTTATTCTAAATCGATATTATTCGAAAATGAGCAATTTGAAGTTCGGGTTTACCTATGCCAATTCTGACACCTGGAACGCGTCCAGAACGTCTGAAAATGCTAGGATTGACTGTAATATTGACCATGTTGAGGCGAGTGCAGGCGTGGATCTGGCCGAAAATTTGATCCGTGGCCCGGTGAGCCATCCTCGATCCGATCGCACCTAAATTAAGTCCAAGTTTTGTTAATAATTATCATAAAATTATTTTTAAATTTTTGAAATCGAAAAAGTTCAAAAATCTCACCAAGCGATCTGGACCGTCCGATTATCGCCTTTTTCAAACGGTGTCCGATCGGAGCGGGACTAGTCCTATCTCGAAGATCTCGTCGTCCTGAGTCCATCGGTGGCCTCGGATTTCCGATCCGACAGTCGGATCGCCGGAAAAGTGACCGGAAACCGAGAAACCCATATGATTTTCTTCCAACTTTCCCTCGTCGGTTCTCTTTCCTCCGGCCACCAAACGGGGTGCCACTGGTCTCATCTGAAAGTTCATCATCTTGGGAGTCCGTGACACTTGGAATCACCAGAAATGGCCGCCGGAGTCGGCCGGGGCGACGCCGCGAAGTCAGGCCCCTGCTGCGCGCTCTCCCTCTCTCCTCTCTTTCCTCTCTCCTTCTCTCTCTTTCTGCTGCTTCCTGCTCGGTCTTTGCCCATGCAGTGGTTGCTCCGTCTGAGGAGGCCGGTACCTCGCCTTGATCTTTGGCCGGACGAAAAAAAGGGTGGGAGAAAGTGAGGGGGAGAGTGGAGTCGGGGAGAGAGAAATGGGGTGGGGGAGTGCTGCATTTTTTTGTTTTTAAGTTTCTGCATTTTTTTTTTTTTTTTTTTATGGGTTGTTACACAACTTTTCTCATAATAGTAAATATTATTCCTGGCTTAATACACGAATGGAGCACATACATGTGAAAATCTAAAATCAAGAGCTTGAGAGTGGACAGCCTAACGATTTCTCAACTTTAAGCAACGCCACATCATAAACTCCATATCTTTTTCCAACCTGTAGAATACCATATTAATCTCTTGTTAATTTTGATAAGAAGAGAAATGGAAAATCATAAAAATTACATTAATGTATATAAAACATTCATGTTCTGATTAAAATTTATTAAATTTAATGTTAAATTTTTTTTAATATTTTTTAATTAATAATTTAAATTTTTTTTAGTGACTGTTCTAATATTAATATCAGACAGATTCTAAAATAAATAAATAAATAAATTATATAGCATGCATGATGGAAGGAAACAAAATGGAATTTTTGGATACTAACTATTGATGAACGATGTTCTGGAGTGACAATAATTCTTCTCATCCCCCCAGGTCGCATACCTAGAATTCCTTCCTCGAATCCTGCATTATTTGATTACAAATTTCAGCCATATATATATATATATATATATATATATATATATGCTAGTTAAACAAAAGAAGAATTCCTTTGCTTATACTCTAGACTTGGTTTCTTTTTTTTTCACCTTCTCCAAATCGATGCCAGCACAGATGGACTTCTTCAGGAGAACGATCTACAGTGTTGCTCTGAATGAGCTCATGAAATTGATCATAGAAATCGTAGTGGAATGTCACCTGCAAATGATCATAGAAATCATTTATGCCCTTTTCATTAATAATATATATATATATATATATTTTTTCATATTTTAATAAAATTTTTAAAATTTAAAAAATAGAAAATGATTTTTTTTAATGAAAGCTATTTTTTTTAAAAATAATTTTATTTTTTTATAAAAAAATTTTTTTATTAATTAATTTTTCTGAATACTTTCAAATACTAAAAAATATAAAAAATATTTTTTATAAAATAAATGAAACCTAATTAATATTTAAATTATATATTTCACATTTATATTTTTTTAATTTATAATTTTTTTTATAATTATATATAAATAATAAATTATTACATACATTTATTTATTTTATTCGCAGAGAGAGCAACACTGCTGCTCATGAGCTAGTTGCTGTAGCTTTAAAGGATGATTTGTTTACTTGCAATCAAATGACGAAGACCATCAATGAATGGTTGAAATTTTTCGAGTTGATTTTTGACAAGCCTAGCGATTTTGGAGAAACCGACTGCATATTTGGAATTAGAAGGTCACAACGATTTCAGAGGTGTGCGCTCGGATGGAGAAAAAACCTCTAGCATTTCAATCATAAATAGTAACATGTGAGCCCCCACAATAGTAGTGGACCACACAAGTGGGCCACACTGGTGACTTGTGGACGTCACATTCAAGCCCTATAAGAGACATGTGGACCTATTGGTGTACCCCACTTGGTGAAATGCGGATCCTACAGGCTGACGAGTCGTTTTAGGTAGTAGATGGCTCCCAAGGTTTTTTGACATTTTGAGCGTGAAGAATTTTTTTTTAACATGAAATTAAAATTTCAACGAAAGGACATACAGGTGTGTGCCGGGATGGAGAAAAAACCTCTGGAATTTCAATCTTAAATAGTAACATGTGAGCCCCACAATAGTAGTGGACCACACAAGTGGGCCGCACTGGTGACTTGTGGACCTCACATTCAAGCCCTATAAGAGACATGTGGACCTGTTAGTGTACCCCACTTGGTGACATGCGTGTCCTACAGGCTGACAAGTCGTTTTAGTTAGTAGATGGTTCCCAAGGCTTTTGACATTTTGAACGTGAAGTTTTTTTTTTTTTTTTTTTAACATGAAATCAGAATTCCATTAAAATAAAAGGAAACAAAGGGGGGTTAAGTACTAAGTCTAATTCTGATTTCATGTTAAAAAAGAATAAAAAAACCCAAAACCCATCAACCCAAAAAATTCAATCTAGCCCATTACAAAGCAAAGGGAATCAGAGAAGAAATTTCAAGAACATACTGAAGAAGACGAAGCAGAACCCTTCACCACAGCTTTACTGCATGACACTATCAGAAGATTGAAAGTTCACCCATAAGCAAATCTCATATCCACACATAATAATACATAGTAAAATTAAAACCTAACCAAACTAAAAAATAAAGAATATCAACACAGAGATATCCACAAATAAAGAGAGTACTCTAGTAGCCAAATCATTCTCTCCTCTGTTGCCTGAGAAAACAATGAGCCCTTCAATGATCTGAGCTTCTCTTGCTGAGCCACTTGTCAAGGACAACAGATTCGGTGTCAAAAGGAGACATTGAACGACGCAGGGACCTATCACCAATAGCTTTTTTAATCCCCATCAGATTTCATCCCCAAACATGAAAGGCCACCGATTTTCTGATTCGGTCATGACAACCTCTACACAGATCTACTCCTTATCACTCTCACCATGAAGACTCATAGATCTATAAGAAACAACACCCAAAAGACTATTTACTCTCAACCCAATTGCAGGAGGGATAAACCACAATTAGGTGAGTCTTCCCCTACCTCGAAAGACAAGGAAAGCCTTCAACAGATTGAAAAGCTCAACCACTCAAGAGAAACAATAAAGAAAAACTTTGAGAGAAATATTCTCTTTGAAAGTAAAAGTGGAGACGGCAAAGAACATTCATCTGTTAGAAATTAAGGAGCATTATGTGGAATATTATTCTAAGCCACAAACTCAGTGGAAGGTACAACTTTTCTCATAGTAGTCAATATTATTCTTGGCTTAATACACTAAAGGAGCACATACATGTGAAAATCTAAAATCAAGAGCTTGAGAGTGGACAGCTGCACGATTTCTCAACTTTAAGCAACACCACATCATAAACTTCATATGTTCTTCCAACCTGTAGAATACCATATGAATCTCTTATTAATTGTGATAATAAGAGAAATGGAAAATCATAAAAATTACATTAATGTATATAAAACTTTCTTGTTTTGATTAAAATTTATTAAATTTAATTAAAATTTTTTTTTTAATATTTTTAATTAATATATTTAAAATGTTTTTCTTAGTGATTGCTCAAACAGCAATATCAAACAGAGTATAAAATAAATAAATAAACAAATTATATAGCATGCATGATGGAAGGAAACAAAATGGAATTTTTGGATACTAACTATTGATGAACGATGTTCTAGAGTGACAATAATTCTTCTCATCCCCCCAGGTCGCATACCTCGGATTCCTTCCTCGAATCCTGCATTATTTGATTACCAATTTCAGCCATTTATATATATATATATGCTAGTTAAACAAAAGAAGAATTCCTTTGCTTATACTCTAGACTTGGTTTCTTTTTTTTTCACCTTCTCCAAATCGATGCCAGCACAGATGGACTTCTTCAGGAGAACGATCTACAGCGTTGCTCTGAATGAGCTTATGTAATTGATCATAGAAATCGTAGTGGATTGTCACCTGCAGATGATCAAAGTTGAGGGGCGGTCTTAAAAAAAAAAAAAAAAAAAAAAATATATATATATATATATATATATATATATATATATATTAACAAAAAAAAATCTAAAATTTTTAAGTTATTTATGATTATAATCAAAACTTTAATTGTATGTAGTATAATTGAATTTTAATTAGTTATCATAAGAGACTGAATTGAATTTGAGAAAGTTAACGGTAACTTAAAATATAATGTTTGAAGTTTTATTTTATTAATAAAATAGTCCATTAATTTAAATTTTATACTGAATATTTTATTTATTATATAAAATATTTATAGTGTGATTATTTATGCTTACTTTATTACTATTTTGTTTTTGAATTGTTTATTATATTAAAATATATTTTATCAATAAAAACAATTTTTTTAGTATACTATTTCAATTAAAAATAAATATTATAAATATATTTTACATAATAAATAAAAATTTTTTAAATATAAAATTTAAATTAATAAATTATTTTATTAATCAAATAAAACTTCAAGAAATATATTGTACATAATTTACTATCAACTTTTTCAGATTCAATTTAGTTTTTTGTTTGGTAACAACCGCGATGACTTATTAGGATTTAGCTATAATACTCACAATTTAAAGTTTTAACTGCCATCATAAATACTTTAAAGTTTTGGATTTTTTTATCCAATAAACCTTAAAAAAATTATTTTAATGGATGTATTGAAATTGAATATCATGAATTTAAAGATAGTATAAATAAAAACAGAGGGAATTAAACAACCTTCAGATTACTAGAGCGTACAGGATGACCTCTACCAACAATAATATCGTGGTAGAAAATCCCTGATTTTGGATGCTTTGTGTAGCCATCAGGTTGTTCTACCAGATTCCCTAAAAAACAATTGAACACAGTGAATATGAGTGTTTTCAAAATTGTAAAGATTTATACTCATACTACTTCAATGGAAATATAATTAATAATTGAATTGCAATTCCGGAGGCTTAAAATATAAATTAAAAGGATCAAAGTTCATGGATAATGGGTAAAATTATTGAAGAAATGAGCCAGCAATGAACCTTTATTAAATGGGAAGTAATATCCACGAGATAGAATTGGCGAGAAGTGAATATTTGAACAAGCATCCTGTAACGCCTCGTGTTCTTCATATTCATGAGATGAAATTGCATCCTGTGACCTAATTCATACCAATGAGAAAAAAAATTCTGGGGCTATATGAGTTCGTTTTAGGAATATTAGGACGGATATGAATAAATAAACAAACAAACAAACAAATCATTTACCCGTCGACCATCTGCGGGTATAAGTAAGTTTGTATACACATTGTTTGCTCATGTTTAGTGTTGGGAGTTATGTCTGCAAGTGCAACGAAGCGTTGTCAGATAGCCTTTTATCATTATCCCCTTTTCATTGCTAAAATAAATTACAACAAATGTTAGAATTAATAACAAAAAAAAGTTTACAGAGACATTAATTTTACTGCTATAAAGTTAACATATAATAGCAAAATGAATAATTATTACTAATAGTACATAAAATAAAGATGGTAATAATTGCTATTCGTTTTTATTACCATCGATAAACTTTTAGTAGCAATAATTATTTCTATCAATATTTTTTTTTTCAACAATCACAATTTTGTTATAAAATACTTATATTCACTAAATTTTTTCAACACGCAACAATTATTATATTATTATCATAAACTTACGGTGGCAAATTTTATATTTTTAGCGTTAATATATGAATTGCTACACATTGTTATATAAAAAATTGTGGTAGTAGACATTTTACAATAAAATTATAGTTATTGTAAAAAAAAAAAAGTTAATAGCAGCAATAATTACTACTATCAAAAAGTTTATCAATGGTAATAACAACGAACAATAATTGTTGTCATATCCTTTTTATATACTATTAACAACAAAAGTGTATCTAATATGAGTTCGAATTCATATGAGAACGAGCTTAATAACTATTAAATTAGATATTTGAATTGAGATATGTGCAGAACTAATTAAATTGTATATAAAGGGTGTATGAATCTAAATGTAAAAATTTAATCTAATGGTTGATAAGCTTAACCTCGTATGAGCTCGAACTCTCTATAGACACACCTAACAACAATTGTTCATATGTTAACTTTATAGCAACAAAATTAATGTTCCTGCAAAATATTTTTCCTACTAATTCTAATATTTGTTATTGTATCAGTGATGATTTTTTTTTTTCTTATTATCTATTTTTCATAGCTGAAGCCTTCAGTGACGAATTTCTTACTATACTTAATGGGTAACAAGCCAGAAATTTTTTCTTTATTATTATTTTTTTCCTTACAAAAATTTAATGGTAAATCTAAAATAGTTTAATCTGAATTTACTTTAAAAAAAATAATAAAACCATAGATGACCTACAATTTGAAATAACTCCAATTTGCTCATCTAACTAATCTTGTTTTATCACTTCTAATTAATACAAGTAATGCACTCAATTTTATTAATCAATAATAGTTACATTCTTTAAATTAATGGTAAAAAAAAATGTCTCATATTATAGTGAGAAATATTGATAAGATTATCTCTCTTATTGAAATTGGTATTTTACAGAATGCCCCATGAAGTTTGTCAGAAATAAAAAAAAAAAAATTCTCATGAATTTATAATAACTTTAACTCTCAATTTTAATTTTATCAACAATTATATCTTTCCATCCAAATTAGATAGAAATTGCAGTTAGTGATAAATGAAATTTTAAAATAACCCTTGTTCAAAGTAACCCTTGTTAATTTACTATTTAGTCCATTAAGTTTAACAAAAATTCATTAATTTTGTATTTTTACAACTACATTAATTAGTCCCTAACATTTTATTTCATTAATACTTTAATCATTTTGTTCACTTTTTATATCTCTTCAAGTTAATCAAAGCAATCGAAGTTTAAAATATTGTGAATTTTATAAATATCCTACATTAACAAAAGGTTATTTCTTCAAAAATAAAAATTATTTTTCTCATGAATTTTTTTTTAAATTCTTAAACAAAAACACTTTCCATAGAAAAAGTAATCCATAAATAAGTAAAAAAAAAATAAATGGGGAGGAACAAAAATTCACCTTGATTACTCTGAACTTCCTTCTTTTGGGCTTTAGACTCTTTAGGATCTGCAAGATAAAAGGCTTGGAAATCAAATTTGGTTAAGGTAGTTTTTGATACTGGAATATATATTCCACAATACATACAGTCATCATTCAATTAAAACTCAAATTTAAAATAATTAAATATTTTTAAATTATTTTTTAATAATATTTAATATGATACTTTTGTTAAAAAAAAAAAAAAAAATTGGCCTTCTAAATTTTTATCAGCCTAATAGAATATTAATATTTATCAGAAAATTTAATTTTACTAATGTAATTTTCGAATCAAAATTGAGATTAATTGGATCAACATAAACAGAGCTACTATGAGTTAAGTCACCAAGTTGACTCTCAATTAAATAATAATTATCGTCTCATATTAATTTGGGATAAGGTGATTGTCCTATATATATATAAATATAATATTTAAATAAATCTCTTTTATCCATTTTTTTATATGGTATCAGAGCTACCTACTTTAATGTTGGTCCATCTATAGATATGTTTGTCTATAAACTTTACGTTTCAAATGTTTATACCTAGACATATATTAATTTAACATAAAGTGTTCATATTATATATAAAATTTGGACAAACCTCTTTTCGGATGAAATTAAGCTCAATTCATTTTCTCTATAATTGTGTAATTTCATTTTAGCTTTTTTTCCTTTTTATCATTTTATTTCAGTATTATAAGTTTTTTTTTTTAAATCAAGATTAGTATAATTTATTAGGATTTACAAAACACTTTCCGCTCTTTAAATCTAATAATAAAATTTCTTATGTGTGTGAGACAAATGAATATATATATATTTTTTAAAATAAAATATGTTGAATAATTTCTATATATGTATATATACTCAACAAATCTAAAATACGTACTTGGATCGCCATTGCTCGCCGGCCGTTTCGTTCCTGCAAGCAAGAGGCAACAAATCAAAATAAAAAAATAAAAAAAAAAACTTAAACGATTTATTTAATTCTATAAGTTTTAATTTTAGCAATTAGATATTTTAATATAATTTTTATTTTTTTATCAATATACAATTAAAATAAAATTATAAGATTTCCTTATCAATTACATGTCTGTCTGACCTCAGATGATTACAAATTTTAATATAATTTTTAATTCTATCATTAAATTGATTTTTATTAAAATTTTCAATTTTCAACAATAGCAACGGGAGATATCCCTGTGCTTACTATAATTGACTCCATTTGAGTTTCAAATTCAAAAAAGTAATTTTTAAAAAATAAAATTCATCTTAAATATTGTTAAAAAATAGTTTTAAAAAAATTAATTTTTATTATTTTAATATTTATAAGTAAAATATATCAAATTTATTTTTAATTAATTTTTATTATTTTTTAATTAATATATTTAAAAAATAAATTTTATTACAATAATTAACAGTAATATTAAACAAATACTATAATTTTCATTTAAATTCGATCAATAGTAATAATTAAAACATACTCTTTTGACAAAATTATAAGACAAAGAATACACGCCGTTTAATAAAATTATGACAATAATTATGATAATTAAATCATGGAGATTATTAATAAATAATCTAAGTAGCAGCTTGTACTTTTAATGATATAGTTTCCAAAAGCAACAGCATAATTTACTCCATAACTTCAAACTGGACATCTAAGTAATAGTAAGACAATAAAATAAATAAATAGATCGAAGAAATTAATTCATAAAGCCTACCTGCATTCTTACGGGGGAATGGGTCATTATGAGCTGGAGCTACAAGTTGAAAAACAAGAAATCAGACCATATATACGTATTATCTTGAGAGATTAGGGATTAATTTACGTACGCATAGAGAAGAGAGAGAGAGAGAGAGAGGCTTACGGGGATTGTATTCTTGATCAGACAGAGCAGTAGAGGAAATCATCAGCATAAGTAGAATCAGGATTAAGTTCGTCGCAGCCATGGATGTGAGAAATGATTTAGTTGAGAAAATCATGAGAATGGCTGATACTATTTCCACCTCCAAACCAAACGTTTTCAAATCAATTCCTATTGGCACACATTTATATAAGACAAAGATGTCGGTGTTTCAGTCAGCTTATAATTCTACCTAAAGGATTAATTATTATTATTATTATTTTTCCATAAAACATATAACACAGAAACATCACATCTCTTAAAGTTATATATTTATACATATACCCTTTACGAGTTATCTGAAATCTCGCATAACCAACTCTCACAATACAATATATATAAAATTAAAAATTAAGAAAAATATCAAGGAACTTAATCCAAATTTTCGTAGGTAATTTATTTTAATTTTTTTTCTATTTTTTTAATATTATCGACTAAATACGATTCGTTGGTAATTATTAATGAAAAATTTTCATAGGTAAAAGTTTTTAAGCTTTTTAAATTTTTTTTTATTTTTTTTTAGTATTATGGATTAAATATAGTTAGTTGGTAATTACCGATAAAAATTTTTTGCAGGTCATTTATTTTAAAATTTTTTATTTTTATTTTTAATATTGTCTACAAAAATAAGTTCGTTGGTAGTTGTTGACAGACAATTTTTGCGGTTAAAATTTTTCAAGTTCTTGAATTTTTAATTTTTTTTAATATTATTGACTAAATACGAATTAACCGATAATTACTAACGAATCTTTTTGTTGGTATTTTTTATTTAGTCGCTAATTTTATTGCCAATATTAGACATTACTTTTATTTACGAAATTACATCGTCAGTAATCAGTCGGTAATTTCATCAGTATAAATTGGTTAATTTTTTTTTTATCGGTAAAGCGTCGGTAAATCATTAGTAAATTACTAACAAAATTCAGTGGTTGGTCATTTTTGTAGTTATTTTTAAAACTTTTCATAGCGAGTGAAACATACTCGCCAAAAAAACAATTATCCAATTATTTTTTTTTTACTTTTTAATAATTTTTTTTCTATATTTTCATGTAATCAATTAAAATTAAAAAAAAATGGAGAAAATCCATTTATCCTATAATTAATTAAAATATTATTTTTATATTTTCTTATAATTAATTAAAACTAATTAATAAAATATAGTTAATTTTAATTTAAATTCAAAATAATTATAATCAACCAAAATTAAAAATATTATTTTATATTTCTATAAAACTATTTATAATTAAAAA
The DNA here is from genome assembly GCF_030052815.1 of Hevea brasiliensis. Classification (NCBI taxonomy): domain Eukaryota; kingdom Viridiplantae; phylum Streptophyta; class Magnoliopsida; order Malpighiales; family Euphorbiaceae; genus Hevea; species Hevea brasiliensis. Next base: position 90,826,586 of record NC_079502.1, read on the forward strand.
TTAAATATAAAAAATTATATATTCATATAATTAATTAAAATAAATTATAATAAAACAAATTATAAAATAATTATTTATATATTTTCATATAAATTATTAAAATTAGAATATAAATTTTATTTTATATTTTCATATATTTAAGTAAAATTAAAAATGCAAGTTCAAATCAATTTTAATTGATTAAAATTAAAAATATAAAAAATCAATTCACGCACTATTGAAGGTTGTGTGTTTTACGCAGTTAAAAATTGTGCCTTTATGAGCTTAAACATGGTTAACTCTGCAGTTAATTTTTTATCCATTAAAATTTTTAAAATATTATTATATTAATAAATTTACTCTTATTGTTTTGATAATTATTATACTTATTATATAATAATTAATATTTAAATTAATGATTATTTTATTTATTATTTTAACAATTAAAATTTTTATATAAAAATTAATTGAAATATGGGTTAATTTGCCCTCTATACTTATTAAGGAGATTCAATTTAACTCATTTTGAACTTTTAATCTAATTTAATTCATAAGTTTTGATTTATACTCAAATTAGCCCAATTGATTAAGGAATAAAGTCCAATTTTCTCCCTATACTTATTGGAAAGGTTCAATTTAATCCAATTTTAACTTTTGGTTCAATTCAATCCAGAAGTTTTAATTTATGTTCAATTTAGTCCAATTTTGAGGAAGGTGAAACTCACTTACCATCTTGGTGCATGAGTTGCATTTTTTCTTAATTTTTTAAATATTTTTTAATGTTAATTGCTTGGTTAATTATTTTTATTCTTAATTAATTAACTATAATTGGTTATTTTTATATTTTACTTTTTGAATGTTAATTAATAATATGAAAAAAATAATATTGTTATATTTTTAGTTTATTTAATTATAATTTCAAATTTTAAATTAAAAGCATAAAATACAAAAATCATATTTTTTCATTTAAATAATTAAAATTTTGATTAATTATATGAAAATATAAAGATATTTTTTTATATTTTCAGGTTAATTAATAATATTGAATAATAAAAATAATATTTTTATTTAAATAATTATACAATATAAAAATAATATTTTAATATTAAAAAATAATTAAATATTAAAAATATCACATATTAATTAATTAGGCTAATTTGAGTATAAATTAAAACTTGTGGGTTAAATTAGATCAAAAGATAAAAATAGACTAAATTGAACCTCTCCAATAAATACAGGGGCCAAATTGAGCTTTCTTTCAAAATTAATTATTTGTACAACAATTGTTGAAAAGTTATTTTCCATAATGAAATTATAAAGTCTCGATCGAATGCAAGATTGTTGAAAGATTTTTTAATTGCATATATCCAAATATATTTTTGATAATATTAATAAATGACGCAATCAAAGAATGCTTTCAGAAAATTAAAACTTACAATTATAAATTTAAAATTATAATGAGAATTTTTTATTTTATAAAATTAAATTTTCATTTAATTGTTATTATATATTGATAATTTATATATATTATTATATATATTTTTTAATAAATAGTTTATATAATATTTTTCTTAAATTGAAAAAATAATTTTTTTTATTCTACTAATTTAATTTTTTGACTCCGCCTTACAAACAATTATGAAATGCTTATTATGTTGTCAATTTGTGGGCCAATTGTTATGCAATAATGCACACAAGTCTTCGTTGAATTGTTGTAATGTGAGGTCGTGGCAATATTTAATTAATTCTAATACGTGGCACATCAATGTGTCTTTACAGGTGAAAGATTCTATAGACGTGAACCGTATAACAACTTATTTTCTGTCGCAAGTGTGAGAATAAATTTTTTAAAGTAAGGTAATATAAATTATAGTAAAATATTTAATTTTATTTTATTTAATAGAAATAAAAAAATTAATAAATGATAATTTAATAATATTATATTTTTTAAATCGAATATACGAAATATATTCTAAAGTTAGTATAAATGTATTTGATTAAGCATCTCAAAAAAATTTATTAAGAATATTTACTAATTGATCATTTGAATTAACAAAACAAATGATAAAATATTCTAATTTAATCTTTTGTCTAATAAAGTGATAAGTCACCTTGATCTATATGTTTTGTTCTCTCATAAAAAATTAGATCTGAGGTGATTTAAAAGAATAATTTGATTATCACATATTAATCTAGTCTAATTTAGTCTAGCGATTAAAAATATGTTACTTACTTAACAGATTTAAATTTAAATTCTCTCGCCTCTAATCCCTTAAAAAAAAAAAAACCTTACAATTTTAAATATAATCCAAATATTAAAAAAATAAATACTTTTATTTATAAGTAAAAATAAAGCACCTTACTCTTATCTTTTTTAAAACGCTTATATATTTTTATAAGATAATTTTAATATAAGACAAAGCAGACAAGGTACAAACATAGATAGAAATTGAATTAATTAGCCCTTCAATTGACCAATCAACATTAAATATGCTCCACTCAAAAATAAAATTTAATCAAAATTTATCTTTTTAATATTTATTTTGATAGCCATCAAAGTAAAATTAATTTTCAAAAAAGGATCTAACCATCTTTTTTATTATTTAAAAAAAAAATAACTTTTTTACTATAAACCAAACAAGAATTAATGCAACAAATCCTACAAAAAGATAGACACCGATTTTCAAAATGATATTATAAAAAGATATTTTATTTCCACAGCGACCAAGTTGTTACACTTACACCATGAGCTTTTTTTTTTTTCTTTTTTAAATAAATTATAAGTATCTCCTAGCCTATTGGATTAGGCCTGCTTGTATCAGAGAAACTCATTATGAAGATAAGGTATTTCTAGAGGAGATTTTTTCCATCTATAAGGATCAAACACTAAACATCACTTCTTTTACCATTTGTATCAACCTCATTGGTACACTATTATGGGGGTAAAGTTCTTTCAACGAAGATTTTTTTCATTCACAAGAATCAATCGCTCGACTTTGCTTAAGAGATATAGAATCTTTTACCACTCGTACCAATCTCATTGATATGCTATGAAATCTTTTATTAGTGTAGTGTAGATAGATAATGATAAGATTTTAAAGTAATTATTCAATAATTTGATTGATAATAGGAGCCCGCAATTATAAAATTTAAATTTTATCAGCAAAGGTTAGTTGGATTGATAAGATTTAGTGTTATTATTATTAAATTGAGAGTTCAAATCCAATTCAGTGTCCTTCTTAGTAACTAATTTATAAATTTTATTGTAACCCTTTAGTAAGGTTGGTGGTCAGTGCCAGCATCACATGCATTGACCCCACTATATTTTTTTTTCATATATATTTTATATTATTAACTTATTTTGTTGGTAAATTAAGATTTTTTTATGTAATTTCATGGGATCGTATATTGATAAATTACTAATTATTTACTGACAATATTTTTTATTGGTAATTACAACGGTAATAAATTATGGTAGGCAAATAACAATAACTTATAGGTAATTACTAACAGTAATTTTTATTTCATTTTTTTAATTTAATTTAATCTATTTTGTTTTATTTTAATTTAATTTAACTTTTAAATTTAATTTAATTTAAAATTTTCAATTTAATTTAATTTTTAATTTGTTTTTACTTTTTAATTTTTTTTATTTTATAAATAAAATATTAAATATTAATTATTTAAATTTCAATGTAAAATTATTTTTTAATTTTTTAATATTTAAATGACTTAATGGGGCCCAAAATAGGCCCTCATATTCTCTATGCCACGATTGCATATGCTGGGAAGTGACTTTCTTTTTATCCAGAAACTAACTCATTTTCTATCTATTCATAAACGATGTGAGAATTTTATATTTTTTGTGATTTACCGACGAATTATCAGCAAAATCGATATTTATTGGTAATTACCAATGAAATATCTTCGTACTTAAATTTTTTTAAGCTTTTACAATTTTTTTTTATTTTCTTTTTAATATTATTGACTAAATATGATTTGTTGGCAATTACCGATGAAAAAATTTCATAAGTAATTTATTTTAAAAATTTTATTTTTTATTTTTTTCTTAATATTATTGATAAAAAAATAAGTTCATTGGTAATTATCGACAATAAATTTTAATAGGTAATTTATTTTAATTTATTTTCTATTTTTTTTAATATTATCAACTAAATATAATTCATTGGTAATTACTGAAGCAAAATTTTTGTAAGTAATTCATTTTAGAAATTTTATTTTTTATTTCCTTCTTAATATTACCGATAAAAGATAAGTTCGTTTGTAATTACTGATAACAAATTTTCATAAGTAATTTATTTTATTTTTTTTCTATTTTTTTTTAAATTACCAACTAAATATGGTTCGTTGGTAATTACCGATGAAAAATTTTCACAGGTAAAAGTTTTTAATTTTTAATTTTTTAATTTTTTATTAGTATTACAGATTAAATACGGTTCGTTAGTAATTACCGATGAAAAATTTTTATAGGTAATTTATTTTAAAATTTTATTTTTATTTTCTTCGTTAGTAATTACTGATGGACAATTTTCGTGGTTAAAACTTTTTAAGTTTTTTAATTTTTAATTTTTTTAATATTACCGACTAAATACGAATTAATTGGTATTACTAATGAATCTTTTTGTCAATATTTTTTTTATTTAGTCGCTAATTTTGTTGCTAATATTAGGTACTACTTTTAAAATTGTGCCTATATGAGCTTAAACACAGTTAACTCTGCAGTTAATTTTTTATCCATTAAAATTTTTAAAATATTATTATGTTAATAAATCTACTCTTATTGTTTTGACAATTATTATACTCATTATATAATAATTAATATTTAAATTAATGATTATTTTATTTATTATTTTAACAACTAAAATTTTTATATAAAAATTAATTTGTTTGCTACAAACAATTATGAAATGCTTATTATGTTGTCAATTTGTGGGCCAATTGTTATGCAATAATGCACACAAGTCTTCGTTGAATTGTTGTAATGTGAGGTCGTGGCAATATTTAATTAATTCTAATATGTGGAACATCAATGTGTCTTTACAGGTGAAAGATTCCATAGACGCAAACCGTATAACAACTTATTTTCTGTCGCAAGTGTGAGAATAAAATTTTTAAAGTAAGGTAATATAAATTATAGTAAAATATTTAATTTTATTTTATTTAATAGAAATAAAAAAATTAATAAATGATAATTTAATAATATTATATTATTTAAATCGAATATACGAAATATATTCTAAAGTTAGTATAAATGTATTTGATTAAGCATCTCAAAAAAATTTGTTAAGAATATTTACTAATTGATCATTTGAATTAACAAAACAAATAATAAAATATTCTAATTTAATCTTTTGTCTAATAAAGTGATAATCCATCTTGATCTATATGTTTTGTTCTCTCATAAAAAATTAGATCTGAGACGATTTAAAAGAATAATTTGATTATCACATATTAATCTAGTCTGATTTAGTCCGGCGATTAAAAATATATTTGAATTCTCTCTTCTCTAATCCCTTAAAAAAAAAACCTTACAATTTTAAATATAATTCAAATATAAAAATTAAATATTTTTATTTGTAAGTAAAAATAAATCACCTTACTCTTATCTTATTTGAAACGCTTATATATTTTTATAAGATAATTTTAATATAAGCCAAAGCAGACAAGGTACAAACATAGATAGAAATCGAATTAATTAGCCCTTCAATTGGCCAATCAACATTAAATATGCTCTACTCAAAAATAAAATTTAATCAAAATTTATCTTTTTAATATTTATTTTGATAGCCATCAAAGTATAATTAATTTTCAAAAAAGGATCTAACCATCTTTTTTACTATTTAAAAAAAAAGTTTTTTAGTATAAACCAAACAAGAATTAATGCAACAAATCCTAAAAAAAATAGACACCGATTTTCAAAATGATATTATAAAAAGATATTTTATTTCCATAGTGACCAAGTTGTTACACTTACACCATGAGTTTTTTTTTTTTCTTTTTTAGATAAATTACAAGTATCTCCTAGTCTATTGGGTTAGGCCTGCTTGCACCAGAGAGACTTATTATGAGGATAAAGTATGATCTAGTGGAGATTTTTTCAATCTATAAGGATCGAACACTTGACATCACTTAAGAGATACAGAGTCTTTTACCATTTGTATCAACCTCGTTGGTGCACTATTATGGGGGTAAAGTACTTTCAATGGAGATTTTCTCCATTCATAAGAATCAAACACTCGACCTTATTTAAGAGATATAGAATCTTTTGCCACTCATACCAATCCCATTGATATGCCATAAAATGTTTTATTAGTGTAGTGTAGGTAGATAAAGATAATATTTTAAAGTAATTATATAGTAATTTGATTGATAATAAAAGCACGCAATTATAAAATTTAAATTTTATCAGTAAAGGTTTATTGGATTGATAAGATTTAGTTTTATTATTATTAAATTGAGAGTTCAAATCCAATCCATTGTCCTTCTTAGTAGTTAATTTATAAATTTTATTGTAACTTTTAGTGAGGTTGGTGGTCAGTGGCAGCATCACATGCATTGACCCCATGGGGATAGTATATTGATAAATTACTAATTATTTACTGACAATATTTTTTATTGATAATTATCAAGAATAATAAATTATTGTAGGCAATTAGTGATAACTTATAGGTAATTACTAATGGTAATTTTTATTTTATATTTTTAATTTTACTTTTTATTTTTAATTTAATTTAATCTATTTTATGTTATTTTATTATATTTTTAATTTATTTTAATTTTTAATTTTAATTTAATTTAAAATTTTCAATTTAATTTAATTTTTAATTTGTTTTTACCTTTTAAAATTTTTTATTATTTTTAAATTAAATATTAATTATTGTAATTTCAATGTAAAATTTTATTTTTTTATTTTCTTCTTAATATTATCGATAAAAAACAAGTTCATTAGTAATTACGGACAATAAATTTTCGTAGGTAATTTATTTTAATTTTTTTTTATTTTCTTTTTAATATTATCAACTAAATATAATTAATTGGTAATTACTGAACTAAAATTTTCGTAAGTAATGCATTTTAGAAATTTTATTTTTTATTTTCTTCTTAATATTACAGATAAAAAATAAGTTCATTGGTAATTGCCGATAACAAATTTTTATAGTTAATTTATTTTAATTTTTTTTTAAATTACCGACCATATACGGTTCGTTGGTAATTATCGACGAAAAATTTTCACAGATAAAAGTTTTTAAGCTTTTTTATTTTTTTTTATTAGTATTACAGATTAAATACGGTTTGTTGGTAATTAATAATGAAAATTTTTCATAGGTAATTTATTTTAAAATTTTATTTTTATTTTTTTCGTTAGTAATTATTGACGGACAATTTTCATGGTTAAAATTTTTTATGTTTTTGAATTTTTAATTTTTTTTTAATATTACCAACTAAATACGAATTAATTAGTAATTACTAATGAATCTTTTTATTGGTATTTTTTTTATTTAGTTGCTAATTTTGTTGTCAATATTAGACACTACTTTTACTTACGAAATTGTGTCGTCAGTAATCAGTCTGTAATTTCGTCGGTATAAATTGGTTAAAATTTTTTTTTGATCGGTAAAGCGTCAGTAAATTATCAAAGAAATTCAATGGTCGGTAATTTTTATAGTTATTTTTAAAATTTTTTGTAGTGAGTGAAACATACCTGTAAATAAAACAATTATCTAATTATTTTTTTTACTTTTTAATAATATTTTTTTCTATATTTTCATGTAATCAATTAAAATTAAAAAAAAGGGGGAAAACCCATTTATCCTATAATTAATTAAATATTATTTTTATATTTTCTTATAATTAATTAAAACTAATTAATAAAATATAATTAATTTAAATTTAAATTCAAATTAACCAAAATTAAAAATATTATTTTTATATTTCTATAAAACTATTTATAATTAAAAATTAAATATAGAAAATTATATATTCATATAATTAATTAAAATAAATTACAATAAAATAAAATAGATTATAAAATAATTATTTATATATTTTCATATAAATTATTAAAATTAGAATATAAAAATTTATTTTATATTTTCATATATTTATGTAAAATTAAAAATGCAAGTTCAAATGAATTATAATTGATTAAAATTAAAAATATAAAAAATCAATGCACGCACTATTGAAGTTTGTGTGTTTAAAAAAAATCTTACAATTTTAAAAATAATTCAACTATAAAAAATAAATACTTTTATTCATAAGTAAAAATAAAGCACCTTACTCTTATTTAATTCGAAACGCTTATATATTTTTATAAGATAATTTTAATATAAGCCAAAATAGACAAAGATAGAAATCGAATTAATTAGCCCTTCAATTGGCCAATCAACATTAAATATGCTCCACTAAAAAATAAAATTTAATCAAAATTTATCTTTTTAATATTTATTTTGATAGCCATCAAAGTAAAATTAATTTTCAAAAAAGGATCTAACCATCTTTCTTACTATTTAAAAAAAAAACAACTTTTTTACTATAAACCAAACAAGAATTAATGCAACAAATCCTACAAAACCATTACAAAAAGATAGACACCGATTTTCAAAATGATATTATAAAAAGATATTTTATTTCCATAGCGACAAGTTGTTACACTTACACCATGAGTTTTTTTTTTTTCTTTTTTAAATAAATTACAAGTATCTCCTAATCCATTGGGTTAGGCTTGCTTGCACGAGAGAGACTCATTATGAGGATAAAGTATGATCCTAGTAGAGATTTTTTCTATCTATAAGAATCAAACACTTGACATCACTTAAGAGATACAAAGTCTTTTACCATTTGTATCAACCCTATTGGTACACTATCATGGGGTAAAGTCTTTTCAATGGAGATTTTCTTCATTCACAAGAATCAAATACTCGACCTTGTTTAAAAGATATAGAATCTTCTGCCACTCATACTAATCCCATTGATATGTCATAAAATCTTTTATTACTGTACTGTAGATAGATAATGATAAGATTTTAAAGTAATTATACAGTAATTTAATTAATAATAGGAGCATATAATTATAAAATTTAAATTTTATCACCAAAGGTTAGTTGGATTGATAAGATTTAGTGTTATTATTATTAAATTGAGAGTTCAAATCCAATCCATTGTCCTTCATAGTAGCTCATTTATAAATTTTATTGTTAACTCTTTAGTGAGGTTGGTTGTCAGAGGCAGCATCACATGCATTGACCCCACAAAATTTTTTTTTCATATATATTTTATGTTATTAACTTATTTTGTTGGTAAAATTAAATTTTTTTTATGTAATTTCGTAGGAGATTCTATATTGATAAATTACTAACTATTTATCGATAAAAAGTAACACTTTTTATTGGTAATTATCGACGATAATAAAATATTATAGATAATTAACGATAATAATAAGTTATCATAGATAATTACTAATGGTAATTTTTATTTCATATTTTTAATTTATTTTTTTATTTTTAATTTAATTTAATCCATTTTATTTCATTATATATTTTAATTTAATTTAACTTTTAAATTTAATTTAATTTTTAATTTGTTTTTACTTTTTAAATTTTCTTATTATTTTTTAAATTAAATATTAATTATTTTAATTTCAATGTAAAATTATTTTTAATTTTTTAAGATTTAAATGACTTAATGGGGCTCAAAGTAGGCCCGCATATTATCTATGCCACAATTGCTTGTGCTGGGGAGTGACTTTCCTATTATCGAGAAACTAACTCATTTCCTATTTATTCACAAACGATGTGAAAATTTTATATTTTTTATGATTTACCGATGAATTATTAACAAAATTAAGATTTATCAGTAATTACCAATGAAAAATCTTCGTATGCAAATTTTTTTAAGCTTTTACAATTTTTTTATTTTTTTTTAGTATTACTGACTAAATATGATCCGTTGGCAATTACCAATGAAAATTTTTTATAAGTAATTTATTTTAAAAATTTTATTTTTTATTTTCTTCGTAATATTATCGATAAAAAATAAGTTCATTAGTAATTACTGACAATAAATTTTTGTAGGTATTTATTTTAATTTTTTTCTTTTTTTTTAATATTAACAACTAAATATAATTCGTTGGTAATTACTAACGAAAAATTTTCATAGGTAAAAGTTTTTAAGCTTTTTAATTTTTTTTTTATTTTTTTATTAGTATTACAGATTAAATACAGTTAGTTGGTAATTACCGATAAAAATTTTTCACAGGTCATTTATTTTAAAATTTTTTATTTTTATTTTTAATATTGTCTAGAGATTCAGCTCAATCATAGAGATTCAGCCCCACCATTCACGACCATCACACCAAAAAAAAAAGTGCATTACAATGCTAGTTCATTTACATTTACATTTACATCACATTTTTTTTATAAGAAACTTAAAAAGGAAAAAAAAAGTTGGGTTAACGACTGCAGGCAACTCAATGATTTTGCAGAAACTCAACAAAATGATCTATATATCGATCATGAAGATCTTTATCTGCAAATAACTTGCTCATCTCCCTTGCATTTTCTCGGTACACTTTTCCTTCCTTTTCAACCATCACCATCCTCAGCGACTCAGCCACCGATTCCCTCGCAAAAGACCCATCTTCCTCGTCTCTTGTTACCTCTACACCCACCTTCTTCTCTCCAAAAACTCTTGCAATTAGCCCTTGGTCTACTATAGTGATTGGCAACATAATCAAAGCAAGTCCATAGTAAAGTGCCTCTATAACTGAACCATAACCACAGTGAGTCACAAATCCTCCTACTGATTCATGACCCAAGATTCTGAGTTGAGGTACCCAACTCGTCCACACCATGCCACGTCCCTCGACTCGTTCTTTGAATCCATCGGGTAACTCAACCGAGTTATCCCGTTTCCTTAGAACCCAAAAGAATGGCAACCCTGATAACTCTAATCCGAGTGCCAACTCGTTTATTTCAGGTTGACTCAGTTCCACCTCGCTTCCAAATGCTATGTAAACCACAGAACCTTTGTTTTGCTTGTCTAGCCACTCTCTGATTGTGAGCCACGTTTCATCTTCGTTACATCTGGCATCAAAATCTGCAGGTGGTAGTAAACCTATTGGAAGCGCAGGCTTGCGGTGAAGCTCTCCAAGAAGCCTCAAAAAGTCCGCCTCTAATTCATTGCAGCTCCGCACAGCTATTACATCACAACCTGCAATGACTGATCCTAAACGAAACACATCGGAGACACCTGAATAGTTTACCGCGACAGGATAAGCTCGCTTTGCCTCGTGGAGCTGATATGCGACCTTCGAAGGAAAAGGAATCCAATTAGGAAGTACAGTGAAATCTTCTGGTTGAGTGCGCGGATCCTCACCATTAATCATGGCAGAAGATGATGATCCAAAGAAGGATATACTCCATGCAGCTAAAATAGCGAAGAAGGCACGCGAGATCCTAAGATTGGCCGCAATGGAAGGTAACCAGTAAGGAGCAAAGTCGTAAATGATCCAATCCGGAGTAGAAGTTTTTAAAAACTGGAGAAGAGGACCTTGGAGGCCGTCGTAAGCAATCTTGAGGTATGGAATTTTCTGGGAAGGTATATCAATGGTGGCCTCTGCACTGTGTGGGAGATGTTCAACTGTGGGTAAAGGGAGGCTCACTAAATTGATAAGCGGTGCTAAATTTGAAGGGATATTGGGCAACCGTCGGATGTTTCTAGGAGTGGATATGAAGGAGATTTTATGACCCCTTTGGGCTATGTGCTTGGCAAGATCAAGGAATGGGATTATATGACCAAATGCCAACCATGGAAACAAAGCAACATGAAGCTTTTTACCAGGTTCACTCATCATGAGTTAGTGAGCCGATATCAAACCCTCTCACTTGCAGGCGTTAGCGAAATTCTTGCCACTCTACTAAGCACTCAAAATATGAAGACGTGAGATTGACCTATTTGAAAGGTCGGTCTAGAATCCCCTAAGGACAAATTATATTTTATATTCGAAACATGTGGTGGTTTATTTACATAAATAAAATAAAATAAAATATGTTTAAATTAAAAAGTAGAAACTGATGTGATTTTGATTATTTAACCTTCTACTAACAAAAATGTGTTTAATTTAGAAGAATGAATGTTAACAAAATAAAATTTGAAAGATATAATTATTTTAAATTAAAAATAAAGAAATTAACTTAGAATTTGTTATAAATTTAAAAGAAAAATTATAATTTACTCTATTTTTAAAAATTGGAGTATAATTAAATTGTCATTGGACACGTATCTACAATGCTTTCAACATCTTCCCTTCTAATTTGCTTCTAATTTGGTATAGTAATAGAGTGTTACCAATTTGATCTGTCACTAATAGCATGAGTTTAAGTAATATAATTGGGTTGAGATAGATTAATTTTAGTAATTAATATTCGTATCGAATTCATATTAAATTTTATTTTATATATTTAATATACATTATTCGAATTTATCAGTATAAACTTTTTAGAAAATATATTATTAAAAATAAATTTTATATGTTTTTAATACAACTATTAAATTTTTAATATAAAAATTATTAATAAAAATATATTTACATGAATTATTAACTAAATATATAAAATTAAATAAATTTAACAGAAGTTGATAACATATAAATAATAATTAAATTTAGAATAAATATAAATAAATTCAAATATAAATAAAATATTTTTATGAGTACCATTCAATTTCATATTCTTATTTTCAGTTTTTTCTATGAACAAGAATATTATTGATAAAATAGTTAACGAAAAACTTAGAGGATTTTTGGTTTAACTTATAAAAATCAACTTATAAGCATCTAGAATTTATAAGTTAATTTAAGTTTATGAACATTTAAAATTTTAAAAATATACGTGTTTGGTTAAAATATTTATAAGTGACTGATAAATCGTTAATATATTTAATAAAAGATAAATCATAAATACATTTATTATTAAAATGACTAAAAAGATACTCAATGATATTTATGATTAAATTTTAATAATTAAATAAAAATAATATAACAAAATATTTAATCAAACTAACTTATAAATATATTGCTTATAAATACTAAAATAAAAAGTTGAATTCCTTAACCTTTTTCTTTTAACTTATAAACTCAACTTATCAATCTAAAAATTATTATAAATAAATAGATAGATCAGTTATATATATATATAATAACTGCGAGATGTGTGAACATAGCAAGGGTAGTTGATTTCAAAGGTTTCAATATCATCATGGAGATTTTTTTTTTTTTTCAATCAAAGAGAGTATAATTAATCCATGATGAAAGTTTTGAAATTAACCATTTTTTTTCCTATTGTTCAAACATATCTCGCACTCACCAAAAGTGGCATATTATAATTAGTCTATTGAAAAAAAAATTTGTCTAAAAGAGCACTTTATTTTTAGTTATTTTAAAATACACACTTTTGTCTAACAAATTTTATTATCAAGACTCTATTTGTTTTATAGAAAATGACTTATATAAAGAAAATGTTTTCTATGAAAAATATTTTTTAAAATAATATTTTTCATGAAAATATTTTCTATTGTTTAGTTATAATGTTAAATTAATAATATTTATTTATTTTATATATGTACAAGTGTGTTCACATTTTAATAAAATTTTTAAAATTTAAAAAATAAAAAATAATTTTCTATTTTAAAAAATTTTTCCTAAAAATGACTTAATTTTTTTTTATCAGAAAAATATTTTTCGTTAACTAATTTTCTTGAATGCTTTCAAATATTAAAAATATGAAAAATATTTTTTAATAAAATATTTTTTATAAAATAAACAAAACCTAATTAATATTTAAATTATATATATTGCATTTATATCTTACATTTTTTTTAATTTATAGTTTTTTTTATAATTATATATAAATAATAAATTATTACATGCATTTATTTATTTTATTCGTAGACAGAGCAACAATGCTGCCCGTGAGCTAGTTGCTATAACTTTAAAGGATGATTTTTTTACGGCAATCAAATGACGAAGATCATCAATGAATGGTTGAAATTTTTCGAATTGATTTTTGACAAGCCTAGCGATTTTGGAGAAACCGACTGCATATTTGGAATTACAAGGTCACAAGGATTTCAGAGGTGTGCGCTCGGATGGAGAAAAAACCTCTAGCATTTCAATCACAAATAGTAACATGTGAGCCCCCACAATAGTACTGGACCACGCAAGTGGGCCACACTGGTGACTTGTGGACGTCACATACAAGCCCTATAAGAGACATGTGGACCTATTGGGGTACCCCACTTGGTGAAATGCGGGTCCTACAGGCTGACAAGTCGTTTTAGGTAGTAATGGGGGCAAATGACCGTACTAAGGTAACTCATAATGGAAAAATACCAGAATAGGCTAACACCAAAAAAAATTACCAAGAGGGGGCGGGTTGCAGTGGTCACAGCGTGGGACGTTATTCAAAATAGCGTCCCTGGCACCCGAAGCTTGGATGCTAATCATATTAGCGTCCGGAATGAGCCACTGCAGCACGCGAAGAATATTGCGTCCTATCTGCTCCGGATGCTAATTATATTAGCGTCCCGTGTCCTCCCGAGCCTCGCTGCAGCCTCCTCCCACCCAAGCCTCGCCTGCCGCAAGTCCAATCTGCGCAAGGAATCTTCCTGCACGCGGGACGCTATTTTTATTAGCGTCCCATGCTGATCCGCCCCGTCCAATCTGTTCAGGAATCTTCAGTGAAGGTGGGACGCTAATATGATTAGCGTTTTTCATGTTTGCCGGCGGAGAGTCTTGGACGCTAATCATATTAGCGTTTTTGTAGCTTCGGTTTACGCCCGGCTTGCTTGCTTGCCCGGTCTGCGGGAGGCGTGGGTTAAGCGGCCGTGGGGACGCTATTTTGAATAGCGTCCTCACGTCTGCTTCGGATTGCTTCGGGAGGCGCTGTTGTGGGGACGCTATTTTGAATAGCGTCCTCACGTAAAAACGCTATTTTGAATAGCGTCTACGTGTTAGGACGCTATTTTAAATAGCGTCTACGTGTTAGGACGCTATTTTTATTAACGTTTTTTGGCCTTCTCACCCTTTTCCCGTAATTTTTCCAAATTCTACCCCATTTTGGTTTGTTATTTTTTAAATTGACCCTGTACGGTCAATTCCCCAGTAGATGGTTCCCAAGGTTTTTGACATTTTGAACGTGAAGAATTTTTTTTTAACATGAAATTAAAATTTCAACGAAAGGAAATGCAGGGGGTTAAGGACTAAATCTAAATTAAAAAAAATAATCTAAAATTTATCAATCCAGAAGTTTTAACTTAGTTTATTATAAAGCAAAGAAAATCAGAGAGGAAATCTTAAGGACATACCGAAAAAGATAAAACAGAACCCTTCATTATAGCTTTCTTGTATGGCACAATCAGAAGATTGAAAGTTCACTCATAGGCCAATCTCATATCTACCCATCACACTACACAGCAAAACCAAATGTAGCCAAACCTGAAATAAAAAAATCAACACAGAGATATCCAGAAACAAGAGAGCACTCTAATAATTAAATTATTCTCTCCTCTGCTGCTGAGAAAACAATGAGCCCTTCCAAGATCTGAGCTCCTCTTACACAGCCACCCGTCGAGGACAACAGATCTGATGTCAAAAGGGGACGCAAGACAACACAGGGACCTACCATCAACAACTTTTTTAATCCTCACTAGATTTTATCCGCAACCATGAAAGGCCACTTATTCTCTTCGATTATGACAACTCCTATACAGATCTACTCCTCATTATCCTCATCATGAAAACTCATAGATCTATAAGAAATAGCACCCAAAAGACTATTTACTCTCAACCCAGTTGCAGGAGGTATAAATCACAGTTAGGCTAGTCTTCCCTTGCCCCGAAGGGTAAGGGAAGCCTTCAACAGATGAAAAGCTTGACGACTCAAAAGAAACGATAAAGAAAAACTTTGAGATAAATATTCACTCTCCAAAAGTGGAGACGGTAAAGAACATTCATCTGTTGGAAATTAAGGAGTATTATGTGGAATATTGTTCTAAGCCACAAACTTAGTGGAAGGTACAACTTTTCTCATAATAGTAAATATTATTCCTGGCTTAATACACGAATGGAGCACATACATGTGAAAATCTAAAATCAAGAGCTTGAGAGTGGACAGCCGCACGATTTCTCAACTTTAAGCAACGCCACATCAACTCCATATCTTTTTCCAACCTGTAGAATACCATATTAATCTCTGTTAATTTCGATAAGAAGAGAAATGGAAAATCATAAAAATTACATTAATGTATATAAAATTTTCATGTTCTGATTAAAATTTATTAAATTTAATGTTAAATTTTTTTTAATATTTTTTAATTAATATATTTAAATTTTTTTTAGTGACTGTTCTAATATTAATATCAGACAGACTCTAAAATAAATAAATAAATAAATAAATTATATAGCATGCATGATGGAAGGAAACAAAATGGAATTTTTGGATACTAACTATTGATGAACGATTTTCTGGAGTGACAATAATTCTTCTCATCCCCCCAGGTCGCATACCTAGAATTCCTTCCTCGAATCCTGCATTATTTGATTACAAATTTCAGCCATATATATATATATATATATATATATATATATATATGCTAGTTAAACAAAAGAAGAATTCCTTTGCTTATACTCTAGACTTGGTTTCTTTTTTTTTCACCTTCTCCAAATCGATGCCAGCACAGATGGACTTCTTCAGGAGAACGATCTACAGTGTTGCTCTGAATGAGCTCATGAAATTGATCATAGAAATCGTAGTGGAATGTCACCTGCAAATGATCATAGAAATCATTTATGCCCTTTTCATTAATAATATATATATATATATATATATTTTTTCATATTTTAATAAAATTTTTAAAATTTAAAAAATAGAAAATGATTTTTTTTAATGAAAGCTATTTTTTTTAAAAATAATTTTATTTTTTTATAAAAAAATTTTTTTATTAATTAATTTTTCTGAATACTTTCAAATACTAAAAAATATAAAAAATATTTTTTATAAAATAAATGAAGCCTAACTAATATTTAAGTTATATATATCACATTTATATTTTTTTAATTTATAATTTTTTTTTAATTATATATAAATAATAAACTATTACATTCATTTATTTATTTTATTCGTAGAGAGAGCAACACTGCTGCTCATGAGCTAGTTGCTGTAGCTTTAAAGGATGATTTGTTTACCTGCAATCAAATGACGAAGACCATCAATGAATGGTTGAAATTTTTCGAGTTGATTTTTGACAAGCCTAGCGATTTTGGAGAAACCGACTGCATATTTGGAATTAGAAGGTCACAACGATTTCAGAGGTGTGCGCTCGGATGGAGAAAAAACCTCTAGCATTTCAATCATAAATAGTAACATGTGAGCCCCCACAATAGTAGTGGACCACACAAGTGGGCCACACTGGTGACTTGTGGACGTCACATTCAAGCCCTATAAGAGACATGTGGACCTATTGGTGTACTCCACTTGGTGAAATGCGGATCCTACAGGCTGACGAGTCGTTTTAGGTAGTAGATGGCTCCCAAGGTTTTTTGACATTTTGAGCGTGAAGAATTTTTTTTTAACATGAAATTAAAATTTCAACGAAAGGAAATACAGGTGTGTGCCGGGATGGAGAAAAAACCTCTGGAATTTCAATCTTAAATAGTAACATGTGAGCCCCACAATAGTAGTGGACCACACAAGTGGGCCGCACTGGTGACTTGTGGACCTCAAATACAAGCCCTATAAGAGACATGTGGACCTGTTAGTGTACCCCACTTGGTGGCATGCGTGTCCTACAGGCTGACAAGTCGTTTTAGTTAGTAGATGGTTCCCAAGGCTTTTGACATTTTGAACGTGAAGTTTTTTTTTTTTTTTTTTTTTTTAACATGAAATCAGAATTCCATTAAAATAAAAGGAAACAAAAGGGGGTTAAGTACTAAGTCTAATTCTGATTTCATGTTAAAAAAGAATAAAAAAACCCAAAACCCATCAACCCAAAAAATTCAATCTAGCCCATTACAAAGCAAAGGGAATCAGAGAAGAAATTTCAAGAACATACTGAAGAAGACGGAGCAGAACCCTTCACCACAGCTTTACTGCATGACACTATCAGAAGATTGAAAGTTCACCCATAAGCAAATCTCATATCCACACATAATAATACATAGTAAAATTAAAACCTAACCAAACTAAAAAATAAAGAATATCAACACAGAGATATCCACAAATAAAGAGAATACTCTAGTAGCGAAATCATTCTCTCCTCTGTTGCCTGAGAAGACAATGAGCCCTTCAATGATCTGAGCTTCCCTTGCTGAGCCACTTGTCAAGGACAACAGATTCGGCGTCAAAAGGAGACATTGAACGACGCAGGGACCTATCACCAATAGCTTTTTTAATCCCATCAAATTTCATCCCCAAACATGAAAGGCCACCGATTTTTTGACTCGGTCATGGCAACCTCTACACAGATCTACTCCTTATCACTCTCACCATGAAGACTCATAGATCTATAAGAAACAACACCCAAAAGACTATTTACTCTCAACCCAATTGCAGGAGGGATAAACCACAATTAGGTGAGTCTTCCCCTGCCTCGAAAGACAAGGAAAGCCTTCAACAGATTGAAAAGCTCAACCACTCAAGAGAAACAACAAAGAAAAACTTTGAGAGAAATATTCTCTCTGAAAGTAAAAGTGGAGACGGCAAAGAACATTCATCTGTTAGAAATTAAGGAGTATTATGTGGAATATTATTCTAAGCCACAAACTCAGTGGAAGGTACAACTTTTCTCATAGTAGTCAATATTATTCTTGGCTTAATACACTAAAGGAGCACATACATGTGAAAATCTAAAATCAAGAGCTTGAGAGTGGACAGCTGCACGATTTCTCAACTTTAAGCAACACCACATCATAAACTTCATATGTTCTTCCAACCTGTAGAATACCATATGAATCTCTTATTAATTGTGATAATAAGAGAAATGGAAAATCATAAAAAATTACATTAATGTATATAAAACTTTCTTGTTTTGATTAAAATTTATTAAATTTAATTTTAAATTTTTTTTAATATTTTTAATTAATATATTTAAAATGTTTTTCTTAGTGATTGCTCTAACAGCAATATCAAACAGAGTATAAAATAAATAAATAAACAAATTATATAGCATGCATGATGGAAGGAAACAAAATGGAATTTTTGGATACTAACTATTGATGAACGATGTTCTAGAGTGACAATAATTCTTCTCATCCCCCCAGGTCGCATACCTCGGATTCCTTCCTCGAATCCTGCATTATTTGATTACCAATTTCAGCCATTTATATATATATATATATGCTAGTTAAACAAAAGAAGAATTCCTTTGCTTATACTCTAGACTTGGTTTCTTTTTTTTTTCACCTTCTCCAAATCGATGCCAGCACAGATGGACTTCTTCAGGAGAACGATCTACAGCGTTGCTCTGAATGAGCTTATGTAATTGATCATAGAAATCGTAGTGGATTGTCACCTGCAGATGATCAAAGTTGAGAGGCGGTCTTAAAAAAAAAAAAAAAAAAAAAAAAAAAACAAATATATATATATATATATATATATTAAAAAAAAATCTAAAATTTTTAAGTTATTTATGATTATAATCAAAACTTTAATTGTATGTAGTATAATTGAATTTTAATTAGTTATCATAAGAGACTGAATTGAATTTGAGAAAGTTAACGGTAACTTAAAATATAATGTTTGAAGTTTTATTTTATTAATAAAATAGTTCATTAATTTAAATTTTATACTGAATATTTTATTTATTATATAAAATATTTATAGTGTGATTATTTATGCTTACTTTATTACTATGTTGTTTTTGAATTGTTTATTATATTAAAATATATTTTATCAATAAAAACAATTTTTTTAGTATACTATTTCAATTAAAAATAAATATTATAAATATATTTTACATAATAAATAAAAATTTTTTAAATATAAAATTTAAATTAATAAATTATTTTATTAATCAAATAAAACTTTAAGAAATATATTGTACATAATTTACTATCAACTTTTTCAGATTCAATTTAGTTTTTTGTTTGGTAACAACCGTGATGACTTATTAGGATTTAGCTATAATACTCACAATTTAAAGTTTTAACTGCCATCATAAATACTTTAAAGTTTTGGATTTTTTTATCCAATAAACCTTAAAAAAATTATTTTAATGGATGTATTGAAATTGAATATCATGAATTTAAAGATAGTATAAATAAAAACAGAGGGAATTAAACAACCTTCAGATTACTAGAGCGTACAGGATGACCTCTACCAACAATAATATCGTGGTAGATAATCCCTGACTTTGGATGCTTTGTGTAGCCATCAGGTTGTTCTACCAGATTCCCTAAAAAACAATTGAACACAGTGAATATGAGTGTTTTCAAAATTGTAAAGATTTATACTCATACTACTTTAATGGAAATATAATTAATAATTGAATTGCAATTCCGGAGGCTTAAAATATAAATTAAAAGGATCAAAGTTCATGGATAATGGGTAAAATTATTGAAGAAATGAGCCAGCAATGAACCTTTATTAAATGGGAAGTAATATCCACGAGATAGAATTATGAGAAGTGAATATTTGAACAAGCATCCTGTAACGCCTCGTGTTCTTCATATTCATGAGATGAAATTGCATCCTGTGACCTAATTCATACCAATGAGAAAAAAAATTCTGGGGCTATATGAGTTCGTTTTAGGAATATTAGGACGGATATGAATAAATAAACAACCAAACAAACAAATCATTTACCCGTCGACCATCTGCGGGTATAAGTCAGTTTGTATACACATTGTTTGCTCATGTTTAGTGTTGGGAGTTATGTCTGCAAGTGCAACGAAGCGTTGTCAGATAGCCTTTTATCATTATCCCCTTTTCATTGCTAAAATAAATTACAACAAATGTTAGAATTAATAACAAAAAAAAGTTTACAGAGACATTAATTTTACTGCTATAAAGGTAACATATAATAGCAAAATGAATAATTATTACTAATAGTACATAAAATAAAGATGGTAATAATTGCTATTCGTTTTTATTACCATCGATAAACTTTTAGTAGCAATAATTATTTCTATCAATATTTTTTTTTTCAACAATCACAATTTTGTTATAAAATACTTATATTCACTAATTTTTTTCAACATGCAACAATTATTATATTATTGTCATAAACTTACGGTGGCAAATTTTATATTTTTAGCGTTAATACATGAATTGCTACACATTGTTATATAAAAAATTGTGGTAGTAGACATTTTACAATAAAATTATAGTTATTGTAAAAAAAAAAAAGTTAATAGCAGCAATAATTACTGCTATCAAAAAGTTTATCAATGGTAATAACAACGAACAATAATTGTTGTCATATCCTTTTTATATACTATTAACAACAAAAGTGTATCTAATATGAGTTCGAATTCATATGAGAACGAGCTTAATAACTATTAGATTAGATATTTGAATTGAGATATGTGCAGAACTAATTAAATTATATATAAAGGGTGTATGAATCTAAATGTAAAAATTTAATCTAATGGTTGATAAGCTTAACCTCGTATGAGCTCGAACTCTCTATAGACACACCTAACAACAATTGTTCATATGTTAACTTTATAGCAACAAAATTAATGTTCCTGCAAAATATTTTTCCTACTAATTCTAATATTTGTTATTGTATCAGTGATGATTTTTTTTTTCTTATGATCTATTTTTAATAGCTGAAGCCTTCAGTGACAAATTTCTTACTATACTTAATGGGTAACAAGCCAGAAATTTTTTCTTTATTATTATTTTTTTCCTTATAAAAATTTAATGGTAAATCTAAAATAGTTTAATCTGAATTTACTTTAAAAAAAATAATAAAACCATAGATGACCTACAATTTGAAATAACTCCAATTTGCTCATCTAACTAATCTTGTTTTATCACTTCTAATTAATACAAGTAATGCACTCAATTTTATTAATCAATAATAGTTACATTCTTTAAATTAATGGTAAAAAAAAATGTCTCATATTATAGTGAGAAATATTGATAAGATTATCTCTCTTATTGAAATTGGTATTTTACAGAATGCCCCATGAAGTTTGTCAGAAATAAAAAAAAAAAAATTCTCATGAATTTATAATAACTTTAACTCTCAATTTTAATTTTATCAACAATTATATCTTTCCATCCAAATTAGATAGAAATTGCAGTTAGTGATAAATGAAATTTTAAAATAACCCTTGTTCAAAGTAACCCTTGTTAATTTACTATTTAGTCCATTAAGTTTAACAAAAATTCATTAATTTTGTATTTTTACAACTACATTAATTAGTCCCTAACATTTTATTTCATTAATACTTTAATCATTTTGTTCACTTTTTATATCTCTTCAAGTTAATCAAAGCAATCGAAGTTTAAAATATTGTGAATTTTATAAATATCCTACATTAACAAAAGGTTATTTCTTCAAAAATAAAAATTATTTTTCTCATGAATTTTTTTTTAAATTCTTAAACAAAAACACTTTCCATAGAAAAAGTAATCCATAAATAAGTAAAAAAAAAATAAATGGGGAGGAACAAAAATTCACCTTGATTACTCTGAACTTCCTTCTTTTGGGCTTTAGACTCTTTAGGATCTGCAAGATAAAAGGCTTGGAAATCAAATTTGGTTAAGGTAGTTTTTGATACTGGAATATATATTCCACAATACATACAGTCATCATTCAATTAAAACTCAAATTTAAAATAATTAAATATTTTTAAATTATTTTTTAATAATATTTAATATGATACTTTTGTTAAAAAAAAAAAAAAAAATTGGCCTTCTAAATTTTTATCAGCCTAATAGAATATTAATATTTATCAGAAAATTTAATTTTACTAATGTAATTTTCGAATCAAAATTGAGATTAATTGGATCAACATAAACAGAGCTACTATGAGTTAAGTCACCAAGTTGACTCTCAATTAAATAATAATTATCGTCTCACATTAATTTGGGATAAGGTGATTGTCCTATATATATAAATATAATATTTGAATAAATCTCTTTTATCCATTTTTTATATGGTATCAGAGCTACCTACTTTAATGTTGGTCCATCTATAGATATGTTTGTCTATAAACTTTACGTTTCAAATGTTTATACCTAGACATATATTAATTTAACATAAAGTGTTCATATTATATATAAAATTTGGACAAACCTCTTTTCGGATGAAATTAAGCTCAATTCATTTTCTCATGTAATTTCATTTTAAATTTTTTTCCTTTTTATCATTTTATTTCAGTATTATAAGTTTTTTTTTTTAAATCAAGATTAGTATAATTTATTAGGATTTACAAAACACTTTCCGCTCTTTAAATCTAATAATAAAATTTCTTATGTGTGTGAGACAAATGAATATATATATATTTTTTAAAATAAAATATGTTGAATAATTTCTATATATGTATATATACTCAACAAATCTAAAATACGTACTTGGATCGCCATTGCTCGCCGGCCGTTTCGTTCCTGCAAGCAAGAGGCAACAAATCAAAATAAAAAAATAAAAAAAAAAACTTAAACGATTTATTTAATTCTATAAGTTTTAATTTTAGCAATTAGATATTTTAATATAATTTTTATTTTTTTATCAATATACAATTAAAATAAAATTATAAGATTTCCTTATCAATTACATGTCTGTCTGACCTCAGATGATTACAAATTTTAATATAATTTTTAATTCTATCATTAAATTGATTTTTATTAAAATTTTCAATTTTCAACAATAGCAACGGGAGATATCCCTGTGCTTACTATAATTGACTCCATTTGAGTTTCAAATTCAAAAAAGTAATTTTTAAAAAATAAAATTCATCTTAAATATTGTTAAAAAATAGTTTTAAAAAAATTAATTTTTATTATTTTAATATTTATAAGTAAAATATATCAAATTTATTTTTAATTAATTTTTATTATTTTTTAATTAATATATTTAAAAAATAAATTTTATTACAATAATTAACAGTAATATTAAACAAATACTATAATTTTCATTTAAATTCGATCAATAGTAATAATTAAAACATACTCTTTTGACAAAATTATAAGACAAAGAATACACGCCGTTTAATAAAATTATGACAATAATTATGATAATTAAATCATGGAGATTATTAATAAATAATCTAAGTAGCAGCTTGTACTTTTAATGATATAGTTTCCAAAAGCAACAGCATAATTTACTCCATAACATCAAACTGGACATCTAAGTAATAGTAAGACAATAAAATAAATAAATAGATCGAAGAAATTAATTCATAAAGCCTACCTGCTTTCTCACGCGGGTAAGGGTCATCATGAGCTGGAGCTACAAGTTGAAAAACAAGAAATCAGACAATATATACGTATTATCTTGAGAGATTAGGGATTAATTTACGTAAGCATAGAGAAGAGAGAGAGAGAGAGAGAGAGGCTTACGGGGATTGTAATCTTCACCAGACAAAGCAGTAGAGGAAATCATCAGCATAAGTAGAATCAGGATTAAGTTCGTCGCAGCCATGGACGTGAGAAATGATTTAGTTGAGGAAATCATGAGAATGGCTGATACTATTTCCACCTCCAAACCAAACGTTTACAAATCAATTCCTATTTGCACACATTTATATAAGACAAAGATGTCGGTGTTTCAGTCAGCCTATAATTCTACCTAAAGGATTAATTATTATTATTATTATTTTTCCATAAAACATATAACACAGAAACATCACATCTCTTAAAGTTATATATTTATACATATACCCTTTACGAGTTATCTGAAATCTCGCATAACCAACTCTCACAATACAATATATATAAAATTAAAAATTAAGAAAAATATCAAGGAACTTAATCCAAATTTTCGTAGGTAATTTATTTTAATTTTTTTTCTATTTTTTTAATATTATCGACTAAATACGATTCGTTGGTAATTATTAATGAAAAATTTTCATAGGTAAAAGTTTTTAAGCTTTTTAAATTTTTTTTTATTTTTTTTTAGTATTATGGATTAAATATAGTTAGTTGGTAATTATCAATAAAAAATTTTCGCAGGTCATTTATTTTAAGATTTTTATTTTTATTTTTAATATTGTCTACAAAAATAAGTTCGTTGGTAGTTGTTGACAGACAATTTTTGCGGTTAAAATTTTTCAAGTTCTTGAATTTTTAATTTTTTTTAATATTATTGACTAAATACGAATTAACCGATAATTACTAACGAATCTTTTTGTTGGTATTTTTTATTTAGTCGCTAATTTTATTGCCAATATTAGACATTACTTTTATTTACGAAATTACATCGTCAGTAATCAGTCGGTAATTTCATCAGTATAAATTGGTTAATTTTTTTTTTATCGGTAAAGCGTCGGTAAATCATTAGTAAATTACTAACAAAATTCAGTGGTTGGTCATTTTTGTAGTTATTTTTAAAACTTTTCATAGCGAGTGAAACATACTCGCCAAAAAAACAATTATCCAATTATTTTTTTTTTACTTTTTAATAATTTTTTTTCTATATTTTCATGTAATCAATTAAAATTAAAAAAAAATGGAGAAAATCCATTTATCCTATAATTAATTAAAATATTATTTTTATATTTTCTTATAATTAATTAAAACTAATTAATAAAATATAGTTAATTTTAATTTAAATTCAAAATAATTATAATCAACCAAAATTAAAAATATTATTTTATATTTCTATAAAACTATTTATAATTAAAAATTAAATATAAAAAATTATATATTCATATAATTAATTAAAATAAATTATAATAAAACAAATTATAAAATAATTATTTATATATTTTCATATAAATTATTAAAATTAGAATATAAATTTTATTTTATATTTTCATATATTTAAGTAAAATTAAAAATGCAAGTTCAAATCAATTTTAATTGATTAAAATTAAAAATATAAAAAATCAATTCACGCACTATTGAAGGTTGTGTGTTTTACGCAGTTAAAAATTGTGCCTTTATGAGCTTAAACATGGTTAACTCTGCAGTTAATTTTTTATCCATTAAAATTTTTAAAATATTATTATATTAATAAATTTACTCTTATTGTTTTGATAATTATTATACTTATTATATAATAATTAATATTTAAATTAATGATTATTTTATTTATTATTTTAACAATTAAAATTTTTATATAAAAATTAATTGAAATATGGGTTAATTTGCCCTCTATACTTATTAAGGAGATTCAATTTAACTCATTTTGAACTTTTAATCTAATTTAATTCATAAGTTTTGATTTATACTCAAATTAGCCCAATTGATTAAGGAATAAAGTCCAATTTTCTCCCTATACTTATTGAAAAGGTTCAATTTAATCCAATTTTAACTTTTGGTTCAATTCAATCCAGAAGTTTTAATTTATGTTCAATTTAGTCCAATTTTGAGGAAGGTGAAACTCACTTACCATCTTGGTGCATGAGTTGCATTTTTTCTTAATTTTTTAAATATTTTTTAATGTTAATTGCTTGGTTAATTATTTTTATTCTTAATTAATTAACTATAATTGGTTATTTTTATATTTTACTTTTTGAATATTAATTAATAATATGAAAAAAATAATATTGTTATATTTTTAGTTTATTTAATTATAATTTCAAATTTTAAATTAAAAGCATAAAATACAAAAATCATATTTTTTCATTTAAATAATTAAAATTTTGATTAATTATATGAAAATATAAAGATATTTTTTTATATTTTCAGGTTAATTAATAATATTGAATAATAAAAATAATATTTTTATTTAAATAATTATACAATATAAAAATAATATTTTAATATTAAAAAATAATTAAATATTAAAAATATCACATATTAATTAATTAGGCTAATTTGAGTATAAATTAAAACTTGTGGGTTAAATTAAATCAAAAGATAAAAATAGACTAAATTGAACCTCTCCAATAAATACAGGGGCCAAATTGAGCTTTCTTCCAAATTTAATTATTTGTACAACAATTGTTGAAAAGTTATTTTCCATAATGAAATTATAAAGTCTCGATCGAATGCAAGATTGTTGAAAGATTTTTGAATTGCATATATCCAAATATATTTTTGATAATATTAATAAATGACGCAATCAAAGAATGCTTTCAGAAAATTAAAACTTACAATTATAAATTTAAAATTATAATGAGAATTTTTTATTTTATAAAATTATTTTTTCATTTAATTGTTATTATATATTGATAATTTATATATATTATTATATATATATATTTTTAATAAATAGTTTATATAATATTTTTCTTAAATTGAAAAAATAATTTTTTTTATTCTACTAATTTAATTTTTTGACTCCGCCTTACAAACAATTATGAAATGCTTGTTATGTTGTCAATTTGTGGGCCAATTGTTATGCAATAATACACACAAGTCTTCGCTGAATTGTTGTGATGTGAGGTCGTGGCAATATTTAATTAATTCTAATACGCGGCACATCAATGTGTCTTTACAGGTGAAAGATTCTATAGATGTAAACCGTGCAACAACTTATTTTCTGTCGCAAGTGTGAGAATAAAAATTTTAAAGTAAGGTAATATAAACTATAGTAAAA
This sequence comes from Hevea brasiliensis, assembly GCF_030052815.1. Taxonomy (NCBI): domain Eukaryota; kingdom Viridiplantae; phylum Streptophyta; class Magnoliopsida; order Malpighiales; family Euphorbiaceae; genus Hevea; species Hevea brasiliensis. Next base: position 90,854,297 of record NC_079502.1, read on the forward strand.
TATTTAATTTTATTTTATTTAATAGAAATAAAAAAATTAATAAACGATAATTTAATAATATTATATTATTTAAATTGAATATAAGAAATAAATTCTAAAGTTATTATAAATGCATTTGATTAAGCATCTCAAAAAAATTTATTAAGAATATTTACTAATTAATCATTTAAATTAAAAAAACAAATAAGGAAATATCCTAATTTAATCTTTTGTCTAATAAAGTGAAAATCCATCTTGATCTGTGTTTTGTTCTCTCATCAAAAATTGGATCTGAGGTGATTTAAAAAAATAATTTGATTATCACATATCAACCTAGTAGAGTTAGGTTCAGCGATTAAAATTATGTTACTCACTTAATAGATTTAAATCTAAGTCTCTGCTCATCTAATCTCTTTCTTAAAAAAATAGAAACCTTATAATTTTAAAAATAATTCAAATACAAAAAATAAATACTTTTGTTTACAAATAAAAATAAAGCGTCTTACTCTTATCTTATTCGAAATGTTGTGTATTTTTATAAGATAATTTTAATGTAAACCAAAATAGACAAGGTATAAACGTAGATAGAGATTGAGTTAATTAGCCCTTCAATTGGCCAATCAACATTAAATATGCTCCACTCAAAAATAAAATTTAATCAATATTTATCTTTTTAATATTTGTTTTGATAGCGATCAAAGTAAAATTTATTTTCAAAAAAGGATCTAACCATCTTTTTAACTATTTTTTTTAAAGGAAAACAACTTTTTTACTATAAACCAAACAAGATTTAATGCAACAAATCCTACAAAACCATTCCAAAAAGATGACACCGATCTTCAAGATGAGATTATAAAAAGAAATTTTATTTCCACAGCGACCGAGTTGTTACACTTACACCATGAGTTTTTTTTTTTTTTTTAAGTAAATTATAGGTATCTTGTAGTTTATTGGGCTAAGCCTGCTTGCGCTGGAAAGACTCATTATAAATTTCAATGCTACAAAAATTGATTAAGCTAATATATATATATATATATATATATATATATATATATAAAACACATTACTATAGACACCTATTTTTTACCCATTTGAATGCATACTTTGTAAAGATAGTGAGCAGCTCTATAATGAAAATAATACTGGATAGTGAGGTATCTTAAAACACTCAGGAGGCTATGGAATAGCAAGAATATTAATAAAATAATTTTATATTTTAGGAAATTAAAAAAGTACTTCTAGGAGGAATTTTCTCTATTCACAAGAATTAAACATTTGACTTTACTTAAAAGATACAAAATCTTCTACTTCTCGTACTGTTAGAATTATAACTCAAAATCCTAGTGAGATTTGGAAGAGACCTTTTTCTATATAAGTAGAAATCTTATTTTGGTGTTATTCCTAAATTGAGTGAGACTCCTAATCAGATTAGAATTAAGAAAATTAACACTATAAAAAGGAGAATGGTAAAAAAGTTATTTATCTTTCATCTAATAGAGTGAGACTATCACCCATTGCAGCGAGGGGCTTTGCCAATTACAGAGGATTTGGCTTTGCCCATTGATGAGGGGCTCTTACCTATTGCAGTCCCATAAAGGGAAAGAGATTTCTGCCTAAAGTGGAGAAAAGGCATAAAATTTAAGAGAGAGTAATTTTTCTCCATTGGTGAGAGAGCTCTTGCCTATATAGTTGAAGACACCCTTTGTGATGTAACCATTAAAATAGTAAATATATTATGTTATATCTAGAGGAGACTGAGAGGGACTAACTAATATATTTATTATGAGCAGTTTAATATAGTGTGGGTTCTTTTGGGTGTAATTGGGTTGATGGATAGTATAGGTTGGAGTTCGTAATTGATGATTTGTTATTATTAATAGTAGAAGATAGCATGCTCGTGGATGTAGCTCTATGTAGAGAGGATGAACCACGCAAATATTATGTTTTGTATATTTACTTTTTTTCTTTACAGTTTACATGTTTTCGCAATACACAACACGTACCAATTCCATTGATACACCATGAAATCTTTTATTAGTGTAGTGTGTCGGCAGATAAGGATAAGATTTTAAAGTATTTATATAGTAATTTGATTGATAAGATGTAACACCCCTAATTTTTAAATTTATTATTTTATGGATAAATATTAATATTTTAGTTTATTTAAATTTTAGGAAATTATTTGAAATTTTTCGGATTTTAGAAATCGAGTTCAATTTCTGAAAATATAAACTTTGATGATTTTTAAAAATTAATTTAAAGACCACGTGACAAAACTAAAAATATATTTGGAGTCTACGAATTTTTCTGAGTTTTCTAGAAGTTTTTTTGGAATTTTGGGGCCTCGTTTTCAATCCCAAGGCAGAGTAAAAATTCAAAATTTTGTATCATAAATCGAACCGGTTGAATCGAACTGAACCAGACCGGATCGGACCGGTCGAATCGGACCGGCCCTTTTCTTTTTCTTCCTTCTTCTCCCTCGCGCGCCCGACCTCTCCTCCTTCCCTTCCCGTTTTCTCTCTCCTCCCTCACCCCCAGGCCGCCCCGCTGCCTCCCCAGCCACCCCACCTCACAGGCGCGCCGCCCACCACCTTCCCACGGCCGGCCGACGCTCCAGGCGGTCGAAAAATGCGCGCGAAGGCCACCCGATGCGCGCGCGCCGTTTCGACTTTTCGATCGAAATCTGGCCAATCCGGCCACCGATTGGGCCGGGTCTTGTGTCAAACACCATCTACACCTCGAGAGCTTTCCATAGACACCAAGAACACTAAAATCCATTGAGCGGTTTGTCCAATTTTTGTCCGGGAAGTTTTAGCCTATTTCAACTTTTGGGCTAGATTTCTCGCAAACCGTGAACCCCACAAGAAAACCGAGAGTACCAGAGCGCTCCACTCGTCGAGAGCTTCGCGGGAATATAAATTACAAAATTTTATGACACCGTTTTTCGGTGGGTCCCATGGAACTTCGTAGTATTTTTTCGAGAATTAAATGAGCTTAGAAAATTTCGTAAAAATTTTATACTAACCCCCGTGTTGTGGGCTTCGTGTAGGTACCTTCAATTCGTGAAAATTCGACAGTTGTCTGGATCTGTGAATTTCCGGCCAGATAGACTGGCTACCAAAAAAGTCTCCGAATTGGATCAAGATTTTGGCTACCCCACTATTGTCAGGCATCCCGAGCGCGTCCCCGAAGTCGGAATCGGCATAGGTAAACCCGAACCTTGCTTATTCATAATTTTCTAGTGCTTAAATGAGATTAAAAATTTATAAAATATTCATGGTAGCTCAGAAAATTATGATTCTTTTTGCAATAGCCTAGTAATATTTCCAAGGACAGCGGGGCAAAGTTTTAGAATTTTTAGAGTTTATTTGGGTAGTTTTTGCAAAAAGGATCAATTATAAGGACTAAACTGTAATTTTACATATTGTGATTGATGACTGTTTGGATGGGCCCAGGAGGGGCTGTGTGATATGATTGAGTTGTGGGTGTATGGTTGATGGATATAGAAGTGTGTTTTAAACCCATTTGCAGGTTGAGTAGGTCCTAGGTATAAGGGAGACTCTGCCGGATTTTCGACATGACTTAGGACGTCTTTGATCTTTTTTTTAGTTTGTATGGAGTCAAATTTATTAAATGATTGTAATAAAAATTATCAGGTGAGCCGGGACAACCTTCTTCCTCCGCCCAGCCGCCACAGTGACTGTTGTCAAGTCTATGAGTAAAATATTAATTTTAATTGTAATTTTGATATTATTATATGTTTAAGCATGCCCATGCATCACTTATATGTATATATCTATGTAGTTAAACTCTAGGCATGTTTTATGTTGCATTCACAACTGTTAAAGTGCCATGGATGTTGTTGTGGTAATTTGGAGCCGTGTGCGTGCGTTGGCGTGCGTGTGATGTGATGTTGGCTATGGATAGGACGGGTAGACACGGCTTGAGATCTTCGCTGGGACCCGGTCCTTCAGGGTAGACACGGCTTGAGTTCTTCGCTGGGACCCTGATTTAGTTTATTAAGTGGAAGTCCGAGCTGAGTTCTTCGCTGGCACAGGTTGGATTAAGAGAGCTGTATAGGGGATCAGCTCCCATATATGTATTGTTTAACATTATCGGGTGTGTGAGTGCTCCAAATTACCTTTTTGCTGTTATGATGTGAAAATATTGTCGATGTTGCATTTTACCCTACAGGGTATATTAGTTTTAGATAGTTATAGAGATTATGGTTAAAATTGATATTTTACTCTCTGAGTTGAACGCTCACTCCTGTTCATTATTTTTTAGGCTATAGGAGGATTTTTATTGTGGTTAACCTGCTTTTTCCTTCGCAGGTTGTTTATTAATGTTTGTGTAATTCTATTAACTCCTAGAATTTTCGCATGTGTTAGAAATATTTATTTGATTTGGGTCTGTAATATAATTATCATGCTAGACCTGTAAACTTATTATTATACGCATGTTTGATGGACTTGATGAGGGAGCTGAGCTCCCATTTATTTTTATGACATTGAGTATGTGGAGGGTGAGTTGAGCTCCCCAGTTGATTATATATCGTGTTTACAGGTCGGGTGAGTCAAAAACTCCCTGTTGAAAGGTCCACTTTATGGCCGAACTTTGTCCAGTTGAATTCTTGAAAGTGGGCCCAAATGGGCCTTAGAGTTGGGTTAAGGAATAGTTAGGCTTACTACGGGCCTCGGGGGCTTTAGGCTGGCTCAGGTCCTATTGCCGGTCCGGCCCATAGGTTGGGTCGTGACAAAAGTGGTATCAGAGCTTAGGCTCCAGATTCATAGGGAAAAATTGTCTAAAGTGTTGGGAAGAGTCTAATAGCAGTCACATGCGGAAAATAGGGTCCACATTCGTCTTGCATTGTCATCTTTACTTCTAGTTTCTGCTTTATATAATTGTGTGTAAATATCAGTCTATAGAGCTGTGTAATTTGCAGTTTTGAAATTTTATGGGCTAATGCTGCTGAATTTTAGGAAAATGCGTAGAAGCAGGAGAGCTATCACTGCACCAGAATCAGATGTGACTGACGAGGTGTTAGCACAGGATGAGACGCCTGCCCCGAGGAGGCGGGGTAGGAGGTCTAGAGCTGCTCAAGTAAAGGAGCAGCCACCACCAGTACAGGAATAGTCCTTTGTGGCCCTGGGTCTCATGGACCCAATAGCAGCTACTCTAGTTGGTTTGCAGAGAACCATCGATATGATGGCATAGTATATGGTCCACCCTCCCCAACAGCAGCAGTCCACCTCACCAAGAGGGGAACCTTACAAACAGATAATCAATTTCAAGAAGTTGGTGCCTGGTACTTATGATGTGTCAGACGATGCATATCGATTTTTGGATTCCTGCAGACAGGCAGGAACAGAGTTGCAGTTGACTGATAGAAGACTTATAGAGTGTATGCAGCATGTCATGGGGCCTATGCCTAGACAATGGATGAATGACTACATATTACCTCAGATGGAGGGTTTGTCATGGACTCAGTTTGTGGAACTGTTCATCAACTGGTTTGTACCAGAAAGTTTCAAAGATCAAAAGCAGTGGGCCTTTGAGGCCTTAAGGCAGAATGGCAGGTCTGTAGATGAATATGCTGCAGAATTATTGGAATTGAGCAGATATGCCCCTACAGCAGTAGCTACAGAAACTATGAAGGTAAAGAGGTTCCTAAAGGGGCTAGACAGGAGGTATGCAAACCTGGCCATGATGTCTGATCAGTCTTTT